>NC_090759.1:57303201-57350701 GCF_036898095.1 Palaemon carinicauda
TATATACCTTTCTGAGTGAGGATGACTTAACGTGGTTAAAAGTTTGTGCATCGCCGTGATCAGCAAAGCTGTACTAGTCAGAGCCACCCATACTATGTTGGTTTGCTTATGATTGATCAGACAAAAGGTCTCACACCATCACCAATCTGCACTGGCTAGCGTGGTGATGAAAACAGGTCAAGCCCCAGGCATGAATAAAGACATGTGTGAGACCTTTGCCCCACAGTGGACTGGAAACTGTTACATGTGTGTGTGTGTATGTGTGCGTGTGTGTTCTCATGGGTATTACCACGGTTGAGCTAATTTTAGTCAATTCTTTTTAGTGAGGCAGATTTATACCGACTCACTGGGGTGCCCTTTTCACTCGTAAAAGTTTCCTGATCGCTGATTGGTTGGACAAGATAATTCTAACCAATCAGAAAGCAGGAAACTTTCCCGAGCTAAAAGGACACCGCTGCGAGTCGGTGCAAATGCGCCTCATTAAAAAAAAAATTGAATATAGGCTGGGATTAGTCCATAAAGCGCCTACGTACTAGTTAACAACAACCGCTAGCACTGAATAGCATTGATTTTTCACCACGTACTCTCCTATGGTTCAGTACTGCTTGCCTTGCAGATCCATCCTTATCAAGATCAAGGATAAGGTAACGAGGACGCGTGTCCGAGGTTAGATTTCTACTCCTGGCTATACAGTGGAATCGGTGGAACTGTATCCGACTATACAGTGGAGTATAGCTGGCAGTGGAATCGGTGGAACTGTAGAAGTTGAAACCTTTTAGAAGGTGTTTTCTGTTTGTCTCGGTCTATAGTTTATATAGGCTATGACTTATTTAGTTGGAAGATGTTAGTAATCTCCCCGATATAATAGTCTTATATATATATATATATATATATATATATATATATATATATATATATATATATATATATATATATATATGGTCACCTGTCTTATGGGTAGGGGGAGAGGAAGTAGTCACATCCTGGTGAGAGAAGTTGTAGTTAAGAAACTGGGGAGGGAGGGAGTGGGAAGGGTTAAATCTGTGTACATATTCATCTAAATATTTAGCAGTACTTATTTTTTTTTGACGGGGCTCGTACACTAATATTAAAATATTTGTATTCTAATCTTTACTTATCCATAGAATATTTGTCATTCCCTTATTTCCTTCCCTCGCAGGGATGCTTTCCTTGTTGGAGCGCTTGGGCTTGTAGTATTCTGCTTTCCCAGCCAGGTATGTAGCTAGTAATAATAATAGCTATGATAATATGGTCGTATATGTCTCGCACTAGTGCACTGAGGCCTTATTTATTCAAGAGTGCCACTAGACCCAGTATTGCAGTAGGATATTGATCCTAAGACTAGGTGTGTACATGCTTAGTGACTAGTGTACATACCTAGTTAAGTCTTGACACTTACTGGTGGCTATAGTGATGATGAAATAATACAAATGAAACTGAAATTATAACGTTTTTTTAGTATTTTCTTTCCTATTTTGGTTTCCAAATGGTTTTCTTTATTTCCAAGTTTTTTTTTCACTTTTTGTTGATGTTGATGATTCTATATCAATCCGTTATTATTATTATTGTTATTATTATCATTATTGCTTGTTCAGCTACAACTCTAGTGGGAAAAGTAGGATGCTATAAGCTGAGGGGCCCCACCAGGGAAAATAGCCCAGTAAGGAAAGGAAACAATTAAAATAAAATAGTAACATTAAAATAAATATTCCTACACTATAAAATGTTTAACAAAACAAGAGGAAGAGAAATAAGATATAATAGTGTGCCCTAGTGTACACTCAACCAAGGGAATATCTCTCTCTCTCTCTCTCTCTCTCTCTCTCCTCTCTCTCCTCTCTCTCTCTCTCTCTCTCTCTCTCTCTCTCTCTCTCTCTCTATATATATATATATATATATATATATATATATATATATATATATATATATATATATATATATATATATATATATAAATATAGTCAAATGGATTTTAAAAACTTAATCCTGAATTCTGACACCAGCCAACCAAGTACTTTATATCAACGCCTCGTGTATTTTATGAGAAAGCACTACTAAAACTTAAGGCATTTGAATGACACGCTATTTTGAAGCGTTTATTACAAAATAAATCCTCGGACACTGAACGTAACTTAAGCAATGTGACACTAATCACTTATGATCGTGAGAAAACGCACTTTTTACGTATTTAATGTTACTCTCTTTACTTTATGACACATTAAGAACAAGTACGTTTTTTTTTGTGTTCTATACTTTTTATATTTATTGTTCTTAAAATATTCTATTTTTAACTTGTTTCCTTTCCTCACTGGGCTGTTTTCCCTGTTGGAGCCCCTCTGATTGCTAGCATCCTACTTTTCCAACCAGGGTTGTAGCTTAGCAGATAATGATAATAATAGTATCACTTCTTAGGGCTAATTCAACATTGAAAAGAGTTTATGATATTCTGGGAATTTATTCCTTCCACGTCACGCTGGGATCTGACCCAGATTTGAAGGATCGAACCCTGAACTAAGAGATCGAGCCTTGTATTTATAAGGCATCAAATCATGTACATATTAGCTATCGAACCCTGGACTTAAAGGGATAGGACACTGGACTAACAAGAGATCGAACCCTGGACTTAAAGGGATAGGACACTGGACTAATAAGAGATCGAACCCCATACTAATAAGTATCGAGCCCTCGACTTGTAAGGGATCGAACTCTGGGCTTATAAAGGATCGAAGCCTGGACTTAAAAGCGGTTGAACCCTAGACTTATATTGGGATAGAACCCTGGACTTCTAAGGGATCGATCCATGGACTACTAAGAGATTGAACCCTAGACTTTAAGGGCTCGAACTGTAGACTTCTAAGAGATTGAACCCTAGACTTAAAGGGATCAAACTGTAGACTTCTAGGAGATTAAACCCTTGACTTAAAGGACTCGAACTGTAGACTTCTAAGAAATTGAACCCTAGACTTAAAGGTATCAAACTGTAGACTTCTGAGAGATTGAACCCTAGACTTAAAGGGCTCGAACTGTAGACTTCTAAGAGATTGAACCCTAGACTTAAAGGGATTGAACCCTAGACTTAAAGGGATCAAACTGTAGACTTCTAGGAGATTAAACCCTTAACTTAAAGGACTCGAACTGTAGACTTCTAAGAGATTGAACCCTAGACTTAAAGGGATCAAACTGTAGACTTCTAGGAGATTGAACCCTAGACTTAAAGGGCTCGAACTGTAGACTTCTAAGAGATTGAACCCTAGACTTAAAGGGATCAAACTGTAGACTTCTAGGAGATTGAACCCTAGACTTAAAGGGATCAAACTGTAGACTTCTAGAAGATTGAACCCTAGACTTAAAGGGATCAAACTGTAGACTTCTAGGAGATTAAACTCTAGACTTAAAGGACTCGAACTGTAGACTTCTAAGAGATTGAACCCTAGACTTAAAGGGATCAAACTGTAGACTTCTAGGAGATTAAACCCTAGACTTAAAGGACTCGAACTGTAGACTTCTAAGAGGTTGAACCCTAGACTTAAAGGGATCAAACTGTAGACTTCTAGGAGATTAAACCCTAGACTTAAAGGACTCGAACTGTAGACTTCTAAGAGATTAAACCCTAGACTAAAAGGGGTCGAACTGTAGACTTCGAAGGAAGAACGATCTACCAACCAAGACAAAAGAAACTATAAAAAAAAGTCCCATCTTTGAGTCCAACCACATTTAACAGGATGGTGGTATCTGGCATTTGTCATCTGGCCACGGTCAGTTGCACTAACGATTCTTAACGAATCCGTGGTTTTCACAAAGGTCTAAATGAGAGTTATTTGCACGGAATTTCGTCAGTCATTACGGTGAAGACATGCCAAGTGTGGGAAGGGGGGGGGGAGGGTGTGTTTGGAAGATGAAAGTAAGTAAGCGGGTTCACATGATGTGGTGTGTTATTGAGTTATCACATGGTTTACATGCCATGTTCCAAAGGGTTTGTGCATGATTATTTCATTAAGTAATTAGGCTTGGTATTCCTGTTTTCTTTATATATATATATATATATATATATATATATATATATATATATATATATATATATATATATATGTATTTATGTATGTATATATATATACATACATATATATATATATATATATATATATATAAATATATATATATATATATATATATATATATATATATACACAGTATATATATACACAGTATATATATATATATATATATATATATATATATATATATATATATATATATATATATATATATATATATATATATACACAGTATATATATATATATATATATATATATATATATATATATATATATATATATACACAGTATATATATACATATATATATATATATATATATATATATATATACACATTATATATATATATATATATATATATATATATATATATATATATATATATATATATATAATCAAACATTCAGAAATCCCCACCCACCCAAAAAAACTAACCCATATTCTTTGCCATAATTATCCACCTATTGAACGCTGCAATGAAACCATCACATTCTTAGTTTCCTAGAAACACAAAGTATCACCAGCAACACATTGGACACCACTACACATCCTAGATCTTCCAAGGTTCCACAGCATCTTAAACCCAGAAATCTATCCAATAAAGCCCTTTATTTCTACGCGTCCCCATATTTCAAATATTGAAAAGGCAATAATATATGGTACATGGCATACATCTCTCATATTTTATACCGAGATGCAATCTTCATACATTTAAAAGATGAATATAATAAATTTCGTCACCTCTTTAGCTTACTGTACAGAGTACAATCCGATAAACATACGTCATAAACAAATATACGGTTTCCCAAAACGCACCAAACGCTCAAATTTGTCTATTACAATATGAGTGAATGATACTCTCGTATTGAGAGAGAGAGAGAGAGAGAGAGAGAGAGAGAGAGAGAGAGAGAGAGAGAGAGAGAGAGAGAGAGAGAGAGAGAGAGCTGCCGTATGGGGTGATCAGGTACTTGAGGTGCCAAATCTCATTTTTCAGTGCAAGTTAAATGTCATAAATGTCACAATTAAAGCTAAAGCTTTGATATTTATAGCCGAAATGTAGATTCCAAAATAAAGTACTCAAAATTATATATTATCAAAATAACCTATTTTATGAACCAACCGTCAAAAATGCAAAGTATTTCGAACCAGTAGGAAAACGGCAATTTCTGGTCAAATGTTCACCGGTGCGAAGCGAAGTACAATAATATTGTAAATGTCAACATTCGACATCCCAGCTTGAACCGAGTCGGTTAATAACACTAGCGAGCTTAATTTGCTTTGCCAGTATTATTGCAACAGGTCACAACAATACAGTTAAGTGGCCGTGACTATGCCACAACTGGCTTGCTTGAAATACAGCCCTGTAATACCAATAAATATGGGTAAACCGAGTTTATCCTGTACATACGCAAGACTTAATTTATTTACGGTTGCAAATGTTGCAAGAAACCGACGGCTCACGTAAACAACACAATTTTCGATATGTTACAGACAAATATAAGAAAACTATAGGTCGAATATCATTTGTTTGGGAGAGGCAAACATTAGTTATAATAAACAAATATTTCCTATTGAAATGAAAGTTCCAGCAATAATATTTTAGGGGAAAAAATGAGACTAATGCATTTAGTTTCAACAGACTGTTATCCCTTAATCTCTGGAACATTAGACATTTCAATTTATTTGATGACTATAAAGTTAATATAAACACAGTCTATACATTTATTGGGTAACTTATTTCTTCAGCTAAATAAATTTTAACTGAAAACTCTATTCACTACTTTCCTTTAGTCCTTTTCTTAAAAGTTACTCTAAATCTAGATAAAAAAAAATACTTGTCATTATCTTTATTAAATATAGTTTATATATGACATATCTGTTTTGAAGTTGTTACCGTTTCTAGTGATTCATTGTTAATTTGTTCTCATTTTATTTATTTCCTTACTTCCTTTCCTCACTGAGCTATTTTTCCCTATTGGAGCCCTTGGGCTTATAGCATCTTGCTTTTCCAACTAAATTTGTAGCTTGGCTAATAATAATAATAATAATAATAATAATAATAGAGAAAATAATCTTCGCTTCGGCCTAGGCAGAAACATAACCTTACATTTAAATTTTCAATATTGAGAGAACATAATAATTAACCAATAGTTTCTATCGATATTTTTCCTATGAATAATTGAAGTTGGTTACGACATCCCAATGAAAGGTTACTTTCAACCAATAGGAAATCGATACGATACCCGGAAAATTAGCTACGGGAGGCTAATAATAGGCTCAATAATAAATACTTCTCGTAAATAATAATAATAATAATAATAATAATAATAATGATACCCGAGCAAACATTTTTCTATCAATAAAGTTGAATAACCAAAACAATAAAGTTGAATAACCAAATTAATAAAAGAATGAATACCGGTAGGCCTAGCCTATTTGTTCCTTCAAGATGGGACTTAAAAATACTGTTCAACTAATTTACACCAAAATAGCAACAACAACAACAACAACAATAAAAACAATAATAATAGGAGAGCTGTTTTATTTACCAAAAAAAAAAGAAAAAGAAAATAAATGGACGAATAACAGTCGGACTACCCACCTAGGCCTAACCTATGCGTTCCTTCAAGATGGGACTTAAAAAAACTTCGCGTAAACAACAATAATAATAACAATAACAATAATAATAGGAGAGCTGTTTTATTTACAAAGAAAAAAGCTAAATAACCTTTCATTAATAATTAGGCCTAAATGGTCGAATAAAGGTGGACTAGCCTAACCTATGTGTTCCTTCACGCTGGAATTTAAAAATACCTAAATCTAATGAACTGTTTGACCCAATTTACACCAAAATCGCAACAACATTATTAATAACAATAATAATAGAAGAGCAGTTTTATTAAAAAAAATGGACGAATAACGGT
Source organism: Palaemon carinicauda (assembly GCF_036898095.1). NCBI lineage: Eukaryota > Metazoa > Arthropoda > Malacostraca > Decapoda > Palaemonidae > Palaemon > Palaemon carinicauda. The sequence continues at coordinate 57,310,204 of NC_090759.1, forward strand.
AGGCCTGATTCCGTCAAGAAGTTCTCGTAAACAACAACAACAACAACAACAATAATAACGATAATAATCAGAGCTGTTTTATTTACAAAAAAATAAAAAAGTTAAACCTTTCAGCAACAAATAGGCCTATATGGCCGATTAAAGGTAGGCTAGCCTAACCTATGTGTTCCTTCACGCTGGAATTTAAAAATACCTAAATCTAATAAACTGTTTGACCCAATTTACACCAAAACTCAGAACTGTTTTATTTACAAAAAAATAAAAAAGTTAAACCTTTCAGAAACAAATAGGCCTATATGGCCGAATAAAGGTGGGCTAGCCTAACCTATCTGTTCCTTCAAATTGGAATTTAAAAATACCTAAATCTAATGAACTGTTTGACCCAATTTACACCAAAACTCACCTGCAACGGTGAATCTATCCATGTAATTGATGAGGTTAACGTAGCACAAAATCGCTACCGTTAAAATCTGTCCTTTGGTCGCCTTCGTTCGATTTTCCTCGTCAGCAGGAGCACCGTCGTCGTCTCCGGACGGCCTCCTCCTCTGCTGTTGGGGCACCACCATCACACCGTCAAAATTCCCGCCGCCCCCGCCCTCCGAAACGCCCTCCTGATGCCGTATGAGTTCCTCGTGGGACAAATTACTCCGAAGTCCATCCATATCGTCTATATTCTGAAGTTTGACCGAGTCCCGCTTCTGGATGTTGTAGGGAGGCATTCGAGGGAACTGGCGAAGGGGGGATAACACAGATAACAGTCGTAGGAATCGTAGGAAACACTCAAGAGAAGATTCAGTCACAAAAAAACAGTGGTAGAAACACTTTAGAGAAAAAGATTCAGTCACTCGAAGGAACGAGAGGTCGCAAGTCCACTCGCAAGGAGAGTAAGAAGTTGACTGCCATTATTTCGGTCTCATGTCTTACCCACTCTCCATCAGCTGACGACTCCAACAACAACCAGGGTTGCTAGATGATTTCGACTGGATTATCGTACATGAACCTTAAAATTGTCGTATTTTAACCAAATTTATCGTACACAGTTTCAATACAATTATTAAGGAGTTACATGATTGACTTATTTCAAAATATTTTAGTATAATTGTTTAATTAAACCCACACACCACACATATGTATATACCTAAGGTATGTATCGTACATCGTACTGGATCTAAAATAATCGTACATGTACGATAATTATCGTACGATTGGCACCCCTGAACAACACACACTTGCGACTTGGGTAATGTTGATGTTACTTAGTGTGGATCAGGGTTGCCAGTTTGGCCTTTTTTCCGGCCAAAAAAAACTCAAATTTGACCTTTTGTATTTAGATAGGTTGGCCTTTAGTAATATGAAAAAAGCCGGCCCTTAAATACTATATTTTTGACCTTTTTCTATTAATGGGTTGACCTTTAAAGCCTCTGTTGATTAGAAATTGACCTTTCCTCATTTAGAAAACCTGGCAACCCTGGTACTGTGGATGTGGTACAACACCCTATTAACACGCCTTTCAATACCGCATAGAAAACGCTGTTTAGTACGACCCTAAGATAATGCGGGTTTATTAATAAACTTTAATGTATCTACGTGAAAAAAGTACATTATATGAAAATAATAAATATTAATATAATTTCAGTGCTATACCATATCACATAATAATGATATTTATAGGTAAATTTCGTCAAAATTGTACGAGCACTGAACGATACATTTTTAAAGAGAACTTTGATAACAAAATATATTTTTCATTTGACCTGAATCTACTTGAAATAATCATTCTTATAATGTTAGATATGAGAATTTTGTTAGTTTAGATTAGGAATTCATTAACTTCTGTTTAATGTATATATAAATTGACAGCTGTTATCTGTAAATCATTAGATAAATTAACGAATGATAGGAAAAAGATCAAAGCGTTGGTAATCTTCAGCAACCTAAAATAGCTAGAGCTATGACTGCACACCAAATGTTTCTTCCATATTTGAACAAGAAACCTAATTCATGTTTGCAAGTGGATATTGGTAATAATATCAAGTGATTACTTGTTTTCCTTACGAAGATTTGTCGAAATGTAAACTATTGATACTCCTAAAGTTTTCAGGTGTTTAACAGATATTAAACTCGAATATAGGCACATCTCCCATAAGAACTTCATACTTTAACGCATTATTTCAAATCAAATTAAAATATTTGCTTTGAAATAATGTAATTTCAATCCAGCTATATTGTGGATTCAACGATCCACATATAAACACGACTTTTGCCAAATGAGACGCTTACCCTAAATGGGCCTAGGCCTATATGGTTATATTCAAACAAAAATGTCTCATTAACAGTTGTTGTCATCTTATAATGCCATTGAGACAAAAGATATTGTCGTACTATTAAAAATTATAACACCACTGCAATAATAATAAAAAAAAAATAATGAAGAAAATCAACATAATATTGATCACTGGCCGTTCTCAGTCAATACATTATTTAAAGAAAATAACTAATAATTGCTACTAATCATTATCATTAATACGCATATATTCATGTAATATAATATCGTGTAATTGACAATTAAAGAGTATTATGATATATGTTACTCTAGATATGTTACTTTAGAATGTAGGCCTACATGACAAACAAATTTAAGTAGGTCCTGTAGGGCATATGGATTTTCCGTGTGTGGCAGGACGAGGAGAATTTAAGTTATTAGAAAAAGTTAGTATATAATCACTGAATTTGTTAAATCGTCGAAGACATTTTCGTTGATAGGCCTACTGTTAGACAACGGCAGTCGCTTAGACCAATACAAAAATGGCTGTTATCTTGCTTGAACAAGTAATATATATATATATATATATATATATATATATATATATATATATATATATATATATATATATATATATATATATATATATATATATATATATATATATATATATATATATATATATATATATATGTATATGAGTGTGTGTGTTGTACACGAAGACCTACACGGAATCTATCATCCTGATTTAGTTCCAAAAAAAGTGCCGAGTTAGCTATAATTATAGACTCATGTTTGTCTGAAAGAAATATTTGACAAGCGTGGCATGATAGGCCTACAGGAAATAGTTTACTGGCCATAATAAATAAAACTATCAGTGCTAGCAATCAGGAATATTATATAATGTTAGATAGACACAAGTCATAGGATGATATAAACTCGCCAGCGAAATACTTTCAAAATCATCCAATTTTTACGGAAAGCACCGAGGCAAGCACTAAAAGTTTTTAAGATATTCCATAAGTTATTTATTGTTATAAATTTATCATTATGACAGAATGTTAAGGAGAAAATTAACAAATACTCATGTGTGTAACATCTTTTAGATTGTTTATATTTCCTTAAAATAAGTAGTTTGTTATGTCGCCACCAGGGCGGCGCTCTCACCATGATGGCGAACCCTAGAACCATTCATTGGAATCCCAGTTTTTTTTATTCGTGAAATGTTTTCTTCAAATTAATGTGACAACGGTGCTTTGTGCAACTTGCAGTTTCAAAATTGTTACGGGAATCCTCCAAGAAGAAATAGGATGAAGTTTTACTGGTAAATATTGCATATTTGGTCTCTTATCATTCGGCTTATTTGAGTCTGCACAACTTGTGGCCATTTGTAAAAAAAATATATCATTGGGCCTACTTGTCTTACTTTAGTTTACTTTACCTTACTTTGGGGACGGCTTATCTGGACCTAAAAATCAGTTTATCTTATGTATTTTGCATATCAAACTGCATAACGTGTTTATTGTCATACCACATTATCGAAACACCCAAGAGAATAAGAAAAGTCTTCAGTTTCTTCTTGAACAATATTTCTCATATACCAACTCTCGAATTAGAATTGCTTTATAACATATTTAATGTTTACATAGATGCTATTAATAACATCCTAAGTCTCCGTGGTCAGCATTTTTAATTCCAAATCATAAGCTTTGCAATATCTTTAATTCACCATATGATCAACAGGTTTGTTCAACTTCGTGTAGTTTATAAATTTTGTCTTATTATTATTATTATTATTATTATTATTATTATTATTATTATTATTACCAGCCAAGCTACAGCCCTAGTTGGAAAAGAATGAGGCTATAAGTCCAAGGGCTCCAATAGGGAAAAGTAACCCAGTGAGGAAAGGAAATAAGGAAATAAATAAATTATGAGAATAAATTAACAATAAATCATTCCTTAGTGGCGTGATTTCCTAAACATTTTGTATATTTATATAATTTTTACTATTTTAAAATGTTTAGCGCTAAGTAGGTCTATTTTTTTTCATGAGCCTATTGTATCTGCTGCTTAGGCCTATGCCAAATCGTCCTGACACGAGATCAGTTACAGATGGTTTCAAAGTATTAGAACCTACAGTCCATTTCTTTTAGCGAGGCATATTTGCACCGACTCGCAGCGATGCCCTTTTAGCTTGGAAAAGTTTCCTGATCGCTGATTGGTTGGACAAGATAATTCTGACCAATCAGCGATCAGAAAACTTTTCCGAGGTAAAAGGGCATCGCTGCGAGTCGGTGCAAATGTGCCTCGCTAAAAGAAATGGACTATAGATACGTCTACTGCCTCTGTACCATGGTCTTCCACTGTCTTGGGTTAAGAGTTCTCTTGCTTGAGGGTCCACTCGGGCACTCTATTCTATCAAATTTCTCCCTGTTGTTTTGTTAAAGTTTTTATAGTATTATATATTTATTCTAATATTGTTACTGTAATTTAAAGATTTTAATTTTCTTTGTTTCCTTTCCTTTCCTATTTTTCCTGTTGGGCCCCTGGTCTTATAGCATCCTGCTTTCCTGATCGAAATTTTCCAAAACAAAAGAAGTGAGTTTAGATTTCAATGCAATAATTGCACTTAGCAATTATGGATTGGTCTTAAAGCTTGTGGAAACAAAGTCAGCATTTAATGGTCATAACTATGCTGATGTTTGATATCAATTTACCATTATCAGTTGCTGATTCAGTTCTTTGAGAGAGAGAGAGAGAGAGAGAGAGAGAGAGAGAGAGAGAGAGAGAGAGAGAGAGAGAGAGAGAGAGAGAGAGAGAGAGAGCGTTTATACAGAACAAAGTTGAGGCTTGCTACTTAAGTAAGAAATCAACTACAATTAGTGGTATTTGAATAGAGGACAGGAAAAATGACAGAAACCTAATCAGTACACTTATGAATCAGCTTTTTCTTTTTTCATTAGATTTATATAAGAATACCTTTAGGGCTCTTCATAAGCAGAAGTTCAATCACTTTCATCCTAATGACTTTTGGCATTCTTCTATTCATGTAGACCTATGCTTGAAATAGATAATTCTTGATTAAAAAAAAAACATTTTCCACAGTAGTGTTTTATTTATTTCTGATGAATATACATAAAGATATTTAGAATTATCAAAAGTAAAAAAGTAAATTAAAGTGTTAGCAATAAACAGTAGGTAGCCTATTGCTGTGCTCATGCGGTTAACTGTAGGCATAACCTTTAGTCCCTTGGTGCTTTCAACTTTTTAGCCATGTAGGCCTACTATTCCTCCATTCAAGATTCTATTCTTCCATCTCACTTTTTAGAGAAACTGCAGGTTTTTCTTCAGTAGCACCTGTTTCCCGAATGGCCTTCACGGGCCTAACACCAGGCTAAATTAACATTTCCAAAATGGTATTGTTTACCAAGGTCTTAAAGCCAATGATGACTGACACTGATTTAAAGGTCACTCATGAATGGCAGAGGCAAGGGACAGTGACATTGCTCTAGCAAGCAGGACAATGACCTAGAGACTGACCATATATGATATGATCAGCACCCAAGCCCCTCTCTACCCAAGCTAGGACCGAGGAGGGCCAGGTAATGGTTGCTGATGACTCGGCAGGTAGACCTACAGGCTCCCCCAAACCCCCATCCTTAGCTAACATGGCTGGTGAGGTTGCAGACATTACAGGAAATAACGAGTTTGAGTGGGACTCGAACCCCACGAATATAAGGTACTAATAAGGCCACAACAACTGTCTAATAAAATTCAGTTGTAATTTATACCACTGGAATAATGAATTTTAAACATCTGACTTACCCGGTAGTTACATATACAGCTTACGTCCCTGACGTCGTGGCAGAAATTTCAAAACTCGCGGCAATCGCCGTTGGGTAGCCAATTGTACCACCAGTGCGCCCTCTAGCCAGGTACCTGGAACCATTCCAGTCATTCCTCAGATCTTCCCTGCCGCCGCACCGGCGACATCGTTGGATTTTTCACTCACTTTAACCTGTATAATTGCAGTTATCTTGGTGATGTATAATTTGGTTTTGGCTTTCGCTCGTTTGGTTTTGTTTTATTTTGACTGAGAGTTAGTGGTTGGAATATGATCGCTATGTTCGGAGCTTGAAAGGGGTAGGATCAGGAGTTTTTTCCCCCTAATGTAAAACTAACGAACCAACCCTTAAAGTCAATCATTCCGCCAACACTATGGCGTCACAAATCATGTGACGTAAACTACGTAGAATGACTTGCAAAATTCATTTCTTTTTTCTTGCAAGGAATGAAAAGAAAATATTAACTTACAAAGCAAAAGTATTTGATTTTAATAATGTAAAAGGAATATGTTATATTTAAGAAAACATTTGTCCTATTAGTATACTTTCTTTAGATAATCATCGATCTATTTTCAGAGATTAAATAAACTAGCGTACAGTTAAATTTACAATACGTAGTACTCATGACGATCGATACAGTCCCACAAAACGGATTTTGAGCGAAGCGAAAAATCTATTTTTGGGTGAGATAGCCGTGTCGTCCTGATGGAAGGTTCCTTTAAGTAGCTTCCTAGGGTATATTTGACTACAGTGATATTCCCCGAGAATTTAACTCAAGGTCTCCAGAATTCTAACTCCTGGCGTGAATATCTTTAAAGTTTCCTTTTAAGATATCGCATAATATCAAGGGACGTATTCTTGACACGCCACATAGCAATCTGCACCCCGCATAGCGTTTACGCTTCGAGGGGGGAAAGTGGCAAAATAAAAGGAGCCATTATAAGGTTCCCTTCCTCCGTTACTGTTTGAGTACTCAGATGGCGCCATAATCACCGCCATCTTTATTCCTTGTAGCGTTGAGCCGGTACTTATAGGTACAGTATTATTGGGAGGGATCCTGCCAAGGCCTTTCATAGGAGGGCGGGGCCATCAGGACGACATGGCTATCTCACCCAAAAATAGATTTTTTGCTTAGATCAAAATCCGTTTTTTTGGCTCAGGCCATGTCGTCCTGATGAAAGTTTGCCAGAGCATTAATGTATCCGTGGATTTCCCAGTTTTGCCTTAAACCTCAAGACAATATTTCTTTGGTCATTTAGACCTTAGAGACCTATGACATTACTGTTATATGTCATTGCTTCTAATCATGAACTATGTTAGTGCTTCCTGCCCCCTAAAGGGAAGAGTCACACTAGATTCGGGAAAAAGTCTTGAAGTTTGCATATTTCGTATGACCAATCTAGCAACCAAAGGGGCATACAGGTCTCACTGTATGCCTTTAGCCAAAGTTTGAGTCAAATCTTTCAGAGAGCAATTTTTGTTACTCAATATTGAAGGCATATGTAGTACCTTATCCAGAAACCATGAAATGGGGCTTGGAAGTGCTGCAAGTCTACTTGGAAAGCGTAAAGTAAGGGTCTAGTCAAGGCAGATTTACACGTAGTTATTGTATTGGCTGCTAAACCTTGTTCATGAGGGTGAATAAAGAAAGATAAGCAGAAATCTGTCGAGATTTCCTTGGGTTTCTTTGCCTTGACAAAGGGCACCGACTTCTTCCAAGATGACTCATATTGCCTTCTGGTAGATTTAGACTTATATTCCTCCAAGAAGTCTAGGGTTTTCTTCGAAATTCCAAACCTTTTCTTTACGGCAAGGGAGAGAAAATCATGAGAAGTAAGGCTCTGGTTTTCTGTGATGAAGCGAAGACAGTCGAATTCTGAACTTATTGAGACAGAACTGGGTCTGGCAGTGGAATCAGCTTCGGTTGTAATTCCAGAATCAGGGGGAACCAGTTGCTCTGGGGCCACTTGGGAGCCACAAGGGCTGCCGTTCCTTGAAAGGATCTCATCTTGGTGAGGACCTTTAACAGAAGATTGGGCGGATCCACTGCTTCTGCACGAGGGTCCTCGTACGGGGCCACGTATCGAGGAAATTTCTTGTTGTCGCTCGTTGCGAAGAGGTCGATCTGCAGTTCCGGGACTTGGCGTAAGATGAAGGAGAATGATTGTGTGTCTAGGGACCATTCTGACTCTATCGGAGCTATCCTGGATAGAGCGTCTGCTGTCACATTGCGGAACCCTTGAAGGTGAACTGCTGATAAGTGCCATCTCTTCTTCTCCGCTAGACGGAAGATGGCTAATATCACTTGGTTGAGTTGAGGTGATCATGAGCCTTGACGATTCAGACATCTGACCACCACATCGCTGTCCAGAGTCAGTCGCACGTGGGCTGAGGGACGAGGAGACAGTTTTTTTCAGTGTGAGGAAGACTGCCATGGCCTCCAAGATGTTGATGTGAAACGTCTTGAACAGGGAGGACCAAGTTCTTTGAGTCTTGCGCTGATGGGAGTGACACCCCCATCCTTCCAGTGATGCGTACGTATGGATGATAACTGAAGGTGGAGGCAGTTGTAGAGGCATTGACCTCTTGAACTTGCTGGCCTCTGACCATATACCCTAGAACTATTGAGCAAGTGGGTAATAAGGAGGGCAAAGTCCATCAAATTCCAGGGAAGGCTGTTTTGTGTTCCCAAGAAGGACTCAGACAAACTCAGAGTCATTCTAGACTTGTCGCCACTCAACAGTGTTGAGAGCTCTGTACAACTTACAGACTTTGATCGCATAATATAGATGTACAATCATTTCAGTAGAGATATTAAAACAAACGACATGAAAACTTTAAATTCTGAGAGGGCGGGGCAAGATTTTCCCCAGGGGGACCAATTGACCCCCCTGGGTACACGATTGCATTCAGTTGCATTTCTATTAGCCTTTTACTGCATATATTTTGCAGTCCAGGCTTTGAACTCTATACAGGGACTGAATGTCCGGTGCATTTACGCCATGCCTCATGATCCAAATATCTGTGGGAACTTCCATGAATGAATAATTAAAAACTAATGATGTGCAAGAATTACTAAGCTTTAGATGATGAAATAGAGAGTAGCAGCAAATATGGATAGTGGATATTAAAATAGAATAAAACTTTGTAGGTAAAACGGACTTTGGAAGTAATCTGATGAAAATTAGAAATGGTAAATGAAAAGTCTTTTGATATAATGATGACAGGATTAAATAATACAGGCGAGGATAGTTTAATTACAATACGAAAAAATTCTTTAATTATGCCATTAAAAATCAAATAACAATGGCAGCGATACAGAAAGCACTTAAAACAGCAAATTAACGTTCCTGGTTCCTAATTGCCCATTCCGCAAGAAAGGTTTGGGGGCACTCTATCGTCTTATAGATAGGTGCAACTCTTCTAAGCTTATTCTTATTGTTGCAATTAAGCTTATTTTACCTGTACCATAAATTTATAATGAAATTCTCAATATTTACTTTTAACTTTAAGAATAATGCATATTATCCCTGTTTATTGGGTAATGGGCGAATGCATTTGCCTTTAACTCGGCACCTCCAAACCTTTCAACTATATATCTATTTCTTTCCCTTTTTTTCCACATTTTGATATATACATTTTCCTTTTTCTATTTCTTTTATATTAAATAAAACATATCATTTTCTTTCCTTAAATAAAACAGCTATTATTTTCTTTTCCTGCAATAATAGTAATCTTATTCACAAAGGTAAAGATCACCCAAGGTAATGTTTATGCCGATTTCTGTCCCTAGGCAACAATTACTTTGGTGACTCGCCCATCGTTTGACAGATGTAAACATTCGGAATTTCTGAAATTCTGACGCCGTTTCGGGAATCCCAAATTCCAGTGGCATTCCCTATTCACCATTCCTGTGGCTGTCTATCACAACCCTTTAAAGTATTGAATAGATTTTGACTTTGTAAGTATCAGGTCTGCTTTTTTATTTCTTAATTGGTACTTTAGCAATAGAGTAGTTTCACGGGACATTTCGGAATTTCTGAAATCCTGACGCCGTTTCGGGAATCCCAAATTCCAGTGGCATTCCATATTCACCATTCCTGTGGCTGTCTATCACAACCCTTTAAAGTATTGAATAGATTTTGACTTTGTGAGTATGAGGTCTGCTTTTTTTTTTATTTCTTAATTGGTACTTTAGCAATAGAGTAGTTTCACGGGACATTTCGGAATTTCTGAAATTCTGACGCCGTTTCGGGAATCCCAAATTCCAGTGGCATTCCCTATTCACCATTCCCGTGGCTTTCTATCACAACTCTTTTAAAGTATTGAATAGATTTTGGCTTTGTAAGTATGAGGTCTGCTTTTTTGTATTTCTTAATTGGTACTTTAGCAATAGAGTAGTTTCAGGGGACATTTCGGAATTTCTGAAATCCTGACGCCGTTTCGGGAATCCCAAATTCCAGTGGCATTCCATATTCCCGTGGCTGTCTATCACAACCATTTTAAAGTACTGAATACATTTAAGCTTTGTGAGTATGAGGGCTGCTTTTTTATCTCTTAATTGGTACTTAAACAATAGTTTCACGGGACACTTCAAACCCATCCCACCTTAGTACTGCATGTTATATCAATGATCAAGACAGTTAACGGATTGTTACGGTAATGTAATTTGAATTTACATTTGGATTGAAGTATAAGTAGATGTGTGAGAATGGGTGTATATATAAGTTTAAAATTATACAATAATACCATAAAAAAGACCTGTGCATTAAGTTATAACTGTATTTTATAGTGTTTTGAACGTTTAGTTTTCATCATTGAATAGAGCATTAGGGGTATATGTATGCTAGCGGGCACTTGTATGTATTATTATGTCCAACCTGGAATAAGGGGGGTTGTGTTTGGCCCCCCCCCCATTAGTTAAGTAGGTAAGGACATGGCTTGTAGGTTAGGTTAGGGGGGAAAGTTTAGGTTAGTTGATGTACATTTTTAATGAATGTGTGAGGAACTGGCCGCTGATATACAAAGGCTCCATGCATTATTAGTTACGACATTGGAACTTGCATAATTGAATAGATCCTTGCAAATACATAATTTTGAAACATACTACTGGTGGAAACCTTTATTAACGAAGTTGAAGATTTTTATATAGAAATTCCTGTTTTGCTCCTTTAGTTAAATTAGCACCTGTCGCAGGAGTCTCTTTACTCACGGTAGTTTAAAACTTACCTGTTCGAACCAAGTAAAGTGCCCAACATTTTATATCCTAAACCTCTTCCTTATTTGTTTTCAATACTGGAATATACAATGTGGAGCCTTTGTATATCAGCGGCCAGTTCCGCATGCATTGATTAAAAATGGACCTAAACTCCCCCCCCCCAACCTAACCTACAAACCGTGTCCTTACCTACATACTTAATGGGGGCACTGACGCCCCCCCTGCAACCCCCCTTACACTGCCGTATTCTGAGTTAGCCATAATAATACATTCAGGTGGCTGCTATCATACGTACACCCCTACAATGTAATCATATCTGTTATTTTATTTATCATGTAAATTATGAAAGATTAAAATAGAAAGGTGTGGTTGATATATTTAGTCTGATAATCAGTAAGAGAAGCCAAGCCCATGTTTGAATAGAGACTGGAGCTAATTACAACTCATTTCTTTGTTAAGTTTGTTTACCAGTGATTTTATTCAGTCAGTTATACAATATTTTTAAGTGTTGATATATAAATGTAATCTATTTTGTTGTTTTATCGTCTTACGTCAAGCAAGATAGAATTTTGAACATATATCCGCTCGAACTGAATTAAAGTTAAAGTGTTATAAATTATTATAAATACTAGCCCAAGGGGTTAATGCATGTAGCGAAATATATTCTGCCTGCCAGAACGTAGGAGCAGGAAGATAATGTTGAATTACGAGCGCAATGAAATACGTCGGATCAAAACCCAATAGAACTAAGTGATGAAGTAGATCATTAGAATAATGAGAAAATACTAGAGTATGGGGCTAACTCGCATAGCGAAATATATTTAACTTTATCATAACATAGCAACAATGAGATGATGTTAAATCGAAGCAACACTTTTTGGAGGACCTTTTCTTTTATTGTCCTTAGCAATTCAAATTTGTAATGACTCCTTCTATAGTTAATCACTTTATGCAAATAATGCTTGATCTTTTAATATGGTGGTGTATATATTTTGATAATTTACAATTATTAATTTATTTGTTTATTCTTGTGGTTATGGTAGAGGATGAAAAAAAGATATATCATTTTTACAGATTTTATTCATAACTTAGCAATAGTAATTGATGTAATACATCTGGTTACTACTTTACAGCACCACAGGTAATACATTACTGAAGTGTATTTACTGTACATTACGAGACTTTAGATGTAATTTTTATAAACTGTGTATGATATAATTTATATGGTTACGAAAAGTGTTGAAGGACGAGTGCACTGTGATAGTTACTCCTTTTGAAATTATGTATAATATTGTAGGCTATGAACCTAACCTAACATAAAATCTCTCTGTTAATTCAGTGATTCAGCCAGCTTGTCAAGGGTTTCCCGTCTGATATGTCAGACTAGCAGTGTTACTCTAAGCTTGTTTTAGACTGTGATATGTGTATCTATGCTACCTTCTGAAGAAAACATTCGTAGCATTAAGATTGCGGAAATATTTCAATGTGTATAATTTTTTGCATTGGGAAATAGTATGATACTGTATTAGTCTGGTTACTGTAATTGTGCAGTAACGCCAAACTATAAGTAATAGTGTACATTTACTATCTTTTTAACGTTTGTGCAATCATTTTTCAGGAACCTGAAAAATGAGTTTATGTTGCTACTTGGAGTATATAGGAGTGACGGTGGTGATTGTGGCCATTGTCACCATTGCAAACATATTTTCTACTAAGAAACGGGACCTAAAAGGGAAGCATGTGTTGGTAAGTTTATCCACTGAAATTACTTGTTTGAAAGTATGACCTACTTGGAATTGGTCTCTCATCTATAATATATTTGTCAAATCTTTTGACTAGGTAATATTCATGTAGATTTGTTTAAGAAAATGATCTACTGTTATTTGGAGTAGGGAAATACTATTTGTTCCTACAGGGATACAAACTTCTGCTTCATTTACATGAGTTTACTCCTAAGTCGTTTTGCTACAACTATGAAAGAAAAAGTGCCTAACTAGCAACCATATATGGTTACCAGTCTGGATTACTTAGTGCCCTTTCTTTTTTCAGTGCTTTCTCTCTTTCATTGTAAATTGTGAATATGAGTGGTGTTCCAGGTAGTATACGGATTTGTCCCATGTTGAACCTTCACAAGTCTGGTCGAGGCAGATCCACACCCTTTTATAGGTAGTAGGTTGACCAGGGCACAGCCACCCATTGAGATACTACAGCTAGAGAGTTATTGGGTCCTGTGACTGGCCCAACAGTACTACATTGAATCCCTCTCTCTGGTTACAGGTAATTTTTTCCTTTATCTATACATACACCCAATAGTCTGGCATGTTCTATATATATCCTCCATTGTCCTCATACACTAGACAACACTGAGATTACCAAATATTTCTTCTCTCTCTGCTGCACTGTAATAGTTCAGTGGCTACTTTGCTCTTGGTAAGGGTAGAAGAGGTTCTTTAGCTATGGTAGGCAGCTCTTCTAGGAGAAGGACACTCCAAAATCAAACCATTGTTCTCTAGTCTTCAGCAGTGCCATAGCCTCTGTACCATGGTCTTCCACTGTCTTGGGGTAGAGTTCTCTTGCTAGATGGTACACTCGGGCACACTATTCTATATTTCTCTTCCTCTTGTTATTTTGAAATTTTATAGTTTATATATAAAAGATTTATTTTAATGTTATTCTTGAACATCTCTTGTAGTTTTTCTTATTTCCTTTAATCACTGGGCTATTTTCCCTGTTGGAGCCTTTGGGCTTATAGCATCCTCCTTTTCCAACTAGGGTTGTAGCTTAGCAAGTAATAATAATAATAATAACTGCTATAGTAGTAAGCTCTAGACCAAAAGTGGGAAAGGTCCCACCAGCGAGATTGACATGTGGACAAGTAGTGCGAATGGCCATGTTTTTGTGGTTTTTTCCACTTGCATATATGTCTACTGTAGGCTCCAGAGCCTTTAAATATGTGGCCTCGAGACTATACAATAATCTCCCACGAGACATCCGAATGATTGAAGACATTAAGGCTTTCAAGAGGAAACTGAAACTCTTATTCTATGAGTCATTTGACTGTGACGATTTAACAGTAAATGAGCAATACGTGATATGAATTGTTGAATGCTCCGAACGTACAAGATAAAACGACAGTGGAGGTCCTGTAGAGAGTAGGGTTTCCCTGCTGTATGGGACCGGAAAAGCAGCCGTCAAAGTAAGTACATGTAAGTAAGTAATTGTTAGAATGAAGTAAATGAATTTTAATATCCAGTATACAAATTCCTTTACCTTAGACAAGATTTGATCTGCTGCAGTGATCAGACCCAACGAGAAATCACCCGAGTTTCGTCCCTGAAATAAAGCTTTGATACTAAGAAAGGGGAAATGACAAGCATGAGTGTAAATAGCAAGCAAGGCAGAATAGGTTGCTTTTAAAAGAGTTATAAGACAACTGTAAGATCCAAAGAGGTAAATTGGCATTGATAAGAATCTCCTGAAATGACTAGAAAGGGAGAAACATCTCTACTGTACTTATAGTAACTTATACAGTACAGTAACTGAAAAGCATCAAAGATAATCTCAATACTAACACTAAATACAAAATACAGTACAGTACTGTATATTAGAACCTCGGGCTATGAGCAAATTGGAATTGGAATACTGTACTGAATAAATTTCTAATATGATTTTTTACTGTATAGGGTTACAAGTGTTGCATTGGCCTCTAAGCAAAAATTTGCACTGTATAGGCATTTTTTGTGGATAAGTATGAACGAGACTATCATGTGATGTACGCCACTCACACAATATTTTTAGATTTATTTCAGAAGTAGGTCTTCTGAAAGCTATTTAACTTTTATAAGGACATGTTTACTTTTATAGTTTTAAATTGGATCTCCCTTTCTTTATTTATAGCAAGTGATATTGGCATCAATGACATTAGATGCCAGGATGCTAGAAAAACTCAGTCAATCAATCAATCATACAGACAAGGCTTCGGCAGGGCGTGTAGTGAATCTATATACTGCCATTTTAAAGAAAAGGCAAAAGCAGTCATCTTTCGTTAGGTTAATTTTCTTCATATGAATCATAATACACTACTGTACTGTACAGGCAAACATTGATATATAATAGGATTAAATCACTGAGATATAGTTTCTAAGGAGATCTATTGTATAATAATTGCTTTATGAAATATGTTTAATGTGGATATGTTCTAAGCCTTTATCAACACTCTGGGTGCTTATTAGATTTATTGTTGTTTTTAATCTCGACCGAAGAAGCTATCTGACCTGAGCAGTATGTTGTTGTTAGATGCTGATTTCGTTGCTCTGCTAGAGGCCTTATTGTATTGGAAGGAAAGAAAATAGGTCAATTTCTTTATTTTGAATAGTAACATCAACATTCCAAGCTTCCAGAGATGAAAGCAACATGAACATTAGGAGACATTCATAGAATAGTAGCATCGACATTCCAAGCCTCCAGAGATGAAGGCAACATGAACATTAGGAGACATTCATAGGATAGTAACATCGACATTCCAAGCTTCCAGAGATGAAAGCAACATGAACATTAGAGGAGATTCATAGAAATAATACTTTAAAGATTTAAAGTCTACTCATGAATGGCAGAGGGAAGTGACAGTGACATTACCCTACTTAGCAGGACAATGCCATAGAGACTTGACCAGAAGGTCCTCAACTTGAAATAAACATTCGTAGATACAGACAAAAATCGAACAGAAATCGTAAATATCAGATATTGTATCAAAAGTTCATAATGAAAATATTGTAATAAATCATTGTTATATAATTTATTGCAGAAAGTAAGAATACATTTGCAATATGAAATGAAACTATTTGTTGACTTTTGTAGCTGAAAATCATAGGCTTGTGAGTTAGGTTAAACCTATGCTAGGCCAAAATTTAATAGAATTTAACTTGCAAAGAATTTGACTCGCTAACAGCTTCTTGAAACCATAAAGTTTCTAGGTTGAGGACTTTCTTTATACACATATGGTCAGTGCCAACCCCCTCTCCACCCAAGCTAGGACCAGGGAGGGCCAGTCAATGGCTGCAGATTGCTGATCTATAGGTTCTCCCAAACCTCCCATGCTTAGCTCACAAGGATGGTGAGGTTGCAGATACGATGGAAAATGATCAAGCTTGAGCGGTACTTGAAGCCCAGACCAGCAGAACGTTAGACAAGGATGTTCCCAATAGGCCATCACAATTCTAATCCTTAGGATGTTTATTAGTGATAGCTCAACGTGTACTTACACTTTAAACAGCGAAAAACTTGATAGATTATATAAAAGAACAGGGCTTCGAAATTGAACAACTTCATAATACTGTATACCAAACTCCTCCACCAAAAGTAAGTTTATCGCTTCATTAGTTTTAAATCTTTCAGATAACGGGTGGGTCCAGCGGTATCGGTTTGAGCGTTGCCCATGACGTAGCGCGGAGAGGAGCGTCGGTCACCCTGGTAGCCAGAAATGTTGCCAATCTTCAGAAGGCTCAAGAAGAAGTGGAGGGAACTATTTCAAGCATTAGTGGTGGAGGGAAAGTACAGTTTTTTTCTGGTAAGGGATAAGGAATGAATATCATTTTGCTTATATGTTTGCTCCTCTAATGTTGAGAAACATTTCTCTCTCTCTCTCTCTCTCTCTCTCTCTCTCTCTCTCTCTCTCTCTCTCTCTCTCTCTCCTCTCTCTCTCTCTCTCTCTCCTCTCTCTCTCTCTCTCTTGGTGGAGGGAAAGTACAATTTTTTTCTGGTAAGGGATAAGGAATGAATGTCATTTTGCTTATATGTTTGCTCCTCTAATGTTGAGAAGCATCTCTCTCTCTCTCTCTCTCTCTCTCTCTCTCTCTCTCTCTCTCTCTCTCTCTCTCTCTCTCTCTCTCTCTCTCTCTCTCTCTCTCTCTCTCTCTCTCTTTGGTGGAGGGAAAGTACATTTTTTTTTCTGGTAAGGGACAAGGAAGGAATATCATTTTGCTTTTATGTTTGCTCGTCTAATGTTGAGAAGCATTTCTCTCTCTCTCTCTCTCTCTCTCTCTCTCTCTCTCTCTCTCTCTCTCTCTCTCTCTCTCTCGTGTGTGTGTGCTAGCTTAATGAATGCTTATAGCTTCTAGGCTAATTTTGCTTAAATTTACACGAAGGTCCTCAACTTTCAAACATTGGGAGATACAAATTCAAATCCATCTGAAATTATTAATTATGAAATACTGTACTGTAATAAAACTATCATAATTTGATGCAGTAAGCAAGACGATATTTGTAATATGAAACAGGGCTATTTGTTGACTTTTACAGCTGAAAATCATAGGCATGTAAGTTAGGGGAAGCCTACTCTAGGCCAAAATTTAACAAGTTTGCACTTACAAATAATTAAACATACAAGCAGCTTCTTGGAACCTATTAAGTTTATAAGTAGCGGATTTTCTGTATATGATTTTCTCCCCGGTACTAATATCAAAACTCGCTCTCAAACAGCCGATCTGAGCAGTAACGCAGAAGTTGCGTATAGAGTTGTCAAAGATGCCGAGGCAAGCTTAGGTCCCGTATTCATGCTCGTCAATTGCGCCGGTTTTGCACGAGCCCAGAAATTTGAGGATCTTTCACCCCAGCTAGTCAAGGTAAGAGCCACCCTGTTACCCTTACTTTGAATATTCAAATTACTGAGTCATATGTAAGTGAAAGGCTAACTATATACAGTATATGATAACTATGATGTGTAGGTGAATTATTAATTTGTATTACACCAAATAATGTTTTTCCTCCTTTTTTTATGACCAGTCAATGATGGATGTTAATTTCTTGGGTTCATTCTTCATCACTCAAGAAGTTGTCCGCAGTATGAAGCAGCAGGAAGAGGGAGTCATAGTGTTTACATCTTCCCAGGGTGGTTTGGTTGGCCTCTATGGCTTTACTGCATATTCGGCGGCCAAAGGTGCCCTCATCAGACTGGCTGAATCTCTTCATATGGAGGTAAAGAGTTGAATGATGGCTATATTTTCAGATTAGAAATTACCCATCTCATAGCAAAGTCCAATGTGGCAGGTATCAGTTCCATGGTACTATCTTTAGAGTTTCTTAAGGCTCATTTGTTGTGACACTATATGCAAACCTTATGCTCTTTACATAGGAGTATTACTTCGGCGCTAGCTGAAAACCAGCCGTTAAAGCTTTTGCAAGGTGTTACTACCCATCGCTAGTTAGCGGAGAGGTCCTGGTGGTGATAGGCTCAACACCTCACTCACACCAGCTCTAGTAAACCACTGTCATTTTTTACTTTGGCTTGATGGAGGACAGACGTTGTCTTACTCCTCCACTAAAACCAAATTGACTGGCCTAAAAGCTAAAAATGTCCTTTTCAGTCTCTAAATTTTCAGGTGTGATTGCCCGTGGAATCTTTCAAGTATACGGTTTGTCCCGGCAATGAAGGATGTCGTTGCGACACCTTCATGTCGGCAGAGGAGACAGATCCTCACTGTCTCTGCCCTGCGTGTAGGGGTCACTCTTGCAGGTTTGTCGGTAGTGGTCGCCCTCCTAGTGGTTGAGGTTTAGTAGGTGATGGAAGAAGGCAAAGAGGGATCCTTCACCTTCGAGGTCAGCCTTGAAGGGGAAGAAACCTCGCCGTCAATCTCTGTCGACTGGACCTCTCCATGATGACTCTGCTCATTCAACTTCCCCTTGGAGTCAGACGGGAACAAGTGGCGGTCATGTAACTCCTAGAAAACCTTACATGTTGGAGGGTCACCATTGCTTCCCATAGCGAAGCAGCGATGGTCACCGCCGTTGGATATTCTCTGTGACAAAGCCGTTTGACTGCTGTGGCCTTCCTTTGGGGATCATAGGTTCCCCATGCAAGGAAAGGTTGCAGAAGGTCTTGCGGTTGGCCGCGCAACAGTAGCAGACATCCTCCCCAGGTATTGATTCCAGTAACCCAGCCGAGAAGAAGACAAAGTTAGCTATCCGTAGGTCCTCCTGCAGGTGTTGAAACACCTACCCTTACGAGGGAGAGTCGTCCTCCACCAGGCGTTGGGAGGTCTTCCCTTACAAGGTAAAGATCCCTTTACCCAGCTCCTGTTTATCAAGCTTGCCCACCAAAGGGCGTTGGATTGTTCCATGTTCCGCTCTAGTATAGCAGAGCGCAACTTTTTGGGGCTGGACGATGATGGTGGGAGGCGATTGCCTACGATCCCTCTCCATCATCGTTGTGTCTGTACTGTGCAGCGTAGCACTACATGATATGCAAAGCCAACCTCTCACAAGCTTGCGCCTTCGTTTTCTCCTTGTAAGGAAGAAACTGTTTCACTGTTTGCGTGCAACCATTCAGCACTGGCTTGCCCTACCTCTCCCTTAAGGGAAAGGAAGACAGCCCACCTTTCGCCTGTTGCAGATAAGGTGAATGGGAGAGTTTCTCTCTTTGTCGCACTGACCAACTTCTTGCGGACGAGTCTTGTGCAGTGTTGCACACCTTACCACTTAGCGGGGTGGGCGGGCGAGCTACTCTGCCTGAAAAAGACCTGTGCCCCACCTATGCTACACGCATTGCTCTCTTTAGCGAGTCTTCCCATCTGGACTTGCCTGCACAAGAGACATCGTTAAGAGCAAAGGCGAGTTTTACCTTGCTGGCACGCTGCACGCAGTTAGATTAGATGAGCATGCACAGGTAGACTACATCTTACTTGTGCGAGCTGAGAAGGTTTTGCACTCAAGCGCACCTTATCAGGCCTTTGCTCACCAGCCCTCTCCTTATAGTCGGTCTACTTTTTGATGGGAACAACGAGTTCCCCCGTAAAGGAGGGTAGTTTTTCCTTTACAGGCTGATTGTTTGGAAGGACACTGGGGGGGATGTGCGCGAGCTGACATCTTCCTTGCCCCTCCCTTTCCATGGCAGTGCATTTAAGCCAAGGAAGCAGGTGTGTGAGGTTCATTCTCGAACGATACCCCATGGTTTCTGGACCTTGTCCAGGTAGTGATACAGGCGGTCTGTGGATCGACCATCCGTTCCCTAACAGTTCTTCACCCGGCGTTGCTACCATCCCGCTGTACTCCTCCAAAGGGAGTAAGGGGCCATCTGATCCCAAACGCAGTAGTGATGCTAGGCAGCCACCTCCTGTCACACCCCCCAAGCATCAGGTGTCCTGTAGGTATCAGGAATACCTGATGATCAAGGCACCTACCAGCCAGTACCCTTGCTGATATTGTAGTGTATAATCCTGTAATATATGTACAGTACTATTACTACAGTACAGCTAACGGTAGGGTAATTATTCTCTGTTTTCGTTTGGACAAATCGTACTGTTTGACAACTCGCTGTACATGCAGCCTACATTTGTATGTTGTAGAGTATGTTACATGTCGTAATTTACATACAGTACTGCACAGTATAGTTAATGATCAATACAGTACTATACATTAATCCTGTACTGTATAATATGTATACAATGATACTGCATTTAAGGTTAACTAAGTTTACATATTTGATGCAAAAACCACTAATCATTTTTGTACGAAGTTCTATGCAGCAGTCTTGAAGCATGACACAACTCCTCATGTGTCATCTCTTGTGCAGCACTGTAGGGAATCCTGTATAGTGTTTACATTTACTGGGTAATGTAGTGTATATGTAAGTGCTACCATATACAAATGCATCACTCTTTTTTTACATGAAAATGTGATTCTACTCAAAAAGGACTGAAGCAGGAGATGCACACGCTAGGAGAGAGAATGCAAGACTGAGGCCGAGTCAGCGGGAGATGGGATGTTGTGCTGGGCAGAGAGAGAAGAGACGCAAAGGAGCGCGGTCTGTTTGAAATTGTTGCACCGCGTGATTACTTCTCACGAATATGTGATTTTTCAATATTAATCTTACCCGATAATCATGTAGCTGTCAACTCCGTTGCCCGACAGAATTCTACGGAAGGGATACGCCAGCGATCGCTATACAAGAGGGGGGTGTACTCACAAGCGCCACCTGTGGCCAGGTACTGCAGTACTTCTTGTTGACACCACCTCAATTTTTCCTCTGTCGTGCCTCCGGCTAGACCTACATGGATACGCTGTTGATTCTGGAGTTTTTTGCTCACGATTTGGTGATGTATTTGCTCTAGAGTTTAGCTTTCGCTATTCAGGAAGTTTTATCATTAGCTTAGCTAGCTTTTGGAATTAATTTGATTAATTATGGTGACGAAGAGAGTATGAACTCTCTTTCACTTTTAAATGGCCGACCCTTCCCTTAGACGGAAGTGTTGGTGTCTAAGAGAGTATAGACTCTCTTTCTTAATTTTGCTTAACAAAAGTTATAGATATATTTTATATCTCTCCGCCTTTTATAGGCCTCTTCGATTAACTTCCTTTTATTATAAACTTATTAAAATTAATTTTTATATTTGTTTATATTCGACCTTTCCTAATAGTAGGCGGTCTTTTCTTGGTACCGAAGTTAATTAACATTGAGCCCGTCATTTCGGTTTTACCTGTTAACATATTATGCTATTTTAATGTTTTTGAAAGAATTTCTTTGATAGTCTCGTACTGTTTTCAAAGTTGAACTAACGTTTTGTTTTGTCTCTGCAGTTGTTGACGTTCAGAACGTTCAACTTGCGCTCTATCGTTACGATAGAGAGAGAATTTTCTCGGTGTCATGTTGCAGTAAGAGTAACCGTTTCTAGTGTTTTGTTCATTCTTTCTTAGCTTAATGGTTTTAATTCTAATAAAGGAACTTTTTATTTGGGAAATATTTCAGTTTTTTTCCTTTAACAATAATATGTTTTAACGATATATATGATTGGGCTCTTCTCTCAGGTTCTAAGTCAAGAGAGAGAGAGAGAGAGAGATAGAGACGGAGGGAGAGAGAGGAGGATAAACGTTTCGTTCAAGCGAGTAACGTTGTTATCGTTTTTGCTCTTCTCCCTAGTCTTTTTAGGGGAAGAAGGTAAACGTTTCTAGAGTTTTATTCTTGTTCTCAAGCTTTATGCGGTGAGAGATTTTAAACGTAGTTTATTTGATCTAGTGTTTAGTCTCTTTCCAGCCACTGAATTATTTATCTTTCATTAGATTTTTCTGTTACATTGTAATTCTGTTTTCGCAATTACTAACTTTTAAGGAAGGATAGAATTGCGTGTTTCAGGTACAAACCACTTAAAGTTTCGAGTTCAGTGAAATAAGTGCAAACAGAAAATCAAAAGTGATAAGTGATTAGCGCAAAGTGTGTCAGTGTTGTGCGTGAGGGTACTTCTGTGCGTGCCAGTCGTCCTCCCAGTCCGGGACCTCTTGCAAGCTCCCAAGCCCAGGGGAGAAGCAATGTCGAAGGGCAAAAGGGTTCGGCAGGCCTTGATCGGCGCACAGAAGTATCCTCGGTGGTTGCGGGCGTGTCTTACAGAGACCGTCACTCCCACCCGCAGACGATTGAGCCCTTATTTTGCTCGTCTGCAGAAGAAATTTCGGGGAGAAAACGCTGGACTCAGGTCTCAAGACCTCTTAAACGTAAAGTCCAGACCTCTAGAGTTCAACAACCCGGATGCAGTCATTGGGTTAGCTCTGACTCTCCGCAGTCATCAGGTGACTGCACACCTCCTAAGAGAGGTAAGGCGATGCCTCAACAGACCTCATCTTCTGTTAAGGCTTTGCCTCAACAGACCTTATCGTCTGTTGATCCCAAGATGACTTTGCTGCAGTCCATGCAGTCGCAGCTTGCGGTCTTAATGCGTGAGTTTCAGGCTGAGAAGGTTACACCTCCTCCTGCGAGCGCTCCGCCTCACCGCAGTCCAGTTTGCCAGGCGTACGAAGTTGAGGTTCCTCAAGCTACCTTACCGTGTTCGGAGTTGCCAGTTACCAGCGTTGTGCAGCAACCTCAACCTTCCTTAAGGCAACCTCAACAATGGGAGCAGGAGTCTTATGCCTTGAGGCAAGATTTTCTTGCAGTTAGACCATCTTCGAGGCAACAACCTCTTGAGGTACGACAACCTCTACCATCCTTGAGGCAGCCACCTCAGCTCTCGCAGCTGCTACCTCAACTTTCCTCAAGGCGAGAGCCTCAACTCTTGAGGCTAGCTCCTCAGGAACCTCAACTCGTGAGACAGGAACTGCGTTCTGCGCAGCCGCTACATCAACTCTCGCAGCTCACACCTCAAGAACCTCAACTCGTGAGTCAAGAGCCTCTCTCTGCGCAGCCACCTCAACCCTTGAGGCAAGCGCAACTCTTGAGGCAGGAACCTCATGCTATGAGTCAGCCACCTCAACGCATGCATCTGCCACTTTCTCCTCAACTTGAGCCTCTTCCCATTCAACTTTGAAATAACAAATGACAATAATAACACCTCATTACTTTCATAACTTGCATTTGTAATCATATACATGTATGCCTACACAAACATTATGATAATGGAGGTTATTCGTATTACTTAAATAAAAAAATATATATGTATTCCTTGCAATATATTTTTAACAAATCGCAAAATATGGCAAAAATATCTTCAAAACAAAAATGAATCATGAGTTATGAATGTAATGTAAATATTATGTTGATATTAAAACCCCATGCAAGCATGCATGAAGTAATGCAGTGTTGCCAACAGGGCGAGTTTCCCTTTCCTGAGGTGAAGTAGATTATAGTACATTTAGTGCAGCTTAATTCTACGATTATCATGCCGGCTATCAAATTCATCAACAAAACAGTCTAAATCAATTCCCTCGGCACGTGCACTTTCAATGGACAGTAATGCGATATTACTCAATCTAGCACTGGTCATGGAATTTCTGAGAAATGTTACACGCCATGCAACATGCTCTGCTTACCTTACAGCATGCTCTACATACAGCATGCTCTGCATACAGCATGCTCTGCATACAGCATGCTCTGCATACCTTACCGCATGCTTCTCAGTCACACATCTTTGGTTGTTGCCAACTCACTAGACTGTCAAGCAGTTTCATAACGTTGCCTTCTAGTCTGCTGCTTTTGCACCAGTGAAACCCTCACTGAGAGAACTTAGCTTTTCTCGGATATGGTCCCTGTAGATGAGAAAGTGCTTTTCTCCCTCCTTCTGATATTCCCTTGAGGACTCTGTCATTTGGAGAGAAGCCTTTAGCTGCGTAGCCTCCTATGGACTTTTATTTAAGCATAACATGCTTCCAGGGAAGGTAATGGTTCCACTTCAGTCGCTAACCCCGTCTGTTACCACACCTGCTCCCATAGACCTTGAGCTGTGTTGCAAGACATGCAGTCCAAGCTTAGTCCTTGTTAGAGGATTTTTTGTTTACGGAGTCAGTGTGTCACTGGGAAGACGTTCAACAACCAGCAGAAGTGACTTGTTGTGACGCAGTGCGGCAACCTCAGCAACCCGATAAGGAGTTGTCTGTACGACCCAGACAGTCTAGACAGCTTCGGGTTGTCACTGTACTTCCTCGCTTCCCCATGGTTGACAGTTCACAGACTGTGCAGCAGTACCATGATCTTGTGTCCGGCTCCGTCAGACGACTGGCTTTTAAGAGCTCCCACAAGTCGTCGCTGTCTGGAGATTCTCAGATGGACTATGGATCTGACCAAGGAACTGGGCCTCCTGGTCAATTTTGAGGAGTCTCAGCTCGTCCCATCCCAGACCATTGTCTACCTGGGTATGGATCTTCAGAGTCGAGCTTTTCGGGCTTTTCCGTCGGCCCCAAGGATCTTCCAAGCCCTAGAATGCATCCAGAGCATGCTGAGAAGGAACCGATGCTCAGTCAGGTAGTGGATGAGTCTAACAGGGACACTTTCATCGCTGGCCCTGTTCATCGTGTTAGGGAGACTCCACCTCCCCCCCCTTCAGTATCATCTAGCTGCTCACTGGATAAAGGACATGACGCTAGAGACGGTCTCAGTTCCTGTTTCCGAAGAGAGGAGGTCTTCTCTCGCGTGGTGTAAGAACAGCTTTCTTCTCAAGGAAGTCTACCTTTGGCTGTTCAGAAACCCGACCGCCGTCTCCTTTCGGACGCATCAGACACGGGCTGGGGTGCGACTTTGGACGGACAGGAATGCTCGGGAACATGGAATCAGGAGCAAAGGACACTCCACATCAATTGCAAGGAGTTGTTGGCGGTTCTTCTGGCCTTGATAAACTTCAAGTCCCTCCAGCTTAACAAGGTGGTGGAGGTGGACTCTGACAACACCACAGCCCTGGCTTACATCTTCAAGCAGGGACGGACTCTTTCGTGGAAGTTGTTCTAGATCGCAAGGGACCTCCTCATCTGGTCTAAAGATCGAAAGCTCACGCTGGTAACGAGGTTCATTCAGGGCGGTATGAATGTCATGGCAGATCGCCTCAGCCGGAAGGGTCAGGTCATCCCCACAGAGTGGACCCTTCACAAGAATGTTTGCAGCAGACTTTGGGCCCTGTGGGGTCAGCCAACCATAGATCTGTTCGCTACCTCGATAACCTAGAGACTCCTGTTGTATTGTTCTCCGATTCCAGACCCAGCAGCAGTTCACGTGGATGCTTTTCTGCTGGATTGGTCCCATCTCGACCTGTATGCATTCCCGCCGTTCAAGATTGTCAACAGGGTACTTCAGAAGTTCTCCTCTCGCTAAGGGACACGGCTGACGTTGGTTGGCTCCGCTCTGGCCCGCGAGAGAATGGTTCATAGAGGTACTGCAATGGCTGGTCGACATTCCCAGGACTCTTCCTCTAGGAGTGAACCTTCTACGTCAACCTCACGTAAAGAAGGTACACCCAAACCTCCATGCTCTTCGTCTGACTGCCTTCAGACTTTCGAAAGACTCTCAAGAGCTAGGGGCTTTTCGAAGGAGGCAGCCAGAGCGATTGCCAGAGCAAGGAGAACATCCACTCTCAGAATCTATCAGTCTCAAGGGGAAGTCTTCCGTAGCTGGTACAAGACCAATGCAGTTTCCTCAACCAGTACCACTGTAACCCAGATTGCTGACTTCCTGTTACATCTAAGGAAAGTAAGATCCCTTTCAGCTCCTACGATCAAGGGTTACAGAAGTATGTTGGCAGCGGTTTTCCGCCACAGAGGCTTGGATCTTTCCACCAACAAAGATCTACAGGACCTCCCTAGGTCTTTTGAGACCTCAAAGGAACGTCGGTTGTCCACTCCAGGCTGGGATCTAGACGTGGTCCTAAGGTTCCTTATGTCATCAAGAATTGAACCTCTCCAATCAGCCTCTTTTTAGGACCTCACATTAAAAACTCTTTTCCTCGTGTGCTTGACAACAGCTAAAAGAGTAAGTGAGATCCACGCCTTCAGCAGGATCATTGTTTTCACATCTGAAACGGCTACATGTTCCTTGCAGCTCGGTTTTTGCTAAACGAGCTTCCTTCACGTCCTTGGCCTAAGTCGTTCGAGATCCCAAGCCTGTCCAACTTGGTGGGGAATGAACTGGAGAGAGTACTTTGCCCAGTTAGAGCTCTTAGGTACTATCTAAAAAGGTCTTAACCTTTACGAGGACAATCAGAAGCCTTATGGTGTGCTATCAAGAAACCTTCTTTTCCAAGGTCTAAGAACTCAGTTTCTTACTATTCAGGCTTCTGATTAGGGAAGCACATTCTCATCTGAAGGAAGAAGACCTTGCTTTGCTGAAGGTAAGGACACATGAAGTGGGAGCTGTGGCTACTTCAGTGGCCTTCAAACAGAACCGTTCTCTGCAGAGTGTTATGGATGCAACCTATTGGAGAAGCAAGTCAGTGTTCGCATCATTCTATCTCAAAGATGTCCAGTCTCTTTACGAGTACTGCTACACCCTGGGACCATTCGTAGCAACGAATGCAGTAGTAGGCGGGGGCTCAGCCACTACATTCCCATAATCCCATAACCTTTTAACCTTTCTCTTGAATACTTTTTATGGGTTGTACGGTCGGCTAAGAAGCCTTCCACATCCTTGTTGATTTGGCGGGTGGTCAATTCTTTCTTGAGAAGCGCCGAGGTTAAAGGTTGTGATGAGGTCCTTTAGTATGGGTTGCAGCCCTCGATACTTCAGCACCTTAGAGTTGTTCAGCCTCCTAAGAGGAACGCTGCGCTCAGTAAGGAAGACGAACTTATTTAAGGCAGAGTAATGGCTCAAGTCGACTTCCTTACCAGGTACTTATAATTTCATTGTTATTTTGAATAACTGATAATATGAAATACGGGATACTTAGCTTCTTGATATACATGTACACTGGTTTTCACCCACCTCCCTGGGTGTGAATCAGCTACATGATTATCGGGTAAGATTAATATTGAAAAATGTTATTTTCATTAGTAAAATAAATTTTTGAATATACTTACCCGATAATCATGATTTAATTGACCCACCCTTCCTCCCCATAGAACCAGTGGACCGAGGAAAAATTGAGGTGGTGTCAACAAGAAGTACTGCAGTACCTGGCCACAGGTGGCGCTTGTGAGTACACCCCCCTCTTGTATAGCGATCGCTGGCGTATCCCTTCCGTAGAATTCTGTCGGGCAACGGAGTTGACAGCTACATGATTATCGGGTAAGTATATTCAAAAATTTATTTTACTAATGAAAATAACATTTTTTATTTAATAGGTTTTACGGTTATCTGTGTCACGAACGAGCAAAATCGTGAAGATTGAACCTGCAAAAGGAGGGAAGACTGTAATGTGTATTTTTCCTAACTATACAAATCTGAAACTCTTCACACATACTGTACTGGTCCCGCCATCCCCTTCCCCCTGAAGTCCTGCCGCAGCTGCAAAGTGATAAGTGTTTCATGGTTCTGGTGTGAGCGTGATGGTGAGTCTGCCCTCACTACCCCCCTACCCATCTTCGCTAACTAACAGAGGGTAGTTGCACCTCGCAAAAACTCTAACAGCTGGTTTTCCGCCAGCGCCAAAATAATACTCCTATGTACAGAGCTTCAGGTCTGTGTAGTTAGGAAAAATACAAATTATTCAAAATTTGTCATATTAATTTGGTTATTATACATATAATTTTCTTGTACCGTAAAAAGTATGTATGATTACAACGGCAGCTTTCATTGGCTTAGATTATAGCATAGTACAGTACTCTACTGTATTTGGTAGTTTCCTTTATCACTGAACAGCCAAGGTATAATCTGGAAATAGTTTCAAGTACTGTACTGTTTTTAAATCTTCACTTCTCATGGAAAGAAAGAAATATTCTGGTTTGGATTATTCATCTATAGTTTTTAAGAGAGTGTTATTTCACTAAGTTCCAGAGTTAGGAATTTGTTTAGAATTATATTCTTTGTAAAGAGCAATTTTATAAATGGAACACTTGTCCCAAACTTTAAGCAGATCCTTTTGTATGTGATGAGGCGAGTTTCATTAAAGACACTTATCAGCATTAATTTCACTATACTGTACTAAAATTTGCTACTAATCATCTCAAGGATGAAATTGGAGGCTTTCTAATATTTTACTTATATTGATATAGAAAGTAACATCACATATTTGTAGCTAATTACAACTTTGCTCCTTAGGTGAAACCCTACAACATCACAGTGACTGTCTGCTGTCCCCCAGATACTGACACTCCTGGATTTGAAGAAGAAAACAAGACCAAACCCATCGAAACTACGCTCATATCGGAAGCAGCTGGATTATTCAAGGTTAGATGGATAAAGATTTTAATAGGAAAGCACCTTAAATTGATTTTATGTACATTATAGGCCTAACAGTAAAGACATGTTCAATTAGTTTCATGAAATTTTTGTTTGAAAGTGGATCAGATTTTGAGATGTGACAACTGAATATTTGTGGATTGAGTGAGGAGATAAGACTGTATTTTTCATGACAAAAATTCTATCAATCATCTACACTCAACATCTGAAATCTTCAAGATAGAAGCAGAAAAGCTAGTCTGATCAAGACTTCACTATTCCCACATACTTGCAGCGAGTGGTTTTATGTTGAACAGGCTGGCATAAGTCTCTTTTTATGGTTTATATATGAAAGATTTATTTTATTGTTTTTACTGTTCTTAGTTTTTTATTTTTAATTGTTCATTACCTCTCCTATAGTTTATTTATTTCCTTTCCTCTCTGGGTTATTTTTCCCTCTTGGAGCCCTTGTGCTTATAGCATCCTGCTTTTCTGACTAGGATTGTAGCTCAGCTAGTAATAATAATGCTATTGGTAGGGAGTAGGTTGGACAGGACATCAGCTACCTATTGAAATACTACTATTAGAGAGTTATTGGATCCTTTGACAGGCTAGACAGTAGTTCATGGGATTTCACTCTCTTTGGTTATGGCTCATTTTTGCTTTGCCTAGACATATTGAATAGTTTTGCATAATCCCTCCTCATTTTCCTCTGCCCTCATGCACCTGACAACACTGAGATTACCAAACAATTCTTCTTAGCTCAAGGGGTTAACTGTAATTGGTTAGTGGTTATTTTCCTTTTGATAAGGGTAGAAGAGAGACTTCAGCTACAGTAGGGAGCTCTTCTAGGAGGACACTCCAAAATCAAACCATTGTTCTTTAGTCTTGAGCAGTGCCATAGCTTCAGTACCATGGCCTTCCACTCTTTTGGATTAGAGTTCTCTTGCTTGAGGGTACACTCTGGTACGCTGTTACTTCCCGTTTTGCTTCCTCTGTTTTTTTTAAGTTTTTATAGTTTATTTAGGAAATATCTATTTTAATGCTGTTACTGTTTTTAGAATATTTTATTTTGAATGTTTGTTACTTATCTTATAGTTTATTTTCTTGTTTCATCTTTTAACTGTGCTAGTTTTCCCTGTTGGAGTCCTTGGGCATATAGCATCCTACTTTTCTAACTAGGGTTGTAACTCAGCTAGTAATACATACATACATATACCAAGGCACCTCCCCTCAATTTTGGGGGGTAACCGTCATCAACAAACATCAACCGGCACCTCAACACCTGCAACAGCAATTATATCTGCCTCCCTTTTATCCTCAATATTCAGTAAACTTTAAAATATTCCGCCCACCTTTTCCTTGCCTCCTCTCCTTTTAATAACCTTCCATTTCCATCTTTCATTGTCTCTTCAATTCTTGAGCCAGCCTTCCTTACTCTCTTCACTTCATTCTTCACTTCTTTCCAAAACTAGTAATAATAAGGATAATAACGACCAATCCAGCTTCTGTATTAAAGGTCTTAGGTTTGTAATGCAAGTTACTTTAAAAATTTATTTTAATTTCTTATTTTTCCAGCCTGAGGACGTAGCTCGCAAACTAGTAGACGATGCACTTGTGGGTAAATTTTTCACAACCAGTGGCCTTGAAGGTTACATGCTTACTACCCTGTGTACAGGTATGGGACCTGTCACAGATGCCCTCTCCTTCTTTTCTCAGGTGAGTGTTTAATTTCAATTTTTTTTATTATTTAATAAAATAGTACTGTATTTTGGATATTCAGAGACCTCGGATGAGGGTTATGAAAGGTTTGTAGTGAATCAAAACTGTTTATATTCGTTTAGTCATCTCGGTTCGTGGCAGCACACTTGCTGACAGGAAACCACCGGTACGAATCGTTACCGGGTGATAGGTTGTATGCTATTGGGAGTCATGACTGCAAATTACTTTTCATTATTTCATCTCAATGATAAAAAATTTCAACAAGCACTTGGAGAAAATTTATGTTAACCCTTTTACCCCCAAAGGACGTACTGATGGTTTCACAAAAGCCATCCCTTTACCCCCATGGACGTACCGGTACGTCCTTGCAGAAAAATGCTATAAAAATTTTTTTTTCATATTTTTGATAATTTTTTGAGAAAATTCAGGCATTTTCCAAAAGAATGAGACCAACCTGACCTCTCTATGACAAAAATTAAGGCTTTTAGAGCAATTTAAAAAAAATATACTGCAAAATGTGCTGGGAAAAAAATAACCCCCTGGGGGTTAAGGGTTGGAAATTTCCAAATAGCCTGGGGGTAAAAGGGGTAAATGCTGCAATGAAAATATCCAACAATTTTGTATTTCTTTTACTGAAGAATGGTAGACGTTCCTCAACTGACAAACATTTGAAAATACAAACACAAGTCCAGCTGAAATCATAAATCGGAGATATTGTATCAAAATCGTATAGTGTAATACTGTAAAAAAAACAATATAATATGATGCAGTAAGCAAAACAATTGCAATATAAAATGGGACTGATTGTTGACCTTTGCAGCTAAAAATCGTAGGCATTTGAGTAAGGTGAAGCCTACCGTAGGTCAAAATTTGGCTTACAAACAGCCTCTTGGAACTAAAGTTTGTAAGTTAACCCTTTTACCCCCAATGGATGTACTGGTACGTTTCACAAAACTCATCCCTTTACCCCCATGGACGTACTGGTACGTCCTTGCAAAAAACTGGTATTTACATTTATTTTTGCGTATTTTTGATAATTTTATGAGAAGCTTCAGGCATTTTCCAAGAGAATGAGACCAACCTGACCTCTCTATGACGAAAATTAAGGGTGTTAGAGCAATTTAAAAAAAATATACTGCAAAATGTGCTTGAAAAAAAAAACGCCTGGGGTTTAAGGATTGGAAAGTTCCAAATAGCTTGGGGGTAAAAGGGTTAAGGAGTTGTAAGTTAAGGACATGATGTATATTTTAGGTCAAAGTTCCTTACTTGGATCTAATTGCAGGTATTCCTCGGCGGCTTGTTCCGTTCCGTATCCGCTTTCTACCTCTGGAGCTTCGGCAGAATTGTAGAAACGGAACATCAAAAGAGAATGGCTTCAAAGAAGGTTGAATAGAATGAACATTGATGTTGAAATGGTCTGTATCTAGAAAATTTTTTGAGGGAATTTTCAGTATGGCAGTTTGAAATTCGTGTTACCAAATATTTTTTTTTCCTTTTTCATCTACTCATTTTCTTTTTGAATTGGTGAAGAGTAAAATATTTTGTTGCTGTTAAAAGCACAAAGTCCTGTCTTGGGACAATGAAACTTGTTTACGATATACCTACAATTTATATAAACGAGTGGGATGCAGTTTTCGTGAACACCCCTTCACACATGTTCTAGTACACATCTTGATGCTATTTCAGATATCATAAGGTTTCAACTATTTTCTATTACAGTGTCTTGAGTAATGATACTGTTGTATACAGTATACTTAATACTGTAGTTAGATATTTTAGCATTATTGTTTTGTGGTATATGTTGACGAAGGGTTATACTTGAATTCTGAAAAAAAAAATACTATCCCATTGCCAGTAAGAATATATAATAACACTTAATATAATATATTTTTTGATAAAAGAAAAACATCTACATTTCATGAATAAAACAGCAAAATATGCCTAAGGCATAAAAGTAATTGGAAATTATTTCCTTCAATGCAAGATCTGAATTGCTATATATTTTGTGAAAAGACAAATAATGTGTTGGTTGTAATGCTGTTCTTCACAAGATATTGTCTTCACTTACTCAAAAATCTTAGGATGCCATATAAGGTAATCGTATTTCTGTCTTTACCTACGTCTATCCGTCCATCTGTCTATTTCCACACATGAGAAAGATAATTTTGTAAGGATTATTTTAGAATATCTTGTTGCATCTTAACCAAAATTTTTAGATTTAGCTTTCTATTTAAAAGTGAAATTTCCACTTCACAAAGTATTTACATTTTTGGGGATTACGAAACACGGACTTGTATTTTCCAATGATTTTGTTTCACAGTATTTGACCTCTGGTTTATTGCTTTGCTTGTAAAGAAGAGAACATCGGCACTAGATGTCCTTCTCAAAAAGATTTGGTGTTAATCCTATGATGTGATAAAATGCACAAATCTGAGGACTTTTATAAATAAGAAGATCCTCAATTTATATACGTTCGGAGATACAGTACACACAAATCCAGCTGAAATTATAAGTCTCTGATATTGTATCAAAAATTCATAATGAAATACTGTAATTGAAATTATTTTGTAATTTCATGCTGTAAGCAAGGCGACAATTTGACTCGCAAACAATTTGACTCAAACAATTTAACTTACAAACGGCTTCTTAGAACCTATTAAGTTTGTAAGATGGGGACTTTCTGTCGTAGTGTAAAATCTCTGAATTACAAAGATATGGCCCAAAACTGTTTGTCAATACACAGTATATTCAAATCTATAAATGTGAGTATCTTATGGTCTTGGCTTATTGGTACCTGACCAGGAAACGCTCATGTGATTATGTGCTGGTAAGCAATTAAGTGGTCAACCCCTGCTAACCATGTATAAAAGTTGAAATATTTCACATAATTGTGTGGTTAGAATTATTAATGTTCATATCCACATAGTTATACTGTATTAAACAATGATTGTTTGTGATGATTTCCGTGTTCCTTTTTTTTTTTATGAGTTTTCTGTTTTCAGCTTGTTTACGTATCTGATTTTTCCTCAAATTAGAGTCTCTTCCTCACTTGATTCTGAGAAGAATTCTCTTGTATATTGAGGTTTAGCTTTAAATTGAAGCTTCGTGGAATACCTGGCTAATAACCAGTGAGATTTGAGTTGAATGTGGAAGTTACCATTTTCATTGCTTTTGTGGTTTAA
The DNA here is from genome assembly GCF_036898095.1 of Palaemon carinicauda. NCBI lineage: Eukaryota > Metazoa > Arthropoda > Malacostraca > Decapoda > Palaemonidae > Palaemon > Palaemon carinicauda. The sequence goes on from NC_090759.1 coordinate 57,343,991, forward strand.
ATCCTATTCATTATATATAAGCATAGATTTAAGTTAATCTTTAAGATATCTAAATTGCCCCTCTTTTTCACTTTCATTTCTAGCAAGTAGGCATCAGTGATTTGGCTAAATTAGACAGCCTGTGAATAGTGGTTCTCACACGCCCTTGTTAAATATACGACACCCACAAGGTGATCGCGCGATGGTAGTAACATCTGCATTCCATGCTTTTATCTTTCTCTAGTATATTTGGAAGATTTATATTAGAAAGGTGTAAAGAAGGACCCTTTTCACCGGGCGTCACAGGTCTCTCCCCAGAAATAGATTTTTCCTTCGTCAAAATCCCTTAATGATTTTGATAGAAATTGTAATTTGGTAGATGGTCCTTTGTTAGTATTGTACCATAACATTGATTTGAATTTGTTTTGTGTTTTCTGTTTTTCTTATTTTCCCTTCTTCAGGTGATAACTTATATCCCAAGTTTATATGACTGATATAAAATTTAGAGTAAGTTGGATTGGGTGTCTGATTATGTAGCCATTAAAGGAAATCTTTTATCAAATGTGTAAGAGTAAGCTACATCCAACAGTGACTTTAGTTTTGGAAAAAGAATTTTTATGAAAATATTGTCAGAATTTTTGGTTTTAGGGATAAATACAGATACCTGTAATCCACTGAATGAAATAAGGCTGGATGAAGCTATGATGGTGAACTGGGAAATGAATTTAAGAGTCAGGTTGCTAGAATTTTCATCAATGGTAATACCCAAGAAAGTTAACCTACATTTATTTTTACCTCAAACTGAAGGTTTTTGTTATTTGAGTGATTTGATTTATGACATTTTTATCAAAATGCAGAAGGATAACAAGAGGGAACAAATGAAGCGAGAAGAGATAAATTTAAAAGACTAAAAAGTGGACTCTGCCAGGAGCTAAAAGGACATAGCAAACATCCTTTTACCCCCAAAGAACGTACTGGTACGTTTCACAAAACCCATCCCTTTACCCCCATGGACATACCGGTACGTCCTTGCAAAAAAATGCTATAATTTTTTTTTTTTCATATTTTTGATAATTTTTTGAGAAAATTTAGGCATTTTCCAAGAGAATGAGACCAACCTAACCTCTCTATGACAAAAATTAAGGCTGTTAGAGCAATTTAAAAAAAATATACTGCAAAATGTGCTTGGAAAAAATAACCCCCGGGGGGTTAAGGGTTGGAAATTTCCAAATAGCCTGGGGGTAAAAGGGTTAATAGTGTCTACAATACGCCATATTTAAAACTTTGACCCGCCAACGAGATATGTATTGCATGTGTGTAAATTAGTGGTAATTTGAATTCATGAATTGGTTAGGTAAGGTTGTCATAAAAAGAATTTTGCATAGCAGTGTTGACTATGCTTTACAAACCAGGTTTTTTAAACAATTTACTAAATGTTAACTTTATCTGATCATTTAAGAGCAATGGTTGTTTCATTGTAAGGAACAGAAATGGTCAGCATTAATGATTGGAGCTTAGTTCCAATCAGAGTAAATACTGGAGGTATGTTTCCCCCTTTTGTGCATGACATTGTTTCAACAGAAATATTTGAAGTGTATGAAAGAACAATTAAAATCTTAGTTATTAAAAATCAACAATTATTTAAAATTAGCAGGAGCTTTCGCACTTTTTCCAGAAGTGCCTCTTCGGTAGAAGAATAAAAAAGTTTTACAATGTTTAAAAGATAAAGTAAAAACAAATGAAAATTATAGGATAAAAGTAATCAAACCAAAGTAGTTGTTGAAGCTAAAACATCAGATTAAAAAGAAGTGGCAGTTTTCTAACGAGTGAACAGTCTTCATGTTAAAATAGCTAATCGCCAGGTGACTGGATATTTTTTGTATACCTATCTGTTACTCATCTACGGCTGCACAAAACTCATCAGTAGTTACTAGTTGGTAGTACTTTACTGTACTTTGTGTGATATATATTTTTGGAAACTTTTTATATCTGATTATTGATGTAAGGAACCATCTTATGTTCTTATGATAAGAGCAAAAAGTCATTTTTAAAAAGTGTTATGTGTTATGTGGAAAGACTATATTGCCATTCTTGGCTTAACTGTTAATACATTTCAAATGGGGCTTTAATATCATTGACAGCAAAAAATATCTTCCAGAAATAATAGGCAAAAGGGGAACTATTTGTCTGTTTCTCCTGAAATAGAGAATTGTTTTCATTATCACTATTGTTATAGTGTAACCATACTTCTGTACTTTACTAAACCTCTAGTGACTAACACATATTTTATTTGATAAAGAGTAATATCACGGTCATTGGACCTAAAAAACTGCATCATGCTATTGAACTATGTAGCATATTATGAGATTCAAGTGAATGATTATTGAACATGAAAATGAGTACACTAAATAGTGTTAGAATCTAGCAATTAAACAAGAGAGAGATGATATAATTCTGGGAATACTATTGCATTAATCTAAAGTTAAATGGAAATGTTGTCTTCAAGATTATGACTAGAAAAATATAAACAGAATTATTCCAATAAGTTGTCTATCTATTCTCAGTCATGGATTGTTTTTACTGAGCTGTATGTGATTACAGTTTTTTAACTGCAGCTTAAGAGCACTAAGCCAGTCAGAATCTTAAGATTGAAAACCCAACATCTGGTATCTGCTAGTTTGTTAAATAGCATAGTCTTAAGGAAATCCAATTTCATCCCAGTCATAATGATGAGAAATTGTTGTGACCCCAACCCTTTTCTCTCCCAATTAATATTTATTTTGACCTCCTAGTGGCCAAAATATTGGAACCCAAAGTGACGTTAGGGTGATGTAGAATTGCTCCTGTCAGCTCAACTTGGAGAAGTATTTTATGTCTGAATTTACTTACAGAAAATTTATTCAAGGTAGAAAAACTCCGTGTTTCATCTCTTAGAAAGGTCTGAAATTATGTGAGAATCAAGTGCCAAGGATAGTTTGGATATGCATTACATGTTTGATCTACAGGAATAGTGTTTTAAGGTTTCCTATATAGTATTGTAGTTTGTTATGAAGTGAGAATATTGGGAGAAAATGTACGCCCAACGATGTACATGTATTTACTGTTTTTGACAGTTTAAAGTTTTTCATAGCTATGTCCATACTAGGTAACTACTTTATTGAAAGCAAAGTGCTTGTAACAGAACATTTACTAAAGTCAATATCATAGACTAAGAGCAAGGGATTTATTGCTGTACTCTAGATGCTAAAGAATTTACACTTAATTGAAAGAGTTTTGGCAGTTTATTTTGTGGCTCCTTTTGATCTAATTAGCTGATTTTGAAATTTGTTTCACCCATCAAACACTGTAATAAAAGTGTCATCTCCAAAGTCCAGCCCCTACTTGTATAGATAAATTATTAATATTGTAAAACGTATTTTGTAATTGGCCAAAGCTCGACCAATGATCCGATCAGTCCATAATATTTTACCCCTCATTCAAGAACAAATACTTGGGACTAAAAAGATTAGGAAAGTAACTCATTGGTTGTCCAAAATATGTAATGATATGAAATTAATTATAGTTCACTAATAATAATAATGATAATAATAATGTTAATGAACTAACAATGTAATAAGTTTTCTATGAGATTCCTTTGGATACATCAAAATATTGAACATTTTCAAACAATTCAAGTACTAGATTATATGTGGCAGATTATTAAGATGAATAATATGATTTTTTCTAATAAAAGCCGATCTTTTCGGACTATTAACGGCTCCTCACTTGTCCTTCCCCTTAGTGGATTAGACTAGGTAAAGTCTATTGGGGGTGCAGATATCTATGGTTATCTACGGATACGTGCCTGATTATAAACGATATCTTCGGATAGTCGTTCCGGGGGTTAGAACCCCGTGATACCTGACGGCAATTCTCTTGTAATATCACTCGCAGAAATATTATACAGTAGGAAGCTGCCGAAGAGAACTCCCATCAGGACGACATGGCTATCTCATTCAAAAATAGATTTTCACTACGTCAAAATGCGTTTTAGATGTAAAAAGTGTAGGCCAAAGCTCTGGAATCTGCCATATACATGGATGATTATTTTTGCATTACTGTATCGCCAGTTGTCGAATTATTATAAATCGGCTAACAGCAAACTGTACAGTATATCTATTATGAATTTGACCATGCTAATGAGTTAAGTAACCTTCCAGTAATTCAGATTTGTGTTCTTGATGGTAAAGAATATTAAAAGTATATTATTATTTATCTGGTTTTGAAATTCACATATGTTAACTACTATAGTCAATTTCTTTTTAGTGAGGCAGATTTGCACCGACTCGCAGGGGTGCCCTTTTAGTTCGGAAAAGTTTCCTGATCACTGATTGGTCTGACAATATAATTCTAACCAATCAGATAGCAGGAAACTTTTCCGAGGTAAAAGGGCACCGCTGCGAGTCTGTGCAAATGCGTCTCATTAAAAAAAATTGAGTATAGTTTGTAAAGAATAACACAAGTTGTATGACTTTTATCAATTAGTTCTTTTCATAGATCATGTATACTTTATCTGCCATAATTTTTCTAATAGTGTTTTCATACTATAGAATTACATACTATAGAATTAAGTAGAATAATTTTATGTGATAATTACTTTCTGGGAAGAATTGTTTTCAAACTACTTGGAGCTTAATCAAGGAGAATTTTTTGTTGGCCAGCTTATAAATGATTCTTTGGTGCAAGTGTCAAAGCTTTCCAATTCTAATAAAATATTATTGTTACTACCTAGCCAAGGTGAATGCCATAATATGAACTGTTGGATTTTTATATCAAATAAGTTTGTACATTTTTTTAAAACTGTAAACAAGAGATTTATTCATGAAAGTATGTGTATGCACATTTATTTTATTTGTAAACAACAGATTTATTCATGAAAGTATGTGTATGCACGTTTATTTTATTTTATTCTCCGAGAAGAAAAAATCTTGGATAGAGAAAAGTTAAGATATTTTTCCCCTTTTAAATTCTTTATCATGTTTCTGAAGTAGGCTAAGATTTTAGTCGAAGGTCCCCAGTGTACAAACATTCCGAGATGCAAACACGAATTCCAACTGAAAATAACGAGGACAAGATAAAGAAATACTTTAATAAAACATTATATCATTTAACACAGTAAGCAAAACAACATTTGTAATAACCTGATATCTATTTCATATGAAACCTGACAATTTGTTGACTTTTGTAGCTGAAATCATAGACAAAATTTAACAAAATTGAACTTACAATCAGCTTCTTGAAACTGATTAACTTAATAAGTTGAGGACTTTCTGTACAGATATAAGAAATTTGAATGAATCTCCTATAAATTATACATTTTCTAAAGTAGATTTTGTCTAAAATGTCTACAATAGACATTAATCTAAATCTGTGACAGGTGAGCATACAATGAAAAACTAGGGTCAGTATTTTCTTAGTTTGTATGTTATATAGAATAAAAGATTTTAGGATTATTTAAGAAGGAATGGGGAAATCAAAAGAGACATTTTATGTTAAGAGTTGTCTTTCCCCATGCCTTTTTTCCTTATATTTACTTTAATCACATTTAAAATTTTGCTTTCTGTTGCTTTGTAGGTAGCAACGTTTCAAAATGAACCAGAAATGTTTAGAAATGTAAAGCCCTGTCCACACGATCGAGCATGCCCGATGGGCAAACAGTGATACCAGGCCACAATAGTTAGTGAAAATGAGGGTTGATGACGTCAGAAGCGGGAAAACTAAAGGCAGGGATCTGGCAACACTGTATGATGCCAGATCCCTGTCTGTGTTTTTCCTGCTTCTGACATCATTAACCCTCATTCTCACCAACTATTGTGGTCTGGTATCACTGTTTGCCTGTCAGTCATGCTCGATCGTGTGGACGGGGCTTAAGAGATAAGAAACTTGTTATTGAAACAATAAATGCAAAGCTTCTTTCAAGAAACTTGTTATTGAAACAATAAATCGTCACCCTCATAAACTAATTGCCTAAGTCATTTTCTCCACATGTTGGGAACTCAAAAAAACCTTCTCATTTCCTAATTCTTTATATCATTGTCTTGAGTTTCAATTCACAAATTCTTAGCAGAAGAATTTGTGAATTAGAATTTGTTAATTGAAGCTCAATACAATGATATAAAGAATTAGGAAATGAGAAGGTTTTTTTTATTTCCTAACAAGTGGAGAAAATGACTTAGGCAGTTAGTTTATGAGGGTGACGAAATGCAAAGCTTCTTTCATTATGAATGGCAGAGAAAGTAACTAGTCTGTACTTATTGAATGGTATTGTTTTCACTTTACTGTCCATTTGCACAGGTGCTCAATCGTAGGACATTATGCCTTTCTATATTTACTTTTGTATTTACCGCTCAGCTAGAATATGAAAAGAAAATCTTGTGGCAGTTTGTTTTGTGGTGGCTATTTGCTATGGAGAATTGTGGGATTTTAAACAAATCTGACCAAAGATATGCTTTCCTTAAGCTTGAAGATGACTTATTTGTCTTTTTCAATGCCGAGTACAATGAGAAAAGTAGGTTATTGTAAGCTTAGCAGAATAAAGTTGTCGGATTAATTATGTTATTGTGTTTTGTTTAGTTCCCTTTGTTCATTGCGTTTGAGCTTCAGGTAACTTTCTCCTTAGGAGTGGATTTATGGATTGATCCCAATTGAAAATATTTTCATCTGTTGCCATATAGTTTTTGTAAGAGCTAAATT
>NC_090759.1:57355701-57550701 GCF_036898095.1 Palaemon carinicauda
AAATATTTACCTATGCACCATCACTAGTAAACATAGAAACCTTGTGTTCTCTACTTATCTGATTCACGTATACGCTGACGGGGGTGTATATAGGATAGCAGCCACCTGTATATATGATGACGGCCTACTAAGAATATGGCAGCATAAGGGGAGGTGGTCCCCGTAAGGTAAGCAGGTAACAACACGGCTTGTTGGTTAAGTTTGGGGGGGAAACTTTACGGAGCCTTTGTATATCAGCGGCCAGTTCCTCATGCGTTCAATAGAAAGGGACGTCAACTAACCTCAACTTTCCCCCCCTAACCTAACCTACAAGCCGTGTCTTTACCTACTTACCTAACTGGGCTGCTAATGTCCCCCTGCGGCCCCCCTTACACTGCCGTGTACAAAGTTAGGAATAATGATACATACAGGGGGCCGCTATCATACATACACCCCAAGTTTACGTTAATGTCCATTTTTAATGCACATGGGAGTAACTGGCCGCTAATATACAAAGGCTCCCACTGCCCTTACCATGGTGCCAAACACATCCCCTCCCACAGTATCACACTATTGACTTTTGAACACTGTAGTCCTACTCATTGAACATTATATTAACTTGAGGTGTGTACAGATATGTATATCTATCTTGCTAGCCATATTTAAAATGTATTTGGTGAAAAAATCCTCAAGGATAACATGGAGAGGGGTGTTGTGTATGGTGTAGCCTATCTTAAGGTTTGTAAGTGAAAGGGGTATAACTTTACTGATGCACCATTTAAAGATATTTGGGTATGTTATGAGTAGGGGAAAAATGTCCTAGGTTGAGTTAGGAGGAGAATAGGGTTTTTGTGCTTTGCTTGTGACAGGAAATTAATAGAAATTTACCCTGGCTAATACTGATGGTGGTACCTAGGGATTGGGGGTAAACGCCTTATTAATTAATGATGCAATTAACCCTTTTACCCCCAAAGGACGTACCGGTACGTCCTTGCAAAAAAATGCTATAAAAGATTTTTTTTTCATATTTTTGACATTTTTTTTTTTGAGAAAATTCAGGCATTTTCCAAGAGAATGAGACTAACCTGACCTCTCTATGACAAAATTTAAGGCTGTTAGAGCAATTTAAAAAAAATATACTGCAAAATGTGCTGGGGAAAAAATAACCCCCTGGGCGTTAAGGGTTGGAAATTTCCAAATAGCCTGGGGGTAAAAGGGTTAATAAGGTGAATATTTGTTTTGTTAGATCTGTGACCACTGGATAGTCCATCCTCGGACTGCATCCATAAAGGCAGTTATTTGACAGGTGTCGGCATGACTGAGCTGAAGCTTAAAGTTAAAATACAGTACTCGGATTCCAATGAGACACGCAGATGGCTGAAGGTGCTGATTATACAGTTGTATCATATTTGTTATTATTATTATTATTACTTGCTAAGCTACAACCTTAGTTGGAAAAGCAGGATGCTATAAACCCAGGGGCTCCAACAGGGAAAATAGTCTAGTGAGGAAAGCTTGCAACTGGTGAATTGAATCCTTTGTTAATGCAGCCTAATTTTGTAAATTAACAATTGTTGTTTTGTGTAGTAATTTTCCTTTCTAAAGTCTCCAACTTCAGCTTAGGGTAGGACTGTAGGAAATGTTTTTCTAGGCAGTATTGGGGTGAGGTGGTTTATCATTGTGGAAGGCTTCGACTACCAGACCTAGGTCAAATTTAGCTTGAATCCTATCCAATATTGACCAATTAGTAATATGGATAAAAGTTTCCTTTAAATCTATATTAGAGTATGATTGTAAAATATAATCTTAATAACTGTTATTAGTGTAATTTTAATGAATTTCATATTATAGTACTATCCATCAGAAATATTCGATGTAATGTATTAACCCTGCCATGTCTTAACCCTTTTACCCCCAAAGGACGTACTGGTACGTTTCACAAAAGCCATCCCTTTACCCCCATGGACGTACCGGTACATCCTTGCAAAAAAATGCTATAAAAATTTTTTTTTTTCATATTTTTGATAATTTTTTGAGAAAATTCAGGCATTTTCCAAGAGAATGAGACCAAACTGACCTCTCTATGACAAAAATTAAGACTGTTAGAGCAATTTGAAAAAAATATACTGCAAAATGTGCTGGGAAAAAAATAACCCATTGGGGGTTAAGGGTTGGAAATTTCCAAATAGCCTGGGGGTAAAAGGGTTAACAGCAACAGTGGACCATGATGAGAAACCTATTATTCTTGAGTAAGGGGGAAAACTAAAACAAGTAAATACAGGGTTAAGAAATTTACCCAGTTCCTACTAACGAGAAAGGTTTCTCCTCCTAACCTAACTTAATCTAGGGCATTATGATTATAGAATGAAATATAAGGATGCTTACTAACCTAATCTAGTACGAGACATTGTATGTGATGAACTTAGAGAAGCCCCTTTCATTTAACCTTATTGAGGTAGCTGTTGTATACCTCATTTGTCATTACCTTTGCCAACAAAGTTAGAAGGAGGTTATGTTTTTGCTCCTGTTTATGTGTATTTGTTTTTGTGTGCGTGTTTGTTTGTGAACACCTTTCTAGTCACAATTTTAATTGTAGAGTAATGAAACTTGCAGGTATTAACTATTATGTAAAAAGCTGGAAATTATTAAATTTTGGAAAGTCGAGGTCAGTCAAGCAAAATGTCTTATTCACCTAATCAGCCATAAGTTTCGACATTTAATGTCACATAGACTTCAGTCTTGGTTCATATTTGAGTAGGAAAATCCACGCCAATTTATACATGTTAAGGTCAAAGGTCAAGGTCAAGAAATTAGCTATCACGACGGAGGTCTGCACTCTACTGAGTGCCCCTCTGGTTGAGTAACTTGTTTGTCATTCTTTATGTCAGTACTCCCTAAGGCCAAGTGTCCAAGACAATGGTAATATGGTTTCTCATCGGGGGCCCATGTTGTTGTTAGACCTAAGATAAAGTAATCAAATGCAATTTGACGGAAATTTAGTTTGCATAAAAATTACATGAAATATTTGGAGGGAAAACTATGTTTTAGGTTTAAACTTGCTTCCATAGTGACAGGATTATTTACTTTTTTTCAATATCTGTACACCGAAATGTGAGTTTTTTGGTACTGCCATATTTTTGAGTCCAAAGAATTTGTTTATTTTATAAAAAAAAAAAAGAAACTTGTTTTATAGAGTGATTTGTGTCTACATATAATACAAAATGTTGCCCTCTAATAGGTGTGTGACTTCGAAGCTGGACCACCTGTTAAAAATTTAACAAGGTAAACAATAGTTGCCTTTCAGGTGGGAGCTTTGGTCCTACCCACCCAGCAAGCAAAGCACACCTCACTTTGACTTTGGCTGTCGGACAGTAGACAGGTACTTTTTGGCTTCCTCATCTTGCCCTTTTAAGGGTATCGGCGGCCTAAAAAATATCCACGTTTAGTCACAGCCATTTTCTGATTTTGTCATTTTTACACTGTAAAAGGTATGTACCATTGCCCGATGAAAGACTATGTTACAGTATTTATAAGCTTCCTTATAAGGTAAAAAGTGAATTTTGTTCACATATACATCCAGAATTTCCTTGTCTCGGCCATAGCGATCATTTACATCGTTACTATGTAAGAAAATTATTCAATATGTTTAAATTCACTTCTTATTGTTTTCTGTACGATACGCTGGCCAACAATAACAATGTGTGTGAGCTACACGTGGTCCGATCAGTAACCAACCTTTCTTTAAAAATGTGTTCACCGATATTATGAGCAGAGCATCGCAGATAGTGAGTACCGAGTGGTCTTTGGATCATCTAGTAGCCAACAAATTCCTGACTTTGTGGGCTTCTCCGACTGTGGATCTCTTCGCAATGGCCCGGAACTTCAGACTCCCGTTATACTGCTCCTCAGTCCCAGACCCCAAGGCACTCTGGCAATATACATTCCAACAACGGTGGGACAACATCAACGTTTACGCCTTTCCCCCGTTCTGTCTGATGAGGAGGGTTGTAGCTTGGCTAGCAATAATAATACTCAAGAAGGCCAAAACATTGGTCAACCTCTCAATGACTCTCATAGCTCCGCTATGGCATCATGCGGAATGGTTTCGAGATCTTATGCAACTCCTGACGGAGTCTCCAAGAGAACTCCCTCCATGACATGATCTACTCAAACAACCACATGCCAACATTTTCCATAAAGCCATAGCTTGGCTACAACTTCACGCCTGGAAACTATCCAGCATCTCCCCACTCAGAGAGGATTTTTGCAACAAGTTGCGAGCAGGATGTCTGGATATCTGTGGAAATCATCAGCAGCAGTCTACCAGGCAAAATGGAAAGTCTTCTGTGGTTGGTGTCGTGGAAGGGGTATCTCTCCTCTCGATGCCACTATTCCACTAATAGCCGAATTCCTCGTGTATTTGCATGAGGAAATACGCCTTTCAGTCTCGGCGGTTAAAGGCTATCGCTCAGCCTTAAGCCTCGCCCTTAGACTCAACGGAATGGATATTTCCTCATCGCTAGAACTTTCCTTACTCATACGGAGTTATGAACTTATCTGTCCTCAGTCTGAAGTGAGACCTCTCCCATGGAATGTGGTTTGAGTTCTTAGGTCTCTAAAGAGACCTCCCTATGAACCATTACGCCAGGCAACAGATCACCACCTCGCTTGGAAGTCGGTGTTCCTACTAGTTTTGGCTTCGGCCAAGCGAGTCGGTGAACTCCATGGTCTCTCATACGACATCGCCCATTCAAGGGGATGGGGAGAGGTAACGTTTGGCTTCATCCCTAGTTTGTAGCAAAGACTCAGAATCCGAGAGTGGCGGATCCCAGATTCAACTCCTTCCTCCGGAATTTGAGTCTCCACTCTGTAACTGATGACCCTGATCATCTCTTACTTTGCCCAGGGAGGAGTATGAGGCTGCACCTCAAGAGAACAGCTGCAGCTCGTCCCCATGTGTCTGCACTTTTTGTCAGCACAGGGAGGAACAAGAGGAGGGTCATTAAAAACACAATCTCTACCAGGATTTGCAAGGTCATAGATCATGTCCTGAATCCAGATCCTCCTCCTTCATGATGTTAGGGCCATAGGTATGTCTCTGGCATCCAAGAGAATCTCTCTGAGGGAGGTTCTACAGGCTGTGGTGTGGAAACATCGGAATACGTTCACAGCCCAGTACCTGCAAGACGTGACCCAGAGGGGGCTCAATACGTTCTTTATCGGCCCTGTGGTGGCTGCACAACAGCTGGTATAATACCTCAAGCTCCTTATTGAACAAGTAGCAGAAGGTTGAGGGCACTGTTACCCGGTTTTAGTCTGCGTGAATGAAAAGGTTTTACTGGGTCTTATTTTCTTCATCCTGGGGAAAGCAGCATCTTGGGTTCTCAGCACAAGCTGACCTCAAACCACTGTAGTTAAACCATGCTTCCTTGTGTTCCCTGTATTAAGCTAATACTGTTGCGTCCCCATACCCTGGCGAGGTGGTATTGGGAAAGTCCTGGGTACAACAGCTTTTCCTACAAAGACTCGGAATAACTTTTACCTGGACAGTCATACTTTTAAACATCTCAACACACAGCTTGCGTAGGCTCCGGACCTTGCGTAGCAAGGTGCAGGGACAACTTATTTTTGGTACAAACCTATTCAAAATAAGGAGCCTCCAGGTAAAGCCAAAAGCCAGTTTGGTAGGAACGTCCACCTTCCTAATGGGTGAGTCACCCCTAATAAATAGCGTAGGTTTGTGTTCCAATTACAGAACAAATTATATTAGTAGATAATTTGTATTTTTCCTGATGGTACAAACCTTTAGCCATCTATACAAACTTACATGCCAGCCCTATCCCCCTTGAAGTCTTACCTCCAAGCAAAGTGAGCTAAATCACTGGTGTGTGAACAGGAGCGGTAGCAAGCTACCCCCCCCTACCCCCGCTAAGTAGTGGAATAGGTAGTTAGCCCTCGCTAAAATTTTGTCGGCTTGTCTTTTCAGCTTCGCTAAAAGTAATAACTCCCTAATGAATAGCTAAATGTTTGTATCGTTAGGATAAATACTAATTATCTACGAATTTGCCATGTAGTGCACCTGTTTAAGCTTGATATTGCATATTTCACATTGTTGGAATTTTTGTGTCATTGTTGCTCTCAACCATTTGTATATACTGTAAACTCATTATCTTTTTTTAATTCAGTCCCTTACGAGATGTTTAAAAGACAAATTTGTCTGATTTTATTACTACTGCGGATGTATACGACAGATCTCATTGAATCTCGCGTACTATCACATGTGACATGACGAGCAGATTTCAATACTTGTGACCATATTAGTGTCCATATAAACACGTGTTTTTGTTGACATCTTTAACGGCCAAAACAGTGCAGAATATTCTTGAAGTATTCAATACTGTGTTGTGGTGTTTAGGATTATAACAGTATTTTATTTATAGGATTTCATTTTTGTCTAGTTAGTTTCTAGTCCAATGTGAAGTACCTCTGTAAAGTAAATACCCTTTCTAATTAATGCATTTTTACAGCAACATGAAATTAACAGGACTCCCCATTTAAATGCATGGCCTTCCGATGACTTACCGGTAATTCGGATGATCTATTATATTTGTTTTTATTAATACTCATTTGCCAAGTTTTGCAATACTGTATTAATTATTTTTTATTTCATTGCAGTGCTCAAGTTATTTTATTGTGGTGCTCTAAGTTGTACTTATTTTTTATTGAGATACTACTACTAGAGATTTATGGGGTCCTTTGACTGGCCAGACAGTGCTACATTGAATCCTTCTCTTTGGTTATGGTTCGTTTTCCTTTGCCTACACATACACTAAATAGTCTGGCCTATTCTTTGCATATTCTCCTCTGTCCTCATACACCTGACAACACTGAGATTACCAAACAATTGATCTTCTCTCAAAGGGTTAAATACTGCACTATAACTGTTCAGTGGTCACTTTCCTCTTGGTAAAGGTAGATGAGAGACTTTAGCATGGTAAGCAGTTCTTCTAGGAGAAGGACACTCCAAAATCAAAACATTGTTCTCTAGTCTTGGGTAGTGTCATAGCCTCATCTGTAGTCTTGGGTAGTGTCATAGCCTCTGTACCATGGTCTTCCACTGTCTTGGGTTAGAGTTCTCTTGCTTGAGGGTACACTCGGGTACACTATTCTATCTAATTTTTCTTCCACTTATTGTGTTAAAGTTTTTATAGTTTATATAGGGAGGCAGATATAATTGCTGTTGCAGGTGTTGAGGTGCTGGTGATGGGAGATGAGAATGAGAGAGAGATTACAATAGAGGAAGTGAGGAGAGCACTAGATGAATCGAGAGTAGGAAAAGCATCTGGTATGGATGGCATGAGAGCTGAGATGTTGAAGGAAGGGGGTGTGACTGTACAGTACTTGAATGGTTGGTGAGATTGTTTAATATGTGTTTTGTGTTGTCAATGGTACCAGTAGATTGGGTTTGTGCATGTATTGTGTCACTATATAAATTTAAGGGAGATGTGCATGAGTGTGTTGTCATTCAAGAGGTATTAGTTTGTTGAGTGTAGTTGGAAAAGTGTATGGTAGAGTAATGATTAATAGAATTAAGGATAAAACAGAGAATGCAATCTTAGAAGTACAGGGTGGTTTTAGAAGAGGTAGGGGTTGTATGAATCATATTTTTACAGTAAGGCAGATATGCGAGAAATATTTAGCAAAAGGTAAGGAGGTGTATGTTGCGTTTATGGATCTGGAGAAAGCGTATGATAGAGTTGATAGGGAAGCAATGTGGAATGTGATGAGGTTATATGGAGTTGGTGGAAGGTTGTTGCAAGCAGTGAAAAGTTTCTACAAAGATAGTAAAGCATGTGTTAGAATAGGAAATGAAGTGAGTGATTGGTTTCCGGTGAGAGAGGGGCTGAGACAGGGATGTGTGATGTCGCCGTGGTTGTTTAACTTGTATGTTGATGGAGTGGTGAGAGAGGTGAATGCTCGAGTGCTTGGACGAGGATTAAAACTGGTAGACGAGAATGACCATGAATGGGAGGTAAATCAGTTGTTGTTTGCGGATGATACTGTACTGGTTGCAGACACAGAAGAGAAGCTTGACCGACTAGTGACAGAATTTGGAAGGATGTGTGAGAGAAGGAAGTTGAGAGTTAATGTGGGTAAGAGTAAGGTTATGAGATGTACTAGAAGGGAAGGTGGTGCAAGGTTGAATGTCATGTTGAATGGAGAGTTACTTGAGGAGTTGGATCATTTTAAGTACTTGGGGTCTGTTGTTGCAGCAAATGGTGGAGTGGAAGCAGATGTACGTCAGAGTGAATAAAGGTTGCAAAGTGTTGGGGGCAGTTAAGGGAGTAGTAAAAAATAGAGAGTTGGGCATGAATGTAAAGAGAGTTCTATATGAGAAAGTGATTGTACCAACTGTGATGTATGGATCGGAGTTGTGGGGAATGAAAGTGATGGAGAGACAGAAATTGAATGTGGTTGAGATGAAGTGTCTAAGGAGTATGGCTGGTGTATCTCGAGTAGATAGGGTTAGGAACGAAGTGGTGAGGGTGAGAACGGGTGTAAGAAATGAGTCAGCAGCTAGAGTGGATATGAATGTGTTGAGGTGGTTTGGCTATGTCGAGAGAATGGAAAATGGCTGTCTGCTAAAGAAGGTGATGAATGCAAGAGTTGATGGGAGAAGTATAAGAGGAAGGCCAAGGTTTGGGTGGATGGATGGAGTGAAGAAATCTCTGGGTGATAGGAGGATAGATGTGAGAGAGGCAAGAGAGCGTGCTAGAAATAGGAATGAATGGCGAGCGATTGTGACGCAGTTCCGGTAGGCCCTGCTGCTTCCTCCGGTGCCTTAGATGACCACGGAGGTAGCAGCAGTAGGGGGTTCAGCATTATGAAGCTTCATCTGTGGTGGATAATGGGGGAGGGTGGGCTGTGGCACCCTAGCAGTACCAGCTGAACTCGGTTGAGTTCCTTGTCAGGCTGGGAGGAACGTAGAGAGTAGGGGTCCCCTTTTTGTTTTGTTTCATTGTTGATGTCGGCTAACCCCCCAAAATTGGTACATGTATGTATATAGGAAATATTTGTTTTAATGTTACTATTACTTAAAATATTCTATTTTTCCCGCTTCCTTTCCGTACTGGGCTATTTTTCCTGTTGGAGCCTCGGGTTTATAGCATCTTGCTTTTCCAACTAGAGTTGTAGCTTAACAAGTTATAATAATGATAATAATAATAACAGTATCAAAATACTCTTGAAATAAAGGCATATTAGTTACGAACACTGGTGTCAATTTTACCAAGGGTTGAACTTATTGAAATCAGACTTATTTTGATTTGTAACTTTGTTAGGTAACTAGTCTGACTGGCAGGTAAAAAAAATATGAATTTCTAGGCCTGTAATACTCATGGAAATTTTCTCAAATAGCAGTAATTCAATCAGAAAACTCCAAAGGGTTATATTTGTACAGTATATGAATTTCTTTAGAAATAAAAGGAGGAAAACAAAATCTAATACTGTACTGTATTTCTATGATTGAACTCTTTAACTGCTATAAATTATCTCTGTGATTGTCTTTCAACAGCTGCTTAAACATTTTTTATCCTCTACAGAAAAAAAATCTGTGAGCTACAAGCGACAGGCTCACCAATGCCTCCCTTGAAGTCAGTTGAGCGTTTGGAGAAACTGTGCAGTTGGTCTATCGCCAATCATCTCTTCAGTGTGTTTTCTTCATGGTATTCAGCAGAAAACGGCTGTCACTTCATAAATGACGTGGCTTCTCTTGAAACTGACGAAGTGAGTGACCCGTTACAAAGAAGAGGCAGTCAGCTTATGGACTACGACTGTGAGGATTCAAGTGGTTGCGAGGAATATGAGAGTTGGTACCTTGATCACATGACCCATGGTGACCACGGTAAATCCTCTCCGAGTTTGCTGACCCCCGTGCCCAAGCGGTGCGTTTCAGTCAGTGCAGTCACTCGTTGGTTGTCCAGAGAAGTTCGAGACTTTCTTCTTTATTCTTTAGCCCCAAGATTCCACGAGGACATATTAGCGACTGTGATTAACGTTATTGCCAACAGAACCGAGATACCGAGACCTAAAGATAAAACCCGCATTTTTGAGGAAGATTTGGAGTTTATTAGAAAGTTGGGGTTCTTATTGAGTATATCGCTACAAAGCCTTCTCAATAAAGGGGTTACTACTTTGGATTTCTCTCACATCTCCCACCTAGTGAAGAAGTGGAAGTTGATATGGGGTGGTGCAATTATTTGTTTGTGTAATGGGGATGAAAACTTTGAGAATCCATATTTTGATATTTTTGGTTATGCAATAGATTCTTCTCTAATGGGATTGAAAACCCTCAAACAGATCAAGTTACCCCATTTTGTTCATAACAGTTTTGTGAGGAAAATTTCGTATTTGTGCCCCAACCTAGAAGTTTTGATTCTGCGTTGCTCAGCCGACTGTGCCAATCCCAAGCATAATGTGCCAGTGGTTACAAATATAGATGTCCTATATGGTGGATCTGTTGTTCTACCTGACGGGCAGCACCGCGTGATTCCGGGCTGCAAAGACTTGGTGACTTTAGCATTACCGGAAGGGGTTGAAACATTGGATGTGACTAATGATGCCATTGAAATGCTAGCTTATATGCCAAATCTTGAACATCTTGTGGGTGCGCCAATGATTTATGTGACTGAAGAGTTTGAAGAAATATTCGAAACTCTTCCCGGCCCTCAGAAACTTACTAACTTTCATCATGGTGTTTACGGTAAAAACAATTGGCCTTCTTTTGTGTACGAAGAAAGCCTTCAGGAACCCAATCCTGATTATTTGTCCAGAGTTTTCTCCCAAGTCACTGAAGTGGGAATTTATGCACCAACAGAAGTAACAGAAAACGTTCTAAAAAGTTTCTCGAAAGCTCAGAATATCACCATTTTTACTGATGACTTTGAAGTGCACGGAAAATACTTGAAGAATTTAACTACGTTGGATATCAATGTTGGCTACCAGGAAGAATGGCCAATACTCACAGCTCTCTCTGAGACTTGCCCAAACTTGGAGCAGCTAACTCTACGATCTTTTTCTTTGCAGATGAGCGGAGGCATTGACCAGAAGCCTCAGTTCCCCTTTCTGCACACACTCAAATTTCATGGTCAGAATGTCTTACAAGGAGACGCTCTCTTTACAGTTCTTTACGGATGTCCACATCTTACGTCATTGGTGCTATCCATGATAACCGATGAGCACGGAGATACGCAGTTGAATGATAATATATTGATTCAGGCTGTGCCGATGATGAGTAATTTGCAGAAATTTGTTTACAAGGTGCAAAGTGCTTTAAGGACAATGGATGGGATTCCCTCTTGTGTTACCATGAAGTCTTGTGACGCTCTGTTAAGTGCCTGTCCACAGCTGACTCACCTCGGACAGCTGGAAACGTGGAAAGTCACAAAGGCCGAGATACAAATGTTGCAAGAAAAGGCAAGGAAAAATAACTGGGATCTAGAGATTGTATGATAAGTCCCACAGTGGAAATTTGACAATTTCCGAGTTGTCAGCTGTAGATACACGAAGATTATACAGTATTGCATTGATGTGGTACAATGAATGTTGTTAGTGATTTACAGTACTGTAGGTTTTATGGACAAAGTGTAACTATATGTAATGGACTGTACAGGACAGTAATTTCATACAATAAAGAGAGTATTGGTTTTGTTGGAGATTGTAAAGTTGATTTGCAGCAGTTTACACGGGGACATGGTGTTCATTTTAATTTGGTTTTGCATCAGAGATTTCTTTTTCTAAAGAAATGTGTAGAATAGGATTGTGATATTTGTAAGGCTGTGTTAATATGATAAGTAAGGCAGAAGGATTTTTTTCCAAACCCAAAGTAATAATGAGGTCAGTCCCCTTTTGAAAATGAGCCATAGTTCAGTATGTATAAAACAATACAGTATAAGAATTATGTTTTCTACATTACATACGTTATTAGAAAAAGTTACATGAAATGAAAACTATTTTGCCCTGAAGATAGAAAGGACAGACTTAGTATCAGTATAAAAATTTACAAAACTGTTTTTAGTCTTGTGTTTTCAGAATTATGTTTTTGCTAAGTGTATAATTCTATCGTTTTTGTTTCACTTTTTTAAATGAATAATTGTGCCAATAATTTACTGTTTTTTTGTCGTAATTGAAAAACATACAATTTTATAGTCAAAAAAAGATTTTGGACCTTCAGAGATTTTTTTTTTTTTTTTTTTTTGTAATAACAATTAATTTTCATCTTTTCAAACATTCAGATTTTACCACGGGTTATTTATCATTGTATTTCAGAGGTCGTCTTCATCGCCATTTTTGTGTAGCTTTATTCAGTTTAAATTGTTGTAATTGATGATTATGCATTAATTTATTCCTAAAAGGGGATTGTTGCTTGTGTCAAACCACAGAACATGAATTTACCATAGATGCATTCGAAATTACTGTAGCTGGAACATTATCAACTGACCATCTATTCATATGAAAGTAGGGAAAAGTGTGGCCAACTACATTGGATTATCTTTTCATATAGAAAGGTAAGCTATTTTCCTTTTACAATTTTGGATGCTTGTACTTCGCAATTACATACGCTGCTTAGGCAGCAGATTTAACATGGAATTAAAGTTCATCTAAAGTGAGCTCATAAATACAAAGTATTGTTTTCAAATGCTATTTGCCCATTTGGTACCATGAAGATTATTGTAGGGAAAGGCTATGTAATAAATGATTTCCATCCTTGAAATAAAACTTCTTTGTCTGCATCTTTTCCCACTTCTATGTGGGGTCGATGTTTCTGACCAGCTTTCTCCATCTACCTCTGTCCCACACTTCATCACCGGTTAATCCTTTTGATTGAAGGTCATCTTTGATACTGTCCATCCACCTTCACTTTGGTCTCCCTCTCATTCTTGCTCCCTGCACCTCCATTTCCATCACCCTCCTCCCAATATACTGTTCATCTCTTATTGTGATATGACCATACCACCTCAGTCTACTTTCTTGGATCTTATCTGATAATTTTCTTACTCCTGTGGTACCCCTAATTACCCCATTTCGTATCTTATCTCTTCTTGTCACCCCACACATCCATCTCAACATTCTCATCTCTGCCACATCCAGTTTCTTCTCTTCTGTCTTCTTTATTGCCCACGTCTCCGCTCCATACATCATTGCTGGTCTCACAACGGTCCTGTGTACTTTACCATTCAACTTTTCCCCTATTTTCCTGTCACACTACTCCACCCACTTTTTTCCAATTCTTCCATCCTGCTTGTGTTCTGTGGTTTATTTCTGTCCCCAGATCACTATCCTCTGCAACTGTTGATCCTAAATACCTGAAATTTTCAACTCTCTTCAATCTCTCTCCTTGTAACCTAACTTCCTCGTTCTCCCCATTTTTCAATCTCAAATACTCTGTATTTTTTCTTGCTGATCTTCAATCCTCTATTTTCCATTTGGTTAACAATTCGCTTATGAAATGAAAATCTGTGAGATCTAACTGTAGCCATAAAGAAGTGTCTACTTAAAATCCTTAAAATCCAAGAAGGCAAAACTTCATCCAGGACTTTTTGGTGTCAACAGTTTTCCTAGTAGCCATTATGCCTTTCAGAAACATGACCTAGTTGTTCATTCTGGTGAAGTAAAAGGCTGATTATCAATAGTGTTATCCATTCATTTGAATTCTTGGAGAAATTGGATGACGTTCTTCTTTGCTCAGCAAGGACTGGATTGCACAGAACTAACTTTTAACAAATTTCTCTTAACATTGTTCCTGTTAAGAGCCATTAAGGACACAGGCTCATCGTACTTGAGGGACGTTGACTGTGTTATCTAGGTGTTGGCTTCAGAATGGGATCCCAGTCTCTTTAAGGTCATTGTGCAGAAAGTTTCAGCCTTGTTTCATCCCTCTTTTATTATGATATCCATCTTGCTCAAGTCACTAGGAACTAAATCCTACTTTTTAGTTACGAAGAAGGTGACGTCACTTTTAGGGTCAGTGGCAGGTATCTCTAAATTTAATTTAGAAGGAAAGTGATTGACTTTTTTTTTCTCTCATCTCCCTGTTTTGCATCTCCTTCAACGCAGTCATAGTTTGCAAGATAAAGTATGTACATAAATAGTACTGATCAAGAACAATGACTTGGACACACTTCGCTTTTGATTATTATACAGTATGTAAAAATAAGTGATGATAATTCACTTTTTTTTTTTTTTTTTTTTGAAAATGACCAATTACCATCTGAATATGAATTTATGAGTTTGGGCCTAGATATCCTGGTTCTGGGGAGCCATTCAGTGCCCAATTTCAATTACCAATTCATTTGACTAAAAGAGAATCCAATGCAAACTTATTGACAACCATCAGTCAGATGATACTTGAATCTTGGTCATCGGTAATTTTTGTACGTAAGCCCTTCCCTTTGTGGGTTTAAAAATTGATGGAGTTCTCTCCATTCTCTTCTTTCCTGAAATTATAGTTCGATATGTTTTACCCTTCGCCCCAATTTCCTGGGGCTTGCTACAGGTCATCATCCTGCTCTTTCCCTGTTCATTGTTTTTTCGAATGACTGTTCCCTTCGTGGTCATAACATGTGCGAACCTTCTTTGCTTTTTTCCATGTACTGTAGGCATGACATATCTCCACCAATTCCTTAATTGTAGTGTGATTCTCTCACTGCTCTCCAGTTGTGAATCTTGAAATTCTAAGGTTACAGCTTAACAAAATCTTTTTTATTATCTTTGTCACTGCTTGTGTTTTTGTTGCATTGACTTTTACATGCCTAATACATCCACTCCATTTCATACATGCTGCTCTCCAACTCCTGCATCGCTGTCCCTTGTGTCTCCCAAGGTTATGAAAGTGCGCTAGCTCTTCAAAAACCTTCCTATCCTTCACAAAGTTTCCCAACTTTTGTATCTTCACCATTGGGTCAGTGTGTACTTCTCAGGCCTGTAAAATCTTGTAGGCCATGTAGATTTTGTAATTTATAACCTCTTAGGACACCATCCGCACAACACAGAATTTTCCCTAAGCCTTTTCGTCACATCCATTCCATTTAACAAGAACCTCCTCCGTGCTATCGTCGCCCACCTGGTCGTGTTCACCATTTTCACCTCCATCATTTCCCACAACTACATTGTCACTTACCGGATTTTGAATATTCTTTTGCCCTCTTTCCTGTCACCATTAGCTTAATTGTGCATAAGCTGATTTCTGATTATCATCTCTCCATTCCACCTCTAAAATAATCCTCGATAAGCCAAGAATTAATTTGCCTCTATTTTAGTAACTTAATTATTTGAAAATGGCTAGGATAAGAGGATTATCATAATTTGCTCAGAGTAATCTTCTGGCATTTGTATTTACAGATGGTCTAGAAAAAAATCGTGAATGAGAATTTGATGCATTAGATCTGTTTATTTTGAATAAGGAACATAATACTGTGTTACTATCTAAATTGCATAGGATTTAATGTGAAACCTTCATTTAGAATTATTCTGATATGTTGCTTGTATGAATTTTTTGTGACTGACGGATTTAATTTTAATCATAATTACCAAAGAAAACTGAAGCCAATATGTTCTTGCACTGGTGATATTGTATAAAAATACAATGTCAACAGTTTTGTGAGATCATGTGTAATTTTAGTTACCAAGGATAGAGTAATATATTTTGAAAGTTTTTTTTTTTTGTCTTCTTTTTGAAAAGGATAATTAAAACAATCACATTTTATAAGTTACATATTGGTCAATGTTTTCCCAAAACATCAAGAATGTCTGACATTAATGTAAATTTTATAGTTATAAAGAATATCAATTCATTATTAGACTGGTAAGCAAAGGCAGTCAGGGGTGAAATATGAATTTATTAATGCTGTATTTAAAAATGATTGTGAAAGCAGTTTGACCTACATTTGATGGTTACCTTTCACTGGCAAAAATGTTGGTCTGTCCTTTGAAATATGCTCATAGAGACAATATTTAGATTTTGAAATTTTATAGTGTTAGATATGAAACATTTAGTGATGTGGCAAGGAGTTTTTATAAAATTCAAAATAGATTTTCCGACTCCAATTTTTTCTTCAGTTGATTTTCTATACAGTATGTATGCTGCAAGTGTTTTAACCTTGCTAATATTTTATACGCTATAATTTCAATTGGCAAAGCTCACCATATCTAATTCAACATCATCCATATATTGAATGTCCATCAAATCCTTGTATCCAGTCGTAATAAGTCTTCCATCTCTTGAATTTTATAATTAATGAAACCAAGTATTGAATAAGTTCCTGATTACTATTCTTGTATGTATTCCCCCATACGAAATGAACAATTGATTACCTGTACGTACTTCATCCCCCTTTTAAACCCCAGGTTTCCATCTTTTAAATCCATTGAAAGTATGAAAATGTGATGGACGAAATTGTATTGCCTTTTTACAAATCTGGCAAATTTTCTTCTGTATTTAGACTAAACACGAGTGAACTTCGAATCACTCGTTCAAAATATTTTCATAAAATTTTTTAATTGCTGCTGATTAAGCTTCATATTGATTGTTTTGATAGTGGAAGTTGCCGTGCAGTGCAAAAAGGAAGGTCTTTGGGGAGCATCTTAAATGTAGATAATCTAATGTAAACAGCAGATTTGGTAGAAGAGATAGTAGAAAAGTTATGAAAAGATAAAGTGAAATGTAAGGGATGAAATTAAAAAGAAAAAACAGTACGAGATGCTCAGGGTTAAGAGCTTAAGTTCTATTTGTATAAGAACAAGTTGTGAGTGTACACTGTATGTTGTGATATTAGCTACCTACCTTATTGAAACTTTTTACATTTGTTTCTGACAAAATGTAATTGCTCCAATTTTGGATAGAGTTATACAAGTTAAAGATTCCCTGGTTAATGAAACATTGTAATGTACGAAACTCTAACATTTATCTGTGAGAAAGGGAAGGGCATTATGAAATTTGCTGCATAAATCTGTCATGTCACCCTAATTTCTACCATGTATTTCAGTTACAACTTTTCAACTCGTTTCTATCTTTTATGATATCAATTATGGAGTTCTATGTCAAGTAGCATACAGTATGGAGTTTCATTACATACTATTGTAATGTATATCAATTAACCTATTGCCGAGAGCTAATATAACTTATGGTAAAATGGTAAAAATTATTTTCTTACATCTTAAGAAACACAAACTGTATAATCTGTAAATAAAACTCCATGTATTATAAAAATTATTATTATAAAGGCAAATGGTACATGTGTACTGTAAATTAAAGTACAGTATTGTATAGGGTAAAATTAAACAAATTTGATAAAATGACTTTATTGTATGAAAAGGGGGTATAAATAAGGCACTTGAGTTTCTTCACATTAATATGATAAAGCAATTTCTTGAGATATTTAAGAAAGAATAAATGTATCACTTTGCAGAACTAGGAGAATTGACAATCGAAATTAACAAGAAATATTGGTTTACAGATACTCTAAATATTTTGTAATTGAACTGAAATTTACTTTGTAGTTTTATCTTGCATCTGCTGAAAAGGTTTAATGTAGAAAATTATAGATATAATCTTTAAAACGGGGCATGTATCATTTAATTTAAATCAATCATCACTTTGAATTGCTGTGATTCATTCAGAAGTTTTATTCAATATTCTGAATACAAGAAGAATAAACACTTAAAATAATAAAATGGGCTAAAAGTTTAACATACTCCAAACTGGTACATAAGAAAATTTTTCACTGTATCCAAGTTTAGATGGATTTTATCCCTTAACTGTACATAAAAATACAATGAATGTAATAAAATGTAAAAATAATTTTTATTAAACTTTTTAATTATTTGAAGCGCCCTGCAATGCATAATTCACATCATCCATAGATATGTTTAGACGCAGCCTCAAGTTCAGGTCTTGTCTGGAGTGTTCTGTTAGCACCAGTCGATAAGACGATAGATGGTTCACCGTTTTCATCACAGCTGTACATGTCAATGGCTCCAGACCTGCAACAATGAGTTATATATTAATTTGTTGTTGGTTATATATATAATTGTAATGTTAACATTGTCTGGCTGTTATATCAGAGTCTGCCGAACTACTGTATATTTTGTGTATAACTCTAGGCTGTTTTGGTCTTACCATTCAAGGTGCAATCATAATTATACAAGTATAAATATATCTTACCTGAAAAGACATTAAAGCATGGAATTATACAAGACCAAATATAGCACTGGATACTCGTATATAACAGAAAAAAGTAAATTGAGACTAATACTGTTATATAAGTGAAGAAATCCTCTTTTAATGTTATAATGGCTTTTTGTCTCTAAGACCTGTTCTGTTTTTGGTGTTACATAATTGTGAATAATTCCCCATATACAAGACTATGGAATCCTGGAGCTCTCCAACAAATATTAAATTGTTCCGTCACTAGGTACAAACCAACGTTATTAATAGAGCATTACTTTCGGCGAAGCTGGAAGACAAGCCATTAGACTTTTTAGTAGCTACCCTGCTCACTTACACACCTGGGCTGTGAACCCCACTTTACTTTTGGCTCTAACTTACTGGCCATATGACTTAATTTTTCTTATTAGGTTTTCCTTTTATATAGTGTATATGAAAACTAAAAAATTCTTAATGTTTTTAAGCTTTTCTTTACAGTGAATGTTGACGTTTGTGTGACTGCATAATGCGGCAAGTTCTCAAAGACGGAGAACCTTCTCTTGCAATCTTCGCCCCTTGAATGACAGTCAACCCATGGACTGGGGGCCTTACAAGTGACACTGCCGCTGCCGCAGGGGTCGTCATCATTAGGATATTCCTCCTTTCGGATGTTAACGTCACCCTTCCCCCTACATGTTCTTAGAGGAAATCTGCTTGTGACCTTCACAGTGCTGGACTTCGGTCTTGCTCGTTCTCACTGACAATGCCGCTCTCCCTAGTTATGTGGGCGGCCGTCAGATCCTCTATGGTGGGGGGACACCTTTTCCATTCCCAGGTTAGGTTGCACTCCCAGATGGTTTTCTTCATTAAGTAGAAATAACAACTGTTTGTAATTCAACTTTTTCAGCTCTCGACGGCACTCACCTTCGTGTGGCAATGGGCCAACGGCCATTCTTAGCCTGCGGACGGAGTGCATGACCTTTACCTTGTCCAGTCCCCCTCAGGGAGTCCTGTTCCTGCCGGAGGGTTGAGTGGTTCTCCTAAGTAATTTGTTTTGTCAGCTGAATTAATTAACTGTAATATTCTCCTTTTTTTTTAACGGTTCCTAAGCTGCCGCTCCCCTCCTGGCAATGTCAGCTGACTAAGGAAAGAGCGCAAACCTTTATATTTTTGTTCTTTCAGAGGACACCTTTCTCGTTCATTGATTAGGCAGTCCTCCCGAGGAGTTTTTCTTTCATATTCCTCAGCTAGCGATACCCTACTACTTCGTTTGGCTGAGACAGCCGACATAGAAAAGCAGAGGCATTCGTTCCTGTGGAATCTACTGTCCCTGCGCCGTCACAGTCCCGTTCTGCTGCGCCGTCACAGTCCCGTTCTCCGGCGCCGTCACAGTCCCGTTCTCCGGCGCCGTCACAGTCCCGTTCTCCTGCGACTGAAGCAGCTCCTGATCACCACGCTGACTTCGAGAAACTAGCTTCAGCTACGTTTTCACAGGTAGCACTTGTTGCAGACCTTCAATTTAAATTGTTTGTTGATGGGAAGCAAAGAGCTTTGCCAGGGGTTGGACGACTTTTCCTTCCGAGGGAGAGTTATCCTCCCCAGGTGTAAGGCTGCTCTCCCTTCCGAGGGAAAACTTCCCTGCATCACTTGTCTAGCAACCTTCCCACTTGCGGGGGAGAACTGCTGACAGCTACATCTCATTGGGAGTTGCAGTTTCGTCGCCAAAGACTTTGGTTTCCCCCATGCTGAGCTGACTCTTCCATCGGCGGTGGAGCCAAGTCCAAGGCAAGTCTCTCCAGCAGGCGGGCATCTCTCTCATCGTAGAGCGAGATCCACCCAGAGACAACAAGATCTTCTAGATATCTTTCTGTTCCTGCAGAGCAATCTTCGAAAGATCTTCGCCGCCATCAACGCATTTGCAGAGTGCATGGCCCTCCTCGACTCTTCAGACGTGCTTCGGCTGAGAGAAGTTTCTTTGGCTCTCCTCCTTCACCCATTGGAGGATCGTCACTCGCCAGGACCTCGCCATTCGCCCATTCCTTGTTACCTCAGTCGCAGCTCCCTCTTAGAGATCGTCATCATGACGAGTCTCATCAGCCATCACTCTCCAACCTCTCGCCACCAGACAGCTGTTCATGGCTCGCCAGCTGCCATAGGATCTCTGGGTTCTCCAACTGCTCGTCAAGCTCCCGCAGTTCATGGTTTGCAGTCCCTCACCTGTGACTCGTCAACTGCCGGCTGTTCTTCATTCTCTAGCTCCTCGCCATTTGCCAGCCTTGCAGGGTTAACTTGTCCACCGTCGCTCTCCAAACTCTCGCCACCTGACAGCTGTTCATGGTTTACCAGCAGCCATAGAATCTCCGGATTCTCCGACTGCTCGACGAGTCCCGCAGTTCATGATTCGCTGACTGTTCAAAGTCCTCCAGCTTCTAGTCACTGAACTGTGACTCGTCAACTGCCGGCTGTTCTTCATTCTCTGGCTTATCACCTATCGCCAACAGCTCGTCATTGGTCACCCTCTGTCAATTGCCAGCTGCTCATCATTCTTCAGCAGCTCATTTTTCACCAAACACTTGCTGATCTCCTACTTCTAAGCGTTTGGCAGCTACCCGTCATTCTACCACTGCTCGCTATTTTCCAGACTCTTGGAGCTTGCCAGTGGCACTACGATCACCAGCAGCTTGTCATTTGACAGCTACTAGCCGCTCTCAAACTTTACCTAGTTCTCATGTGACTTGCCGCTCGCCAGTTCCTAGCTGTTCACCAACAAGCTGTGATTTGCCAGACTGTAGGCAATCTTCTTTAGATCGGTCAGTCGTCCAGATGCTCTCCTTCTTGAGCTTCTCGTCAGGACATCGGCACTCGCCAGTTTCTTGTAGAGGTTCTTCCTCTCGTTCTCCGGCCCGCAAGCGCCAGCCATCAGATTCAGTTTGTCGTTCAACAGTAGACCATAAGTCTGTTTCCCACAGATATACCCATGATCACCATTCTCCAGGAACATCTCACCAGACAGTCCTCTTCAGGAAGAACCTAACTTTAGGGAACCCAAAGAGCCCGAACAGGCAGCTGCCCTGTTCCGTTCCCCTGTAAGGTGGAACCTTTAAATCTGCAGCTATCCGCTTTCTCGTCCAGGTAGGTATCGAATGATCCAGGTAGGAAGTCCTACGTTTTCATAAACCCTCAGCTTCAATCCTCTCGGCCAGTGCTACAATGGGCAAAGAACCTTCGTTAAATGCCCTGGTCAGAGCAGTCCACCACACAATTGAGGGAGATGTTCCACCTTTACAGTCAACCATCACACCAAGGATTCCGCTGAAAAGTCATCCTCAGGAGTCCGTGGCACTTTCCTTCTCTCCCCTGAAGAGGAAATGAGGAGTACCTGACCCGCAGGATTTACCCCAAATCAAGCTGACACTGGTACGGATATTAAAGTGAAATCTCGCCATTCTCCATTCCCACTCCTCCACAAGTAGGCTCTCACCTTCATCTCTTAAGCCAACAGTCTCCGGCAGGGTTTTTCTGCCCCTCCCCTATCGAATCCAGACCCTTATGGAAGGACGTCTCTCCATCAGTAGGAGACATATGAACATATGTCAGCTCAAGACCTTCACTCCTGGATGAGTTCTTTCTTCCCTGGAAGGTGCTGAAGGACACCAAGACAACCTCGACCCACTCCGAGATGATGTCTCGTGAGTAGATGACTTCAACACTGACGACGACAACCATCTTCCTAGAGCTGCTAGTCTGAAGCTATCGGAGGCAGAACAGGAGTTGGAGCATGCCTTCTTGCAGGTCTTGGCCTGCATGAGTACCATCAATGGGCTATGTGACCCAGAGGTGGCTCCTCAAGAGGACAAAGACATGGTCTTGGACCATGACTACGGAACTGTACTTGTGTGATCCTTGGGTCACCAAGAAAATGCCTCTTGGTCGTGGCTGATGAAGGGATGGTGACAGTGTGGAGATAGTCATGCTCACTTTCTTGTGCTGCTCATATGAGGTAGGAGCTCGCTCCATCTGGTGGGCTATGGTGTTTCTTGGTGGTAATCTCTTTGTCTCTCAAAAACAGAAGGTCAGGAAAGAAGGCTGTACCCTTTACCCTGATTGAGGATACAAGTGCTGGTCAATTATAAGACTGAGTTTTGGTAACAGGTGCGTAAAGGTCTGTACCACATACCGCTGTGCTGGCTATGATCTAGGTACTTAAGAGATCAATTGGAGAGTCACAGCTACATTGATTGGTCATCTTGACGACCTCTTCTTCGAACATAGTAGTGACCAAGCACTTCATTTCATAAGAGCCAGAGTTCCACATGCTTGCATTTTTCCCCGCTATGGAATAAGTTTCGGTACTCACTCCCCGCCAATGCTGTAAAAGACCAAACACAGGTAGAAGAAGCATGTACCAATGTTATTTCACTGAAAGCATGCATATTAAAGGACTTGGATTTGTATTCAAGTAAGAACAAATACATTTAAAATATGCAATTTTTATATAAAAGATTTAATTATTGCTCTTTGCCACAAATTCAATAGAACAGTATGCTTGTTGGCATTCCTTCACTTTATTTCAGCATTTAATTCTTAATGTTAGATGGCTAATTATTTCTAGGAGTAATAATAAATTCTCAGAGGGATTAGCATATAGTACAGTATAGTATTCAGTATGTGGAATATATAAAAAAAATTTCCAAATGATCGTGAGATAAACAAAACAACCATACTGTTCTAGCACATACCATAACAGTAATAACAAAATGGTTTATTCATAAATAACAAAGCAATATTTTACTTATGCATATTGATTTTGATTGCTATAACATGGCCACAAGAGTTGAATTGCCTGTAACAACCTGCTACTAGGACATTCAACATTCCTCAATAGATGATGAATGTACTGTAGTATGGTAGGTTTCAGATGTGGTGATGCTGTCACCATCTATTTGCATAGCAATGGTAAGCAGCTCTTCTAGGAGAAGGACACTCCAAAATCAAACCATTCTTCTCTAGTCTTGGGTAATGCCATGGTCTTCCACTGTCTTGGGTTAGAGTTCTCTAGCTTGAGGGTACACTCGGGTACACTATTCTATCTAATTTCTCTTCATCTTGTTTTGTACAGTTTATATAGGAAATATTTATTTTAATGTTACTGTTATTAAAATATTTTATTTTTCCTTGCTTCCTTTCCTCACTGGGCTATTTTCCCTGTTGGGGCCTCTGGCTTATAGAAACCTTTTCCAACTAGGGTTATAATTTAGCAAGTAATAATGATGATAATCAGCCAAATCCTGGACTTGTATACCTTGCCAAATATTGGTACACATCAGATGAGAAATTGGGGTCGCTGGGACTTCGTCTGGCATGTCAATGCTGCCTTTCACAGGTAAAATGTTTCCGTGTACTCCTGCACCAGCGCAGTGACCCCCATTATTAATATTCAGTCATCAGAGCATACGGCGGTCATTAGCAAGGGATTCTAGGTTGGTTGGTAGAGTTTTGCAATCTTTACAGTAAGGTAGACTTAGCTTTGTCTTTTTTATCCCTTCTTTGGAGTGGCAAGACTTTGGAGGCCAAATTTTTAGCGTCGGTATAAGATTTATTTTGGAAGCTATTCATCAGGAATACTGAGAATATAGCTTTTATGCCTGGGTATAAGATGCTAAGGACAGAGAAATTCTAATCTTCCCGAGGCCTCCTAACTCTTTCCAAAATCTTATTCCCATAAATGCTGGAATGCATGAAAGCAGTTGGGAGGTCAAACCATGGGTTGCTTGGTTGATAAAGGAATATACAGGGTACAATTACTAGAGAAATAAACCTTTTCACCCTCTCAACAAGAAAAATTTTATACCAGGAAACTCAATTGTAATTATATCATTCACACAGATAGTCACAAATCATTCATGAAAAGTGTAAAAACAAATGGTACATGGCATTTGTATTGTTGCAAACTTACCTTCAAATCTGCATAGAGAATTGTACTGGTCTAACACTCTCCCAAACACAGCTTCCTCCAGACCAGTTCGTGTGAATTCTGCAACTATACCCCGTAATACAAATTGTTCCATTACGCTGCAGTTCCTGAAATGAAAAGTAGAGTAGTTTATTAACAGATTAAATCAAAATCTTGAAGTATTTATTTGTATGGTCGTGGTTCAATCACGCCCCAGTTTTCTATACTGACACTCAGAGTGAGTGAGCTAGGTTTATTCCTAGCATTCCATGCATTTCTTTTTTCTCTGGTATATTCAGCAATAACTATACCTTAAAAATGGTGCTAGAGGGGCATTTCACTGGGCGATACAGCTTCCTCGCCCAGAAATAGATTTTTCCTTCGTCAAAATCCCTTTTGTATTCAGTCACAAAGATTTCTCTAAACTTGAATTACATAAATTAAACCACAATATTGATAGCGTATGTCAAGCCAAACAAGAAGAATAGAACAATTACAATGAGAATTAGTAAGGTCTAGAACTTCAAAAGTATGCTATCACAAAAAGTTTGATAGTACAAAATCAATTAAATTTCCTTAAACTAGAAATGTTCAGATTTAGATAATAAACAACTGAATACCTAATAGCAGAAATTTTTGGCGATGAGAACATTTCTTTCAAGGCAGCGTCAACTTGCATCATCCCAACCAGAGCTTTCCTTTTAAAAGGAGACTTCATTGGCGTGCCCGACAACTTTTCATTTTCGGCAATTTCGGTGGCTCGACGACATATGTCCAGGGCTCTTCTTGCATCACCCGATACAGCTGCTACCTTCCTAGCAACCAGCTGCACAGCATCTGGGTCAAAGGCATCAATGCCCAAAAGACGTGAAAGGACAATTTCCTGTAAGAGAAATGTACACCATTATATGTAGTTTCACAGCTGGGTAAACAGTTGTAATATTTAAATATAATTATTTACAATTAATATGGTCAAGTTGGTATAAAGCCATAAAATATGCTTAGAATTACTGTACATATGTGAAATATTCTACCATTTTATAAGTGCAAGACTGGAACTACTGTACAGCAGACATATCCATTGAAACAATAAGTTTTTTTACTCACCTGTAATTGTTTGTGCGTATAAGGTTGGAAGGTCATCCTGGTGAGGCCTAACCTTGACGAAACTCTGTTCATCATGATACGTTCTGGCAGATCCATCGTATTGGCAATAGCTACCACAATCAGTTTGCTACCAGGGCGACAAGGCCAATCAAACAGATTGTACATTACATCCTATGTGGAAAGGAAAACTAAACATTAGCGGAGTCTCCTTTTATTTAACCCTTTTACCCCCAGGCTCTTTGGAAATTTCCAACCCTTAACCCCCAAGGGGTTATTTTTTTCCCAGCACATTTTGCAGTATATATTTTTTTTTTAATTGCTCTAACAGCCTTAATTTTTGTCCTAGAGAGGTCAGGTTGGTCTCATTCTCTTGGAAAATGCCTGAATTTTTTTCAAAAAATTATCAAAAATATGAAAAAAAAAATTTTTATAGCATTTTTTTGCAAGGACGTACCGGTACGTCCATGGGGGTAAAGGGATGGGTTTTGTGAAACGTATCAGTATGTCCTTTGGTGTAAAAGGGTTAACCTGATATCTATTCCATATGAACCCAACTATTTGTTAACTTCTACATACATAAATGCATACATACATACATACATACAGTATACTAAGGCCTTTCCCCAATTTTGGGGGTAGTCGACATCAAACAAATGAAAAAAAGGGGACCTATTTGTTGCCGACTGCAGTTAGAAATTATAGGCATGGTATACGAACACAGGTTAGGCCTACACTATGCCCAAATTAAACTTACAAACAGCTTCTTGGAACCTATTAAGTTTTTAAGTCTAGTACCTTCTGTATTGCACTTTGTATAATACACAACAGTTCACCGTACCTGTTTTCTCGTCCAAAGGAGATCCAACTCATCGACTAGAAGAAGCGTCGTTTCTCTGCGTGCTGCAGCTGTAGAAAACCTCTTCTCTAACAGAGATGACGCGTGCTCGGCAGTTACTTTGTTGCCTGTTAACCCCTTCCAAACCTGTTGATGAAAAAATTATTCATTTTAGAATTGTCATTGTCTAAGCAATACTTTTTGGCATTTAGCATCTATAAATCAACACATAACTAATAACCTTTATCAGAAATTACTTCATGGTAACATTACTCAAGTGCCATATGTGGATGAGATCACTAGAAGAGTTGGAAGATCCAGCCCTACATGGCTTAGGACTATGAAGTTGGAAGTAGAAGATGATGAATGGAGAAGATAAGAGACAACTGGCAAAATCTCACTAAGGCCCTTTGCGTCAATAAGCATAAGAGGAGGAGATGATGAATTTTACTAGACCCCCATCAAATGAATTATCGACATTGTACAGAAGTTAATAACACTTGCTAAACTGTTAATTTTGGATGAGTTAAAATCAGGGCAAGGTAAAATCTAAGTAGTTGGAGAGCAAGAGGGAAAGGGATCAGAGGGATTGGATGAAAAAGAAAAACCAAATAAGAATGCAACTGAAGGTAAAAGCAATGCTGAAAAAAATAAATCCAATCTACATTGTTCAAGAAATTGGTTAAGAATAATGTGTCGCTACCTAGAAATCCCAAACAGACAAATATAATACTGTACTCAACTTGGGAGCAGGGATCTCTAAAACGTCGGATATCTTCCAAAAAAACACAAAACAACTCAGAGCAAAACAAAACACGTCTGACCAACGCAAGTGCCGAGGAAGAATGAGGATAGGGGTGGGGAGATGTAGGGGTAGAGAGGGGGGATGTTGATGAAGGAGAGGTCTAATTAGTGAGGGATCTATGGTCGTGGTTCAATCACGCCCCAGTTTTCTATACCGACGCTCAAAGAGTGAGCGAGCTAGGTTTTTTCCTGGCATTCCATGCATCTCTTTTTCTCTGGTATATTCAGCAATAACTATGCCATAGAAATGGTGATAGAGGAACATTTCACGGAGCAACACAGGTCGAACCCAGAAATTGAAAGTGTTAGGGGGAAACGTTGGACTAACATTAGACGGGAACTTACGGCCCATTAAATTTCTTAGTCCTGATCTAGATATTAATCTCTGGCACCGTCGTTCAATTATTTCGTTAGGCTTGTTACATAAGATTTATCATAATTCTGACCATCCTTTACATTCAGATCTTCCCAGACAGTTCCATCGTCTTCGTAATACTAGGCATACAGTTAATTCTAATACAGTAGTCAGGCCTTCTCCATCATGAGGCTCAATACTACATGGTATTCTAGAAATTTTATTCCAGCTGTGACCAAGTTCTGGAATGATCTTGCTAATCGGGTAGATGAATCGGTAGAACTTCAAAAGTTGAAACTTGCACCAAATTCTTCATGTTGAACAGGCTGACACAAGTCTTTTTATAGTTTATAAAAACTGGGAGGAACATAGAGAGTAGAGGTCCCCTTTTTGTTTTTCTTTCTTTGTTGATGTCGGCTACCCCCCAAAACTAGGGGAAGTGCCTTGGTATATGTATGTATGTATATATGAAATAACTGTTTTGATGTTGTTACTGTTTTTAAAATATTTTATTTTAGTTCATTATCTCTCAAATCGTTTATTCATTTCCTTATTTCCTTTCCTCACGGGGCTATTTTTCCTTGTTGAAGCCCTTGGGCTTATAGCAACTTGCTTTTCCAACTAGGGTTGTAGCTTAGCTATTAATAATAATTGAAAGCTACAATAAGTAGTCTAAAAGCCTTTTATTTATTTTTTTTTGCTATATAATTTTTTTTTTTTTCTATATAGAATACGTTGTTATTTGAGTCATATAATTACATCATACATATGATCTGCAAAAGGATTCAGTGGTCTGGTTAAATTACTAGAGGATTAAAAATATGGGTAATAAAAAAATTATATGAAATACACTGTGGTGAATCATAATCACAGTGATCTGTTTCACTTTGACAAGAAACCTTCTGATCTGATCTTTGATCATATGAGAAGTTGTTGGATCAATAGTATTCACTACTTCCGCCAACGAAGTTTGAAGGAGTTGATGTTTTCACCCCTGTTGGTGTGTGTATTTCTTTGTGAAGTTTCCTGGCCACAATTTTAATCGTAGAGTGATGAATCTTGCAAGGATCAACTGTTATGTAAAAAGCTGGAAATTATTATATTTTGGAAGGTCAAGGTCACGGTCGAGAAATAAGTTGCCATGGCGGAGGTCTGCGGTCTAATGAGTGCTCCACTAGTTAAGAATAATCTGGCCAAGCTTCTGTAAGTCTCAAAGTCAGATTTGGTACTCCGGTAACTATCTTCATAATCACTAATAATCAATCAATAGCACTCCACAAAACAACCTATATTAAAACAGTTAACCCTTTTACCCCCAGGCTCTTTGGAAATTTCCAACCCTTAACCCCCAGGGGGTTATTTTTTTCCCAGTACATTTTGCAGTATATTTTTTTAAAATTGCTCTAACAGCCTTAATTTTTGTCACAGAGAGGTCAGGTTGGTCCCAATCTCTTGAAAAATGCCTGAATTTTCTCAAAAAATTATCAAAAATATGAAAAAAAATTGTCTAGCATTTTTTTGCAAGGACGTACCAGTACGTCCATGGGGGTAAAGGGGTGGGTTTTGTGAAACGTACCAGTACGTCCTTTGGGGGTAAAAGGGTTAATACATTATCTAAGTACAATAACTTAAAAATACTAACCTGAACCCAAAGTTGATGTGGCTCAGTCAATCTCATGGCATTCACTTCCAAGAAAGAGAAAGAAGGCAAGTCTCCTTCCTCACTTGCATCTTGTAAAATTTTAACGACCTCTTTAACTGTTGCCGTTTTGCCGGTTCCAGGCACACCACTAATATACCTATTAAAAAAAAAAAAAGGAAGAAAAACTTTAACTCGCAAAAAAAAAAGATGAACAATAGACACTTTACTAGAATAAACCTTAATCAAATCTCCGTTACAAAGAATGTAATATTTAAAAAAACGCATTACGTTCTGTTAAAACTAAAGTAATTGTTGACAGGCTACAAACTAAAGATAAAAAGTAAACCACAATGGCTAGCATATGTTAATTATAATAAAGCTAAAAGTTAATAGGTAGAATAAAATCGTCGGGTATTATCAATGAAAATTAAGAGGATAACTACACTCGCCAGCAATTATAAATGAGAAATAAAATGAAGTTTAGTCCCCAATAAGATCAAAACCACAGACTATCAAAGATTATAAAAAATTACTGAAGCTCAACAGGAGACAAAAAATTTGTTTCAGATACTCGATCTTTCATGAGACAAAGGACTGAGGACTAAAGCAAGTAAAGAAGGGTGGAAACCTTACAGATACACTATGAATTAAAAATTAAATTGTTTGACAGCAAGATAAAAGAAAGAAAGCAAGAACAAAGATAAAGTAGGATATAAAGCAAGTGCAGATAGGGGTTGAACACATCCTTAATTAATGAGACTGATATTAGTCACCTTGTCACTTAAAAACCTATTCCTCTTATTAATAGTATTGAGCTTGTATGTAAATTACTATACTTTTATGATAAAAACTTATTTTCTGAATGGTTCTTGGCCCACTTGGATTGCTCAATGGCAATTTTCTGAATAGATGGATTTCTTGCAATCAAGCGTAAAATCACCAACACCGAGGAACGGACATTAGTTATTTGAGTGGGACCAGGGTCTTGCCAACTGTCAAGACTGGAACCCTATCAATGACTGCAGTCTAGGACCTCTAGTCCAGACCAACCTCATATCCCTATCCAGAGTAATATCAGCACATAGACCCAAGGTAAGTTTTGACTCACATGAAAAGATGGGATCATGATCCAAAAGTTGGACATTGAAAGAATCAATAACATGTCAATAAAAAGTCAATTATTATTATTATTACTTGCTAAGCTACAACCCTAGTTGGAAAAGCAGGATGCTATGAGCCCAGGTGCCCCAACAGGGAAAGTAGCCCAGTGAGGAAAGGAAACAAGTAATAACATAAAAATAAATATTTCCTATATAAAATATAAAACTTAACAAAATGTCTGGAGAAACAAGAATAAGTTTTTCACTAGGGACATAAAATAAATGAACTATAAAACTACATTATACAGTAATAACAACCACAACAAGACATTTAGTTAATTATTAAAATACTCACATGCATCCACCAGTACCATCGTAGAGCTTTCCTTCCACAAAAGAATAAATCTGCTGGAATTCATCTTCCCGGCACGGAAGCGAGTCTGGAACGGCAGACACGTGCAACTTGGCTCTTGCTTGCTCTAGCGGCGTTCGTGGACAGTCGACGGGTTTATCGCGTTCAGGCATGTTTGGTTTTACGGCTGACTTTTTGGATGATTTAGGAGTTCTCATAGTTTTGTCCTTTCTGGGGATTATAACATATAATGAAACATTTCAATATTTACTCTTGAAAGTTAGAAGTAAATTGTTTATGCTAGTATCCACCATCAAAATAAATATGACTTTCTAAACTGCAATAATAGTTATATGAATTCCCTATCTGTAACAATAAACATGTAATAATATAATTACAACATATACTGTATTCATCGATGGTTACATAAAACCTTCATACATTGGTTTAATTCACAAAACCTCAAAACAAGCAAGTCACTGTAACATGTTCGGAAAGCATGGGTAAAAACTTGGGATTCGTCATGACCAAAATATTCTACAATATCCATTCTTGAAATTAGAATCATAGAAAAGCATCATTGTAACTCATAAAAAAAGTCGGGTAGTTTGTAGTGCTACGGCCAAGCGTCCTAATTTGCTTAATATCGCTCCGACTGTTATCTTGTATAGAATAAAAACGTTTGGAAATGGTCTACGGATCTTAAATATGTTGTGTAAGGGGGGGGGGGGGCGCAGCCCCCTGGGTAAGGAGACGGCTTTCAGCATAGGTTAGGTGGGTTTTTTAAGTTAGCTTCTCCCGCCAAAATCGTTTTTAGAACGATGGCCACAGTTCAGAATATTCCCGTTTTCTACGGGATCTGGCCGTCACCCTACAAAGGCTCCAAAAAGTCTAACCAGCATAATCCTACTTTTAGAATTACTGCATTCATGCATACTTTATAAGATCAGTTCCTATATAAGGGGTGAAAATGGAGCAAGACAATGCTTCAAGCGTCAGACAACTGGATATGAAGCGACCAACGAGAACGGACGAAAAAAAGGGCTGGGCGACATGGCAGGGGCCTAAACGAAACCTTTCATACTGTCTAAAGCATGCAGGTTAAGTAACTCTGGATGATAACTGTACTGTACTTGATATGTTGCAATAGACATAAAAGTATGTTTTTATTATCTAATAATAAATCTTTCAAATATCATCATCATAAAGCCCTATGACATCTTATAGAATAATAGCCAAAAATCCTTAAACCCTCATTAACCCTTTTACCCCCAAAGGACATACTGGTACGTTTCACAAAAGCCATCCCTTTACCCCCATGGACGTACCGGTACGTCCTTGCAAATAAAATGCTATAAAATTTTTTGTTTCATATTTTTGATAATTTTGATAATTTTTTGAGAAAATTTAGGCATTTTCCAAGAGAATGAGACCAACCTGACCTCTCTATGACAAAAATTAAGGCTGTTAGAGCAATTTTAAAAAATATACTGCAAAATGTGCTGGGAAAAAAATAACCCCCTGGGGGTTAAGGGTTGGAAATTTCCAAATAGCCTGGGGGTAAAAGGGTTAACAATCATGTTCATTTTGTTACCAATGCATTGTAGTATGCCATTTATATTTTGTATATGTCATTTTTACAAAATCCTCTTTCTCAAGTCATTTAAAAAATACAATACATACATTAGGATGTCATGCAAATGATGAATTGACAGTAATTCAAAAAATGATGAATTGACAGTAATTCAAAAAATGATGAATTGACAGTAATTCAAAAAATGATGAATTGACAGTAATTCAAAAAATGATGAATTGACAGTAATTCAAAAAATGATGAATTGACAGTAATTCAAAAAATGATGAATTGACAGTAATTCAAAAAATGATGAATTGACAGTAATTCAAAAAATGATGAATTGACAGTAATTCAAAAAATGATGAATTGACAGTAATTCAAAAAATGATGAATTGACAGTAATTCAAAATATCTATTAATAAGATATCATAGATGAGCAAAATAAACTTTATCTTTTGGAATAAAAGGATATATCTTCAAGAGGAAAACACCTTATTACCATAGTCAATTTCTTTTAGCGATGCAGATTTGCACCGACTCGCAGCGGTGCCCTTTTAGCTCGGAAAAGTTTCCTGATCGCTGATTGGTTGGACGAGATAATTCTAACCAATCAGCGATCAGGAAAATTTTCCGAGCTAAAAGGGCACCGCTGCGAGTCGGTGCAAATCTGCCTCGATAAAAGAAATGGACTATAGATAGTCACCAGGACAACTGACGGTGAAAAGTACAAACACAATGATAATATTACTTCCTAACAATACATATACAGTAGTGAAAATTACAAAGAAGTTCTATGGCAATTAAGTATAAGAAATTAAATTTGGTAAACATACGGACTTAAGGGAAAAATTAAATTCGGTAACCTTATGGACTACTTAACCCTTTTACCCCCAAAGGACGTACTGGTACGTTTCACAAAAGCCATCCCTTTACCCCCATAAACGTACTGGTACGTCCTTGCAAAAAAATGCTATAAATTTTTTTTTTTTCATATTTTTGATGTTTTGAGAAAATTCATGCATTTTCCAAGAGAATGAGACCAACCTGACCTCTCTATGACAAAAATTAAGGCTTTTAGAGCAATTTAAAAAAAATATACTGCAAAATGTGCTGGGAAAAAAATAACCCCCTGGGGGTTAAGGGTTGAAAATTTCCAAATAGCCTGGGGGTAAAAGGGTTAAGGGAAAAATTAAATTCGGTAAACTTACGGACTACTTAAGGGAAAATCAACAAACAAAAAAATACTTTTGCTAGGCAGAAGCCACGATAACTTGATAAAAAATCTGACAAGACTACATTACCTGGACGGAGTAACCGGCAATGATTTGAAGTCGTCATCATGCTCCACTTCGTGGTCGTCTCTCTCCTGTTTAGATTTGAAGGATAGCCCACAGTCCAAGCATTTGTACGATTTATCTCGTCTACGTCTCCCACTTGGGGATTTCCCTTCGGGAGTATCGCCGACGATTAAATTCACGACACGTGGATGGGTCTTTGGCGTCTTGGATGCGTAGTCTTCTTCGGCATTACAATCATTCTCTTTGTGATTCTCTCGTTCCTCACTCGACACAAAAGCTTGTTTACATTCTCGACATTTGTATAACAATGTTTTGTTTTCAGTTTTCTGGTTGTTTTTGTTTTCTTTGATAACACTTGAACTCTTTTCATTTGCTTTTATGATTTCAATGGCTTTCTTTCCATGCTGCTCACTTGTGATTTTATCTGATATTTGTTTGGCATCGCTGTCAGAATCAATTTCATTATCATCCATATCAGATAACTCCGATTCACTTTCGCTTCCAAGTAAGTCGGTTATCTCGGTATCCTTGAGACCTCTTATATTACCAATTTTCTTTATACTTTCAATCTTTTCACTGGGAGACTTTTGCACATCGAGTGCCTCATTCTTCGACGCCGAAGATGGAGCTGGAGAGGGTTTTGTAGGAGAACTAATAAAAAGCTTCTTAGGAGTGTATTTACTTGGAGTCGGGACAGATTTAACTTTGGGAGAAGTTAACACCCCATTTCTGTCCATCTCACCATTACCAAACAACTTATAACAAGCAACTTTTAATACGCGGCCAGAGTTAGTAACCCTCTCTATAAGATCTTGTGATTTGTTAGCAGGACTTTTCATTCCCAAATCTTTTCCCTCTTTTTGTGCAGACATCTTGATTCTTTTCACTTCTGCGTTTTCAGGCTCAACGGAATCCGATAGTTGTCGTTTTAGCGTTCGAGACGCATTACTGTTGTTTCCTAAATACAGAAAGAAATAAATGGCAGTTTTATTAAGATTCCATTGTATTTACCGTTAATGTATTCTATAAAAAGAGGAGAGATGCAACTATAAGTTTTTTCTTAATGTCACATTTTTCATTAAAAAATTCTAAAGCCTGCCAATTAAGATGATAACTATTTATACATACATTATTACAACATTCCTACACAGTCTAAAAATAATTACAAATATGATCTAGTTCAACAAACAATTTAGCAAACAAACTTACTAAAAAGGGAAGTATCCTTACAAATTCTTTTCATGTCAACTAAAATTTAAACAAAAAAATGTTCATACTTCAATTTCACCAAAGTAATCGACATGAGGACTTTTTGCTATAAGAATTTCCACCCTTTCTTCTTTCATTTACTCATCTTTCTCCTTAATATTTCTCCCTTCTTCACATTACCCATTTCTGGTGAGCATCTATTATGATGGAACTGGAACTGGAACTGAAACTAGACACCTTTAAACCTCTACCTTTGTCTTTTACTTCTTTTATGTCAATACAGTGACTTTACTTGTTAGTGTAATAAGTTTTTAGACTGACAAGGCTTTCATGCTTTCATGGGAGTTCCAGAACAGTTTAACTACTTTCTCAAGAAAAATAATATTTAATTTTTCATTTTACCAATTTTTTTCTAGA
This sequence comes from Palaemon carinicauda, assembly GCF_036898095.1. Taxonomy (NCBI): domain Eukaryota; kingdom Metazoa; phylum Arthropoda; class Malacostraca; order Decapoda; family Palaemonidae; genus Palaemon; species Palaemon carinicauda. The sequence goes on from NC_090759.1 coordinate 57,390,531, forward strand.
TAAAAGTTGCCTTTGATACACAAAAAACTTGCAATGGCAATTTGTTTTTTTTTTATGAAAATTGAAAATGACAACTGTATCAAACTTACTGAACTAGACACACTAATCTAACTTATGAAATTTTCATCCTTGGTCTTACACAAAATAGTTCCATATCTTCTTCACAATCAGGCTGAAAATGTAGTGTTTTTCCTTATTAACCCTTTTACCCCCAAAAGAACATACTGGTACGTTAAACAAAAGCCATCCCATTACCCCCATGGACGTACCGGTACGTCCTTGCAAAAAAATGCTATAAATTTTTTTTTTTCATATTTTTGATAATTTTTTGAGAAAATTCAGGCATTTTCCAAGAGAATGAGACCAACCTGACCCCTCTATGACTAAAATTAAGGCTGTTAGAGCAATTTAAAATAAAATATACTGCAAAATGTGCTGGGAAAAAAATAACCCCCTGGGGGTTAAGGGTTGGAAATTTCCAAATAGCCTGGGGGTAAAAGGGTTATCAATAAATGAGATTAATTTAGTGATCTAGAATTCTGACCACTGAAATCAACAAAAACACTTAAAAAAAAATTTTTTGAACATAGAAAGTTTCACAATAAAAACTTCAGTCATACTTATAAAAGTGTTAAAAGATATATGCACTCGGGCACACTTTTCTATCTTGTATCTCTTCCTCTTGTTTTCTAAAGTTTCTATAGTTTATAAAGTGATATTTATTTTAATGTTGGTGCTCGTCTTGAAATATTTAATTTTTCCTTGTTCCCTTTCCTCACTGAGCTATTTTCCCTGTTGGAGCACCTGGGCTTATAGCATCCTGCTTTTCCAACTAGGGTTGTAGCCTAGCAAGTAATAATAATAATAATAATAATAATAACCCTAAGTATCCTTACAAATTCTTTTCATGTCAACTAAAATTTAAACAAAAAAATTTTCATACTCCAATTTCACCTAAGTAATCGACTGAGGACTTTTGGCTATAAGAATTTCTACCCTTTCTTCTTCCATTTACTCATCTTTCTCCTTAATATTTCTCCTTTCTTCAGATTACCCATTTCTGGTGAGCACCTATTATGATGGAAATGGAACTGGAACTGAAACTAGACACCTTTAAACCTCTACCTTTGTCTTTTACTTCTTTTATGTCAATTCAGTGACTTTACTTGTTAGTGTAATAAGTTTTTAGACTGACAAGGCTTTCATGGAAGTTCCAGAACAGTTAAACTACTTTCTCAAGAAATATAATATTTAATTTTTCATTTTACCCATTTTTTTCTAGATAAAAGTTGCCTTTGATGCACAAAAAACTTGCAATAGCAAATTTTTTTTTTTTTATGGAAATTGAAAATGACAACTGTATCAAACTTGCTGAACTAGATACACTAATCTAACCTATGAAATTTTCATCCTTGGTCTTACACAAAATAGTTCCATATCTTCTTCACAATCAGACTGAAAATGTAGTGTTTTTCCTTATTAACCCTTTTACCCCCAAAAGAACGTACTGGTACGTTAAACAAAAGCCATCCCATTACCCCCATGGACGTACCGGTACGTCCTTGCAAAAAAATGCTATAAAATTTTTTTTTTTTTTTTCATATTTTTGATAATTTTTTGAGAAAATTCAGGCATTTTCCAAGAGAATGAGACCAACCTGACCTCTCTATGACAAAAATTAAGGCTGTTAGAGCAATTTAAAAAAAAATATACTGCAAAATGAGTTGGGAAAAAAAATAACCCCCTGGGGGTTAAGGGTTGGAAATTTCCAAATAGCCTGGAGGTAAAAGGGTTATCAATAAATGAGATTAATTTAGTGATCTAGAATTCTGACCACTGAAACCAACAAAAACACTTTAAAAAGTTTTGTGAACATAGAAAGTTTCACGATAAAAACTTCAGTCATACTTATAAAAGTGTTAAATTCTTCTTCACCCAAGGGGTTAACTACTGCACTGTAATTGTCCAGTGGTTACTTTCCTTTTGGTATGGATAGAAAAGACTCTAGCTATGGTAAGCGACTCTTCTAGGAGAAGGTCACTCCAAAATCAAACCATTGGGTAGTGTCATAGCCTCTGTACCATGGTCTTCCACTCTCTTGGGTTAGAGTTCTCTTGCTTGAGGGTACACTCGGGCACACTGTTCTATCTAGTTTCTCTTCCTCTTGTTTTGTTAAAGTTTTTATAGTTTATATAGGAAATATCTATTTTAATGCTTATTACTATTCTTAAATTATTTTATTTTTCCTTGTTTCCTTTCCTCACTTGGCTATTTTTCTTGTTGGGGCCCCTGGGCTTATAGCATCTTGCTTTTCCAATTAGGGTTGTAGCTTAGCATTTAATAATAATAATAATAATATGCCACACAATAACCCTAAGTAATTAGTGACATATGTTCTGACCTACCCTTAGGAGCCTTCTCTGGTGTCTCATCTTTGGCCTGAACATCTCTGAGTGGGGTTCTAGCATTCTCTTTGCCGTAAACTTTACTGGATTTCTTTCGGTGTTGCGAGGGGCTTGCTGTTTCATTTTCTATATTTGTGAGGTCTGTAGCAATAGAACGAGAAGATAGTGATGACCTGAAATATCAAATAACTGTGTGAGAGAACGTCCGGAAAGATTAAATAAAAACAAATAACTGTGTGAGAGAACGTCCGGAAAGATTAAATAAAAATATTTCATGTTCTACGAGCTAGTACACCTTATTTATATCATGAAAAAGACATCAAACAACCCGCCAATATTCACAAAGGTCCACATCTTTATTACATTTAGCATAACTATATTATGGACATCTAAATTAATATAATCAAAGCTGTGCCTTTATCTGCATTCTTCCTTCTTTCAATCCCTTCTAACAAACAATTCTACATTAACCCTTTTACCCCCAAAGGACGTACTGGTACGTTTCACATAACTCATCCCTTTACCCCCATGGACATACCGGTACGTCCTTGCAAAAAACTGCTATTTTTTTTTTTATATTTTTGATAATTTTTTGAGAAAATTCAGGCATTTTCCGAGAGAATGAGACCAACCTGACCTCTCTATGACAAAAACTAAGGCCGAGCAATTTAAAAAAAAAATATACTGCAAAATGTGCTTGAAAAAAATAACCCCTGGGGGTTAAAGGTTGGAAATTTCCTAATAGCCTGGGGGTAAAATGGTTAAGAGAAGTAAAGTTCTACTGAAAACATTGATAGCTGAATTCCACAGCATAGATTTATCTAATAAACAAAACTGTCATGTTTTTAAAACTTGCGTACCTATGTGAAATGTGGTAAATGTCCTCGTTGCTCTCAATCGGAAAAAGTTTGGGCGGCTTTCCCCCGTACGCAAACCTGCACACGTACAGTCGTCCTGCGCAATTCACTCCTTTGCTCACGCTAAACGGGTCAGTTGAACACAAGACTTCCTCAACCTGGCAATGCATGAAATTTCCTCTGTATTTATTAACACATGAACTTCAAAATGTTTCATATTCATGAATGAATGATTAGTAATTATCTGGGATTGTAACATCAAGGGTCACTGATGCCGATTGGAGTGTGCTTTATAAAAAAAAAAAAAACTAATAACTTGATAATAAAGGAATAACTTAACCCTTTTACCCCCAAAGGACGTACTGGTACGTTTCACAAAACACATCCCTTTACCCCCATGGACGTACCGGTACGTCCTTGCAAAAAAATGCTATAAAAAATTTTTTTTTCATATTTTTAATAATTTTTTGAGAAAATTTAGGCATTTTCCAAGAGGATGAGACCAACCCGACCTCTCTATGACAAAAATTAAGGCTGTTAGAGCAATTTAAAAAATATATACTGCAAAATGTGCTGGGGAAAAAATAACCCCTTGGGGGTTAAGGGTTGGAAATTTCCAAAGAGCCTGGGGGTAAAAGGGTTAACAAATAAACATTTAAAAATGAGTAAGAAGGCCAGCTTCCAATGGGAACTTAAAAATCCCACTAGCATCATACAAAATATCTCCTTCATAGTTATGAATATAAACCTCTTGACTTTATTTGTACAACATCTAGTACAGAAACTTCACTAAACAAAAAAAAGGATTTTGACGTAAGAAAAATCTAATTTTGGGCTCGAGCCATGTTGCCCTGATGGTAGTTCCTTTAGGCAACTTCCTACTGTATAATATTTCTGCGAGTGATATTACAAGAGAATTACCATCAGGTATCATGGGGTTCTAACCCCCGGGACGACTATCGTAAGATATCGTGTATAATCAGGCACGTATCCGTAGATAACCATAGATATCTGCACCCCAAACAGACTTAACCCAGCCTAGGAATCTAAGGAGGAGGATAGGTGAGGAGCCGTTACATATCCTCTCCCTTCATAGTACTAATCATCCCCGACACACTCATTCTAATTTTCGCAGCTTACCTAAGCGTTCGTTTCTTTGAAAGGTATTTCTTTTCCAAGTAAATCAACACATGATAGAGTTCCTTTACTCCTCTGCTCATGATGTGACTGCTATATCATTTGAGCTCCTCCTTCATAATCTTATAAGCTTCAAGTCGGCTTTATCCTTTATGGGATCATCATGTGGATTAACTCCTTTCTCTTCTGTACTATCACTTCCTCATACCTGATTTATCTATCACCATTTCCCCTGTTGTACTGTCATCCTGCCGCCTGATTTATCCATCGCCATTTTCCCTGATTTCCTTGGCTTTCCTATAGTTCTTAATCTTGCAAATGCCACATATGCTATATATCATACCTTCTCATCTCATGTCCAAACCATCTTTGAATTTCAACCTTTTTCAAATCTTATGATAACACATATCAACACCATTCCTCATTCATATGATCTTATGGCCCAATGCCAGGGCCCTGATGACCATTCAGCTACGAGGGGGAAACTGGGGGAGAAGCTCGCATTTGTCCTACCAAGTAAAAGTTGAAGGAGGTTGGATAGCAAAATGGAAGAGAGGAAGCCATAAATCTTAACATTCTTAGGTTCCACTTTTTCAAAGCATATTCGCTATCAGTAGCCGCTGCACAGAGTAGAAAATATCTTATCTACCCAACGGAAGTCTTTGCTCGGTACCAACAGCAAAATGTTTATTTACCAAATGTCTATCTGATTACTCTCCATTTTTTCTAAAGTGCAGTTATAATCTTACAGCTCTGTCAACCGCTACTCAATCCAAGTGTATTCATAGTACAAAGAATGTCAACTTCCAATCTTAATAGGTTCCACGAAGCTGTTTGTTAAATTTTGGCCTAGGGTAGGCTCCAACCAACTCACATGCCTATGATTTTGAGCTGTAGAAGTCAACAAATAGTCTCATTTCGTATAGCAAATGTCATCTTGATTACTCTCTATTTTCCAAGGCACTTCCCCCAATTTTGGGGGGATAGCAGACATCAAACAAATGAACAAAAGGGGACCTTTCCTCTCTCCGCTCTTCCCAGCCTGACGAGGAATTCAGCAGTTTTGTTTTATTACCGTATTTCATTATGAACTTTCGATAAAACATCTCATATTAATGATTTCAGTTGGATTTAGGTTTGTATCTCTGAACGTTTGTAAGTTGAGGACCTTCTGTAACAGAAATGCTACACTGTTCCTCAAGACCTGCTCACTTATTGCAGCAGAGCTCTTGATAATCTTCATTCCCCATTTGCTCTTACTCCATTGCAATAATGAACACCTTCACTTTACTTACTTTGATGGCTGCTTTTCCAGTCCCATACAGCAGGGGAACCCCTCTCTCTACGGGACCTCCACTGTCGTTTTCCCATATCGCGTATTGTTCATTTACTGTTAAATCATCACGGTCAAAGGACTCATGAAATAAGAAAGTCTTCAGTTTCCTCTTGAAAGCCTTAATGTCTTCAATCCTACGAATGTTTCGTGGGAGCTTATTATATAGTCTCGGGGCTGCATATTTAAAGGCTCTGGAGCCTAAAGTAGACATAAATCTAGGCTCCAACAGTTTGAAGCCATCTGTAACTATTCTCGTGTCAACACGATTTGTTGGCTGCGCAATATGAAGCAATTCTCTTAAGTATTTTGGATGCCCGGTTCTGATAACTTGGTGGGTTTTTGTACATATTTTAAATTTAATTCTCGATTTAATCGGCAGACAGTGTAAATCGATTAGTAAAGGGGTGATCCTTTCTCTAGGTGGGACACCTTTTATCAGTCAAGTGCCACTATCAATTACATCTTTTACATATTACTGTGGAAATGTGGGAGGTTGGGCTGTGGCACCCTAGCAGTACCAGCTGAACTCGGCTGAGTCCCTGGTTAGGCTGGAGGAACGTAGAGAGTAGAGGTCCCCTTTTTTGTTTTGTTTCTTGTTGATGTCGGCTACCCCCCAAAATTGGGGGAAGTGCCTTTGGTATATGTATGTATGTATGTACATATTACTGTACATCCTTTCCAGGTGTGACCGAGTTATGGAATGACTATTTCAAACTCTTCATGAAATTTTTGTATCTGAATAAAGTCAGTACTACGAATTTTCATCCTATGCTTTAATATGATGCCAAGGTAAGTTGATAGCTTGCTTTTTTCGCAGTCATTACTTGAGGCTCTGTTTGCTTGGACAAGTCAAGAAGACTGCCCATCTTCAGAACATTGTAGATCACCACCACTTACCAGACCAGTGACAGAGTGACTTACATTTAGCCATTTCATCAAAATAATTTCTATAGATTTTATAAAATTAATGTATTAATTATTGTTGCTGCACTTGCTGTTAAAACAAATAAATTAGAGTAACTCTATAATAGGCTGTATGAATAAAGGACCTATACTTACACAACAGAGGCCGAACATACTCTCTATATCAACATCTATGTCAAAGCAACGTTCTTCTCTGACAACCTCTAGACCAGAGACAGTTTCCGGAATACCTGAAATATTAAGAGGTTTTTTGTAGACATCACATAATCAACAATAACTTAGTTCTGGTAAAACATAAATAAAGTGTAACAAAATCTGGAACTGACATTAACAAATATGGATTTTCTTGACATTAACAAATATGGATTTTCTTGACATTAACAAATATGGATTTTCTTGACATTAACAAATATGGATTTTCTTGACATTAACAAATATGGATTTTCTTGACATTAACAAATATGGATTTTCTTGACATTAACAAATATGGATTTTCTTGACATTAACAAATATGGATTTTCTTGACATTAACAAATATGGATTTTCTTGAAACAGTAACGCTAAATCAGTAAAACAAGCAACCACTTTATGAGAAATTACAAAAATGCTTTCTTGGAGACAAGGCTATTGAAAAGGGACATGTCACCGAGTTAAAAGGAAAAGTTATGTGAGCCAAGATTATGGTATTCCATAATGTCTTGATCATAGGGAAAATAGGCTATACTGTAATTAAAAATAGGTAAAATGTTTTACCATATGATCATTTAATATTTCACACACATTACAGGAAAATTTGCAGGGTGATAAATCTCACTGTAGTTGGAATTACATACAACCTTGAACCTTATTTGGAGGTCCTCAAAAATTTGCCAGAAGCAAAGAGAGGTTACAAAGCCAATCCCATTAGGGACACTTTACCTGAGGTTTAATCGACACTCGCCGAGGTATATATCTCTAACTCGTCAAACTACCGAGTGAAGGAATACTTCTTCAACGACGTCTGATCCCGTGGTTTATAGGAAAATAGAAGATGGATGTGGCGGAAATGAAAATGCTTAGGTGGATGTCTGGGGTGACAAGAGAGGATTGGATAAAAAATTACTACATAAAGGGGTCGACAAAGGTGGTGGAAATATCAAAGAAAGTGCAGGAAGGGAGGCTGAGATGGTATGGACACCTGATGAGGAGAGATGAGGACCACGTTGGGAGACATACTATGGAGATGGAGGTTCAGGGAAGAAGAAGAAGAGGGAGACCAAGAAAGAGATGGAAGGACTGTGTGAGCGGAGACTTACAGGAGAGGGGGATTGATGAGGCAGAAGCGCAGAATAGAAAAAGATGGAAACGGCTCATCCACAACGGCGACCCCATATAAAAATGGGAACCAGCTGGGAAGAAGAAGAACCACCACCGTCATAAAAGACTTCTATCATGAAGCATCTGTTCTAATGCTAATGTCAGAATAGGAAAAAATATTACTGTGTCAACTATACCATGGAGTTACTCAACATGAATTTTCAAGTCTTGTAAACTGTAAGGTCAAGTAACAAAGATTTAAGATTTTGGTATACTGTATATTGATCCTGCTGCTTCCTCCGGTGCCTTAGATGACCGCGGAGGTAGCAGCAGTAGGGAATTCAGCATTATGAAGCTTCATCTGTGGTGGATAATGTGGGAGGGTGGGCTGTGGCACTCTAGCAGTACCAGCTGAACTCGGTTGAGTCCCTGGTTAGGCTGGAGGAACGTAGAGAGTAGAGGTCCCCTTTTTTTGTTTTGTTTCATTTGTTGATGTCGGCTACCCCCCAAAATTGGGGGAAGTGTCTTTGGTATATGTATGTATGTATGTATGTATGTATATTGATACAGTATACCAAAATCTTAAAATTATTATACAGGGAAATGGAATATTAAAATTAAAAAACCAATACTGCACACTAGAAGTTTTACCCTGACAGAAGTCGAGCAAGATTTATGACCAAATACAGTATTGACAAAAAATAATTAACCTTATAAATTGTATTGAATCTTAACAATAGTGCATGGGGAGTACAATTAGCAATGTGCCTGTGGTACACTGTGCTAAATGTTCGTGGCCACACCCTTCCAACTCCAGATGCAATAATCCCTTCCCTTTACTTTCCATCTAATCTCTTCAGTTTCCTCTTACTCAAATGTCCTACTATTTCAATGACAGGTTTTTTTCCAACTTAATTGAACAAATCCTCCAGGCAAGCTCCACTGCGAGTGTCTAGAACGTGACCAGGGAAGCCCTACTGCGAGTGTCTAGAGCGTGGCCAGGCAAGCCCTACTGCGAGTGTCTAGAGCGTGGCCAGGCAAGCCCTACTGCGAGTGTCTAGAGCGTGGCCAGGCAAGCCCTACTGCGAGTGTCTAGAGCGTGGCCAGGCAAGCCCTACTGCGAGTGTCTAGAGCGTGGCCAGGCAAGCCCTACTGCGAGTGTCTAGAGCGTGGCCAGGCAAGCCCTACTGCGAGTGTCTAGAGCGTGGCCAGGCAAGCCCTACTGCGAGTGTCTAGAGCGTGGCCAGGCAAGCCCTACTGCGAGTGTCTAGAGCGTGGCCAGGCAAGCCCTACTGCGAGTGTCTAGAGCGTGGCCAGGCAAGCCCTACTGCGAGTGTCTAGAGCGTGGCCAGGCAAGCCCTACTGCGAGTGTCTAGAGCGTGGCCAGGCAAGCCCTACTGCGAGTGTCTAGAGCGTGGCCAGGCAAGCCCTACTGCGAGTGTCTAGAGCGTGGCCAGGCAAGCCCTACTGCGAGTGTCTAGAGCGTGGCCAGGCAAGCCCTACTGCGAGTGTCTAGAGCGTGGCCAGGCAAGCCCTACTGCGAGTGTCTAGAGCGTGGCCAGGCAAGCCCTACTGCGAGTGTCTAGAGCGTGGCCAGGCAAGCCCTACTGCGAGTGTCTAGAGCGTGGCCAGGCAAGCCCTACTGCGAGCGTCTAGAGCGTGGCCAGGCAAGCCCTACTGCGAGCGTCTAGAGCGTGGCCAGGCAAGCCCTACTGCGAGCGTCTAGAGCGTGGCCAGGCAAGCCCTACTGCGAGCGTCTAGAGCGTGGCCAGGCAAGCCCTACTGCGAGCGTCTAGAGCGTGGCCAGGCAAGCCCTACTGCGAGCGTCTAGAGCGTGGCCAGGCAAGCCCTACTGCGAGCGTCTAGAGCGTGGCCAGGCAAGCCCTACTGCGAGCGTCTAGAGCGTGGCCAGGCAAGCCCTACTGCGAGCGTCTAGAACGTGGCCAGGCAAGCCCTACTGCGAGCGTCTAGAGCGTGGCCAGGCAAGCCCTACTGCGAGCGTCTAGAACGTGGCCAGGCAAGCCCTACTGCGAGCGTCTAGAGCGTGGCCAGGCAAGCCCTACTGCGAGCGTCTAGAACGTGACCAGGCAAGCCCTACTGCGAGCGTCTAGAACGTGACCAGGCAAGCCCTACTAGAACGTGACCAGGCAAGCCCTACTGCGAGCGTCTAGAACGTGACCAGGCAAGCCCTACTAGAACGTGACCAGGCAAGCCCTACTGCGAGCGTCTAGAACGTGACCAGGCAAGCCCTACTAGAACGTGACCAGGCAAGCCCTACTGCGAGCGTCTAGAACGTGACCAGGCAAGCCCTACTGCGAGAGTCCAGAACGTGACCAGGGAAGCCCTACTGCGAGTGTCTAGAACGTGACCAGGCAAGCCCTACTGCGAGCGTCTAGAGCGTGGCCAGGCAAGCCCTACTGCGAGCGTCTAGAACGTGGCCAGGCAAGCCCTACTGCGAGCGTCTAGAGCGTGGCCAGGCAAGCCCTACTGCGAGCGTCTAGAACGTGACCAGGCAAGCCCTACTGCGAGCGTCTAGAGCGTGACCAGGGAAGCCCTACTGCAAGCGTCTAGAACGTGACCAGGCAAGCCCTACTGCGAGCGTCTAGAGCGTGACCAGGGAAGCCCTACTGCAAGCGTCTAGAACGTGACCAGGCAAGCCCTACTGCGAGTGTCTAGAAACGTGACATAGTGATGTTGATAAAGCAATTTACAGTATTAAATCAAAATCCACCATGAATTACCAGGCGGACAACTTCACTGCATGTAATGAGTTTCAAGAGTAAAGATGCCCCATTGTAAATCAATACATTTTTTCATTAAACCCCTCGACACTTTTACAATACACAGTGGACATAATCAGGTACTATTCGGACCATGCACATCAACAAATGCAACGCCCAGGAGACACGTACCATGAGAAACTCTCCTACGCTCTCTCATGTTGACGACGGTTATGCGAGAGTACCACTTCACAATTGCTCTTCTATTGTCCTTTTTTTCACCTGAAATATTAGGAAATATATGCAGTAAAGTTATTTCAAACAAAACCTTATTAATGTATTTAAAATAAAATAAAATCTCTCACTATACCCAAGTCTTTGTTAACCCTTTAACCCACAAAGGACATACTGGTACGTTTCACAAAACTCATCCCTTTACCCCCATGGATGTACCGGTACGTCCTTGCAAAATACTGCTTAATACATTTTTTTGCATATTTTTGATAACTTTACGAGAAATTTCAGGCATTTTCCAAAAGAATGAGACCAACCTGACCTCTCTATGACAAAAGTTAAGGCTGCTAGAGCAATTTTAAAAAAATATACTACAAAATGTGCTTGAAAAAAAATAACCCCTGGGGGTTAAGGGTTGGAAAGTTCCAAATAGCTTGAGGGAAAAAGGGTTAACTAACTACTGACAGTTTCATACTGAAATCTTTCGCTGTCCTATATATCAATAATTTCAAACAAAAAAATCTATGAAAATTTACACACCATTGTCATAGCACTTCACAATTCTTGCTATGTCACATTCTTCCGAGTCAAAGGGGTTTGAAGCATCCTCATTCTGTACGTACACACAGTCCCCGACGCGATACGAAGTTCCTGACATGCAGAATCCACTGAAAGAAAATAAATTAACATTAATGTGAATGTTATATACTGTATAAGGTGCTCAACTTACAATCTTGATAGGTTACAAGAAGCTGATTGTAAGTCGGAAGAAGCTGATTGCAAGTTGGAAGAAGCTGATTTTAAGTCGGAAGAAGCTGATTGCAAGTTGGAAGAAGCTGATTTTAAGTTGAAGAAGCTGATTGTAAGTCGGAAGAAGCTGATTGCAAGTTGGAAGAAGCTGATTGTAAGTCGGAAGAAGCTGATTGTAAGTTGGAAGAAGCTAACTGTAAGTTGGAAGAAGCTAACTGTAAGTCGGAAGAAGCTAACTATAAGTCGGAAGAAGCTGATTGTAAGTTGGAAGAAGCTGATTGTAAGTCAAAAGAAGTTGAATGTAAATCGAAAGAAGTTGATTGTAAATCGAAAGAAGCTGATTGTAAGTCGGAAGAAGCTGATTGTAAGTCAAAAGAAGTTGAATGTAAATCGAAAGAAGTTGATTATAAATTGAAAGAGGCTGATTGTAAGTCGAATTCTGATAGTTCTAGAAGAGAACTAGCCTAACTACAGCACCATGCCTACAATTTCCAGCTACAAAAGTCAACAATTAGTCCCGTTTCATATGAAATACATATCAGGTTATTGCATATTTCTTTTTTCTAGGACAGGCCTAACCTAACTATAACCCCTAAAATTTCCAATTGCAAAAGTCAACAAATACTGTACTGTAGTCCTGTTTCATATGAAATAAATATCAGTTCATTGCAAGTGTTGTTTTGCTTATTGTACTGAATTACTGTTCTGGTATACTGTATATTTTTTTTTACAATATTTCATCAGCCTATTACAGTGCATGAACTTTTGAAACAATATCGCAGTTGGATTTGTGTTTGTAAGGCGAGAACCTTCTTTCTAACTTATATCATTACCTCCGCCAACGAAGTTGGAAGGAGGTTATGATTTACCCCCATGTTCGAGAACAGATTCCTGGTCACAATTTTAATCGTAGAGTAATGAAACTTGCAGGGATTAACTCTTATGTAAAAAGGTAGAAATGATTAAAATTTTGGAAGGTGAAGGTCACGGTCAAGCAAAATGTTCAATTCACGTAATCAGCCATAAATTTGGACAGCATTATCACAGAGACTTCCAACTTGGTTCATATTTGAGTGTATGAAAATCCAAGCCAAATAAAGCATGTTAATGTCAAGGTTGAGCAAAAGGTCGAGAAATAAGCTGCCGCAGTGGAGATCTGCGCTTGAATGAGTGGCCTTCTAATTAGGAATGTCATATTCACCTTAAAAATTTCAGAGCTTCCCTCGCAATTGAATCCCAACTGAAGGTCACTAAACATTAAGCACCAACTCAGGAGCACCACTACTTTCAAAAACACAATGGTGGGTTTAAGCGAGCGTGCCTAATTATTAGACCCCTCGAAATTATTTATTCCTTATATATGTTTGGAAAGAAGATGGCTAATAGGCCTAATTGACCAGTACATTATATTGCTTATGCTATTACGTTTCTTACTGTTGGTTAAGAATGGGAAGATCATTTCTCATTATATCCTTAAATTATATGACCCCATGGAAACGTTCCTGACTGGAGTTCGAACCATGAATATTGGGTCAACCCACTGTTCATGAGTTTTTCTAACAGACCCCTCCATATACACAGAATTATGGGCAATCCTAATAGGAAACCAGTTTTTTTTTTCTCTTTTTTTTTTTTTTTTTTTTTTTGGGGGGGGGGGGGCAGAAGACAAGAGCTTTGCAGTCAAAGTAATGGTCAGAAACATAAACACTAAATAATCAGTTGGAAAAATACTGTTTAACCCTTTTACCCCCAAAGGACGTACTGGTACGTTTCACAAAAGCCATCCCTTTACCCCCATGGACGTACCGCTACGTTCTTGCAAAAAATGCTATAAAAATTATTTTTTTCATATTTTTAATAATTTTTTGAGAAAATTCAGGCATTTTCCAAGAGAATGAGACCAACCTGACCTCTCTATGACAAAAATTAAGCCTGTTAGAGCAATTTAAAAAAAATATACTGCAAAATGTGCTGGGGAAAAAATAATCCCCTAGGGGTTAAGGGTTGGAAATTTCCAAATAGCCTGGGGGTAAAAGGGTGAAGGTTCATGTAACTGGCATGAAATTGCAGTATAGTAGTAATCACCTGAGAGATTAGTTCACCAAACTTTTAACTGGGCTCCACAAGGCACTAGAGGAGTTGGAAGACACAAGCCTACGTGGCTGAGGACTATGAAGTGTGAAATAGGAAATGATGAATGGAGAAGTATTGATCAACCCTTTTACCCCCAGGCTATTTGGAACTTTCCAACCCTTAACCCACAGGCGTTTTTTTTTTTTCAAGCACATTTTGCAAGATATATTTTTTAAATTGCTCTAACAGCCTTAATTTTCGTCATAGAGAGGTCAGGTTGGTCTCATTCTTTTGAAAAATGCCTGAAGTTTCTCATAAAGTTAGCAAAAATAAAAAAAAAAAAAAAATATAAATAGAAGTTTTTTGCAAGGACGTACCAGTACGTCAATGGGGGTAAAGGGATGAGTTTTGTAAAAAGTACCAGTACGTCCTTTGGGGGTAAAAGGGTTAAAAGCACTAGACGAATGGCAAAATCTAACCGAGGACCTTTACGTCAATAGGCATTGGAGATGATGAAGATGAATTACCTAGAATTCATAACCCGTCTATCTGATGGTCTTTGCCTCACCAGGGCTCGTTTTACTCGCAAATAAACATTATCTTCATCCTCCTTTGTTTCGGCAAATAGTACATGGGTTTACTGGTCAAGCCAACCGTGTGGGTCTTTACTTCAATTATATTTATGACTTTCAGGTGAGCAACAACAGCTCTATAGTGACTGAGATGTTTTAAATATAATCAATTACCAAAATAGATGAAATTACATATACAGTGATACCTCTGGATACGAAAGTTTCTGCTTACGAAAAATTCACGATACGAAAGTTTCTGCTTACGAAAAATTCAGGATACGAAAAGCGATACAAAGATTTTTATGCCCCAGTATACGAAAAAATTTTCAGGATACGAAAAGCTTACGAGATCCTAACTCGTCGCCGAGAGTACAGTACCTTTTTTTTCAGGGTATCAACCCTTAATTTAGGTGTATAGGTAACAATACACATTCACTGATCCAAATGCTTTACATACAGTACCGTAACTTTTATACAGTAGTAAAGAAAATGGACCGTTTTCTTAGGGCTTGGAGGGGATAACTAGGCTATAATTACATTATTGAATAATCTCATGGTGGTTTCTGGAATGGATTAGGCTGTTTTTAACGGTTGGGTTAATTATTGAATGATAGGAATGGCTACATTGCATGTTTATTACTACAGTTTAGTGTGTTTATGAAAGAAAAGGTGACTTTTTGTAAGGCTTGGAACGGATTAGGCTATTTACATGTAAAACGTGACTCAGGATACGAAAAAATCAGGATACGAAACCGTATCCTGAACGGATTACTTTCGTATCCTGAGGCATCACTGTAATTTCAAAATATACTGAACACATCTTGTAACAGTAGCCATGCTGGAACACAAGCGGAGGGTGGGGAGATAAAGAGGATGTTACAATAATCTACTGTACAAGTAAAGCCAAGAGGACGACTAGGCCGGTAATATTACAGTAACGTCCCAACCAGCGCCATTACAGCTTGCTAGTGCTTGGGAGCTTGATGTTTTTTTTTTCGTGAGCGAAGCGAGCACACAGCGGAGCAAACACCATTAGATTTCAGTAATATTTTAATAGAGTCGAATGGTTTTTGCTCCGCCGTGCGCTTGCTTCACTCGCGAAAAAAGAGAAACATCAAGCTCCTATGTACTGGCTATCGGTAATGGCGCTGGGTGGGACTCTACCGTAATATTACCACTAGGTCTAAATGGGCTAGCCTACCATACCGATAGGTACAGTATAGTCATCAGCAGGATAAATCTGTTAGCCTAATTTTGGGGTAAAATTATAGAACAAGATGGAAATGAAGGTAATATTCAAAGAAAACAAGTTTGTCAATATAAAAACCGCATTTCTTTATTAGTAAAGCTTTTCCCGTGTTGTTCTATAATATCTAGTGTGGAGACAGACATTAATTTTACTTTATTAGTTAATTAGTTTTCGGGTTATAATTTACTGTTCCACTATATACGTAAAACGATTTCAACCTGCATTAAATATATCATTATTATTAACAGCTAAACTACACCCCTGGTTAGAAAAGCAGGATGCTGTAAGCACCAAGGGCTCCAACAGTGAAAAACACAGCCCAGTGTGGAAAGGAAATAAATAAACTATAGAAGTATTGAACGGTCAAAATAGAATATTCTAAAAACAGTAACATCACTAAAAGAAATGTTCACATATAAACTAAAAAAAACTTGTGTCAACCTGTCAACATAAAAACATTTGGAGCCTTTGTACATCAGCAGCCAGTTCCTCCCATTTGCATTAAAAATGGAGGGTTTTATGTATGATAGCAGCCACTTGCATGTATGATTACGGCTAACTTAGAATTCGGCAGTGTAAGGGGGTGTCGCAGGGGAGTTAACGCCGTTGGGTAAGTAGGTAAGGACACGGCTTATAGGTTAGGTTAAGGGGGGGGGGAGTTGAGGTTAGTTGATTAATCCACAAGGGAGCAACTGGCCACTGACATACAAAGGCTTCAAAATGGATATCAACTAACCTAAACTTCCCCCATAACCTAACCTACAAGCCATGTTCTTACCTACTTACAATGTCGTATTCCAAGTCAGCCATCATCATACATACAGGTGGTCGCTAGCATACATACACCACAAACATTTCCCGCAAGTGTAAATTTTTGAAGATCTACCGTTTCAACTACCCAATTAGTAAGATCATTCCACAATCTGGTCACAGCTGGAATAAAACTTGTAGAATACTGTGTAGTATTGAATCTCGTGATAGAGAAGGCATGACGAATAGAATTAACAACTAACGGGCTAGTTTGAACCCCATAATAATGAATCACCGGGTAATGCTAACCTATAATAAAACCGTAGTTTGTCCTTATGTTTCCTGTCTTTATTGGTAACATCTAAAGGATTTCCAATCCATGAAAAGCTTCTCACGGGCGGCCGCTTCCCCATCATCTTCAGTCTTATTCTCTCCGAAATAACCATTTTCGCTCTTCTTGTGTCCCGGGGACCTTTATTCACACAAATTCTTGATAATTACTTCACTTAAAAGGTAATATACACTTTAAAATAGTTAATTAAACGTAATCTTCGTCAGGACACCTCTGACAAGGCGGTCTTTCTATCAGCTCAGGGTTGCCAGATTATTTCGACTGAATTATCGTACATGAGCCTTAAAATTGTCGTTTTTCAACCAAGATTATCGTACACAGTTTCAATATAATTATTAGGGTGTTACATGATTGACTTATTTCAAAAGATTTTAGTATAATTGTTTAATTAAACCCACACACACCTACATTGTTTATACCTTAGGTATGTATCGTACATCGTACCGGACCCAAAATAATCGTACACGTACTATAATTATCGTACGAATGGCAACCCTGTATCAGCTGTTCGATGTAAACAAACATTTGGCGGGAACGGTATGAGGAAAGTTTTCAAAATAGGTGTAAAACACAACACATTATATAGTTAAATAATGGAAAGAATTATAAACAATTAATCTACGAACCTTCTATACTAGTTATATTATTGTTTATTATATTCCAGGTAAAATAATATTCTTTTTCTTTTTTATTTGACAGTATAGAGTTCGTATTTACAAAAAAAATACAATGAGGTTGTTATGTAAAGATCGGGATAGAATACGGAACTACTTTGGCGCATTTACGTCAGAGGTGGAGCCAAAAAGACCACCAAGAGCTAAGATTAAATGCGGGGCTCTTATTATTATTATTATTATTATTATTATTATTATTATTATTATTATTATTATTATTTCTTGCTAAGCTACAACCCTAGCTGGAAAAGCAGGAATGTATAAGCCCAGGGGCTCCAACAGGGAAAGTAGCTCAGTGAGGAAAGGAAACAAGGAAAAAAATATTTCAAGAGCAACAATATTAAAATAAATATCACTTTATAAACTATAAAAAGTTTAACAAAACAAGAGGAAGAGCAATAAGATATAAGATAAAACATTATTTAGTAATAGTTAAAAAGAGGCTGCACAGCAAAATGCAAACAAAATTATAATGTATTTCATCTTCATGTGCTACCAGCACAGTTTCTTTATATCAACACAAAAATTGAACTGAACAGGGAAAACTATATCACAAGAGGATTAATAATTAACTTACTAATTGTATTATACAGTGTTCACATTCAGAATTCATTCATAAAATGCAATGAGAGTTTGGGTCCATTATTAAAGATATTGTAGGTGATTTGTGGCTTCTTGCTGGATATTAAAATAATGTAATAAACCTCGAAAATCATGAAGTCTTAAGAAACAGCGTTAACAGTCAAGTTTTTTCAAGACCAAAATATTTAGAAAAGCTTTAAGATAATGTAACAAAAGCAGAATTACTTTTAGAACAAGATATTCTATTTGCACAAAATAATCATTTGGATGAAGGTTGATAAAAAATACATCAAGATTGTGAAACTGGACAAGAAAAAAATATAAGTAAGCCATTAACATATTACAAGATGGCACTAAATCTCTTATAATTCTATCTATACTGTCTCCTGGCACTATCTCAATCATTCACATATCCCTTAAATTAGATTTGAGCTTTTCTATGACCTACAAAATCTGAGTTATTATTACTAATTTGATATTTTGTATTAGATCATATAAAATACACATTTTATTGACCATGTTCATATACACTAATGATAATTATCATTATTATTTACTTGCTAAGCTACAACCCTGGTTAGAAAAGCAGTATGCTATAGACCCAGGGGCTCCAACAGGGAAAATAGCCCGTAATGAAAGGAAATAAGGACATAAATAAACTACAAGAAAAGTAATTAACAATTAAAATAAGATATTTTAAGAATAGCAACAATATTAAAATAAATCTATGATATATAAACTATAAAACTTTAAAAACAAGAGGAAGAAAAATGAGACAGAATTAGTGTGCCTGAGTGTACCCTAAAGCAAGAGAACTCTAACCTCAGACACTGGAAGACCATGGTACAGAGGCTATGGCACTACCCAAGACTTGAGAACAATGGTTTGATTTTGGAGTATCCTTCTCCTAAAAGAGCTACTTACCATAGCTAAAGTCTCTCTTCTACCTTTACCAATGGTTGCCAGGTGTATGAAGACATAGGAGACTATGTAAAGAATAGGCCAGACTATTTGATGTATGTGTAGGCAAAAGGAAAATGAGCCGTAACCAGAGAGAAGGATCCAATGTAGTACTCTCTTGCCAGTCAAAGAGCCCATAACTTTCTAGCTGTGGTATCTCAATTAGTGGCTGGTGCCCTGGCCAACCTACTACTCAAAATGGCCATATCCCAGGTTGTAAAATGTGTAGAAATTTTGTAAACTTAATCTTTGGGTCACCACTTACTATGAAACTGATGTAGTATATTTTTTTTTTTTTTTTGATGAGTTATGTGAGGCTGATACATTTCAGATTGATTCCTATAAAAATACTTGATTAAGCCATTACAAATAAAGTTCTAATACATCTAGTTTACTAATTGTATTGTTTTATGGTTGGGGGAAGATATGATATTTTTTGGGCTCAAGCCATGTCGTCCTGATGGAAGCTACTTATAGGAACTTCCATCAGGACGACATGGCCGTCTCACCCAAACATAGATTTCCCGTTTATTAACTTAATCTTTGTAACTTTACCCAACTCAGCAAGATGGTGCCTAGCGAGTATAGCTTCTCAACAAAGTCCTCCTACTTTGTCAAGTATGGAGTTTATAAAAGGTGTCAGGTTTCAGTTCCAGTATCATACGAAGAGATGCACACCAGAATTTCAGCCCGGGAAGCCCAACCACCAATGCGGTGCCCCAACATAGCAGTACCCTTCCCAGTAAACCGCTTAAACTTATGGTCCCGCGTTAGAATCTATGCGCTGCCATGCGAATTCTAGGCGAACACGTTACCACTGTACTAGCCAGGAGGCTAATATTTACGGAAAATGAAAACGACATTCATAAGTATTGTACCAAAGTCGAACATACTTTTACTAGATTTAGAATGAATCTTGTTGTTGGAAACAAAAACCTAAGATCATTGGATAGACTACTTTGTTTCTGGCACAAAGAAAGGGTAGGTCACACATATGGCAAAAATATAACCTCTGTCCGGAGTAAAGCTCTGGGCAATCAACAGAAGATGAAGAACTGCATATCAAACGAAGGACGCGTCGAAGCATCATGCTGCCAACAATGATTAAATACAAAGTGAAAAATATTATGTAGGACACTGAATACATTTCTAGAACAGTGTTTTTCGTCGTCAATCCACAACTGTGCAATAAGTTGCAATAGTTAGAGCACAATTGTTTGCCAGAGCAATTTAGGTTACGTACAAAAGTATCTGGATCTAGTGCTTGTGAAAAAACAGATTTGGTAGTATGAACCTCACGGTTGACTTATTTAGAAGAGATTAAGATCAGGTGTAATATGGTGTAAGTACAAGGTATTACGCCGAGGACTACAGACATTTTTATCATAATAATTTCATTTCTATTAATAAAAAAACATTCCCATTACAGTGTTAAGTGGATAGTTGTTCCCTTCAAGACTTTCCAACTATATTTCATCTTATTACTACACTTATCAAGTTTCATCACATGATCAAACCATTTCAATGTTTGAAATATCAGTATGCTTTCACCGATATGACATCCTCTTAATGTTTCCTTGTTGATATTAGGATTTGTTTATATTCCATTTAGGAATCTTGGTTTTGTCAGCACATTTTCATACATTGGTCAATTCTCTTCGCTTGTCCTAACTTAAACATCACAAATGTGTACTCTTTGCTAAATGGTTTATTTTCATTGACCCAGAACTGTCATTTCGTTTGAAGTTATCCTCCTGCCCTCTCAATACTATAGTCTATTTCTTTTAGCGATGCATATTTGCACCGACTCGCGGCGGTGCCCTTTTAGCTCGGAAAAGTTTCCTGGTCGCTGATTGGTTAGAATTATCTTGTCCAACCAATCAGCGATCTGGAAACTTTTCCGAGCTAAAAGGGCACCGCTGCGAGTCGGTGCAAATATGCATCGCTAAAAGAAATGGACTATAGTGTCCATGAGATAACAAGAATTTTATGCATATTCTTAAGGAAAGTCCTTCCACCACAACATAGTATGGGAAGGGTTGTGGTAGCCAAGTGGAATCCTCAGTGAACCTTAATCTATGGGACCCCGAGTTCCAGTTGCATATCACAGCCTGGTGGATTTTGCTAGTGATGACTACCTTAGTCATGCTAGGGAAGGGGGTTGAGGGTCCTCAGAGGCCAATCTGCTGAACCATTCGCAGTCACTGAGTGGTCCTCCCTAGTAGTAACTTGGGTGGAGAGGATATGTTTGGCCCCTAGGCCATTATGCAATAGTGTTGAAAGATTAGAAAGGCACTTCAAAGGCACTTGAAGTTAGAAGTAAAAGTATGCAAGCTGTGTTGTCTGTGTAGGAGGTAACTAATGATAATGAATTTTCTGCAGATTGCAGCGCTTTGCACCTACTACGCTTCTTCAGGTAGTGTGCCCACAATCACACAGTGTTGTGGAGAAAGCAACGAGGTACCTGGAAACACACAAATGAAAAAAACAGCCACATAAAATGTACAGTTTATTATTGTTGGTAGCCATGCTTGCAAAACCTTGGAAGTGCTCAAATATTTTCTATATTGCTGGTTGGTTCCAAAATAAAAGTCTCTACATGTTTGTCTTAATGTATTGGATTTAGGGTAGATTTCCAGTTTTCAATTTTCTTCCTATTTTCTCTTCTGTGATGGTCTGCTTGTTATACTTGCATATGTTATGGCTTCGCAATCTATTAACTATTTTCTTATTATCCCTTTTACCCCTAGGCTATTTGGAAATTTCCAAACCTTAACCCCCAGGGGGTTATTTTTTTCAAGCACATTTTGCAGTATATTTTTTTTTAAATTGCTTTAACAGCCTTAATTTTCGTCATAGAGAGGTGTTGTTGTTGTTGGGGTATTAAAGCCAACACTTCTTGTTGGCACGGGCCTTTCTCTTGGTCGGCCCGTAGGTGATCATACGCAAAAAATAGGTAGTAAGTTAAAAGATTGCCCAGCCTTACTGCTGGACACGGGCTTTTGCGTAGCAGCCCGTAGTATTTATTGCCCTAAGTAGGCAATAGTGTCACAGCAGTACCAGTCTTTCATGTCTGGATTTGCAGCCACTCAGGCTCATTGAGCGTAGCTGCAGGTGCGACTGCTCAGCCCCTTGAGCATAGTCGCCAGGTTGGCAAAGATTGATCTTGCAACTGCTCAGACCCTTGAGCGTGGTTGCCAGTGTGGTCGCTCAGCACCAAGAGCATGACCTTGCGGACCAAGAAGCAGGACCACTTGGAGCCGAAATGAAAGGTTTCAGTAGTAGGTAAAAGTGTTGATAGCAGTAAGTCCCAGTAAGTAGGAGAGACTGGGAGAGGAGGGAAGAATTCGAGTAGTAGGAAAAAGTGGCAGATTAAGCATAGATGCCTATCTCTGCACCGGGGAGGGTGAAACTAAGGGACTGAAGAGGGAATGAATTACAGAGGAGGGAGTCTTAGCAAGGGAGCAGACTTTGACTAGTAGTTGCAGTACTAGGGGGATCAAGGTATCCACTGGCAGGGCCTCTGCCAGGGATAAGATGGAAGATATTGCTGGGGGTTGGGGAGGAGATTGAACAGCGTTGGAGGTTGGCTCTTCAGCTGGGCTAGCGATAGTGCTAGGTTCTTGGTTCGTGGCTGCAGTAGGGGCTCCTGGAGGGGGAGCCTCGGATTGTCGCCGGGGAGGCCTGGTTCGTTGAATCCGTTGGGGTTTCGGTGTCTGCCTTGGTGCAGCCTCAGGTTTGTTCGGTGTCTGCCTTGGTGCAGTAGGAAAAAGTGGCAGATTAAGCATAGATGCCTATCTCTGCACCGGGGAGGGTGAAACTAAGGGACTGAGGAGGGAATGAATTACAGAGGAGGGAGTCTTAGCAAGGGAGCAGACTTTGACTAGTAGTTGCAGTACTAGGGGGATCAAGGTATCCACTGGCAGGGCCTCTGCCAGGGATAAGATGGAAGATATTGCTGGGGGTTGGGGAGGAGATTGAACAGCGTTGGAGGTTGGCTCTTCAGCTGGGCTAGCGATAGTGCTAGGTTCTTGGTTCGTGGCTGCAGTAGGGGCTCCTGGAGGGGGAGCCTCGGATTGTCGCCGGGGAGGCCTGGTTCGTTGAATCCGTTGGGGTTTCGGTGTCTGCCTTGGTGCAGCCTCAGGTTTGTTCGGTGTCTGCCTTGGTGCAGCCTCAGGTTTGTTCGGTGGGGCTGCCAGTGGGGTTGGTAGCCTCTTCAAGAATTCAGGACATTTCTCGTTCCATGCATGATGGGGTCCCGCACAATTGGGACATTTTGCCTGGGTTTTTATCCCATTTCGATGTGCATCAATGCAGTCCTGTGTGGGATGGCGGTGGCTGCAGACTCCACATATTGTAGGGTTCCTGCACTCTTCC
Source organism: Palaemon carinicauda (assembly GCF_036898095.1). Classification (NCBI taxonomy): domain Eukaryota; kingdom Metazoa; phylum Arthropoda; class Malacostraca; order Decapoda; family Palaemonidae; genus Palaemon; species Palaemon carinicauda. Next base: position 57,413,779 of record NC_090759.1, read on the forward strand.
TTATGGTGCCCATAGCGCTGGCAGTTGTAACAACGCAGTGGTTCTCGTTTTGGACTTCTGATGGGAAACTTCCCCCAGAGGCCCAAATCCAGTGCCTTAGGGATTTGTCCAATAAAGGTGACTGCTACTTCGTTGGTGGGAAGTTTGCGGTGGTCAAGCTTCCTCTCGGCTTTTGCAATATTGCTGCAGTCGGTAACGAATGACAGTGGCATGTTGACAGGAAACCGATAGATCACTGCCTGTCTGAGTCTCTTCTCGGGGTCCAGGAGGGACAGGGAGGGTTCCTGTTGGAGGATGTTGACGCTGGCGAGGTCCTTCGGGGATATAATTAAATCCCCTTTTAGGTTGGCCCTGGCTGTGATCTTGATGCCAGGGTTGGCAGTGGCAATAGCAGCAACTGCTGCATATGACGGTGAGCCTTCTACAGCTGCCATCTTGAATTTGGTAAGCTGTTTGGGTTGGCTGACAGGTGGTTGTGGTTCCTGAGTAGGTTCCTCAGCAGCGGCCAAGTTTAGGTCTAAGCTTGGGTCGTTCTCGGTGATTGCCCGAGCCTCCATTAGGAGCTGTGAGAGGCATGGTGTGCAGTTGCAATCCTCTGGTGCATTTCTGCTAGTTGCGGTGGTTGGTTGTCCTCAGTCAGGTCTAGAGCCATGGCTGAAACGTTGGTCTCAGGTTCCGGGGTTGCGGTGAGTGGAGCGTCCTCTGTTTCCATTATTTCAGATGTCTTCTGGACAGGTGGTGCCGGAGATGGGGTGGGTGGCTCCGGGATAGGTGGGTCTTCGTTGTCCAGTGGTTCCGGAGTTTCTGTTCGCTGGGTGTTACTGGCAGCTTTGGAGTCCATAGCTGGTTTAGCATGAGTGATGGAGCTGTGGCCTACAGTGTTGCTCCAGATAGCATACATGCATGACTGGCAGTCACAGTCCCGTTCAAAGGGGAGAGAGTTATTGCAACTGGGTGCAGAGACTGTCTCTTTGTACCGTGCTTGCACCCGGTATTTTCTCTGGAAAATATTTGGATAAGGTGGCTGTGGAGGGTAGGATGGTATGTCCATGTATCCTGGCCTGTGCTTCCTTTGTAGGAGGTGGTAGATGCTCTCGAGTACCAGGCTATAACATTGAAAACAACTGCATGTCTTCCTGTGGGAGAGCACCGTTGGGTCCCTGACTTTGAACCCTATGTGGTCTATTAGCTGCTGCCTGTAGTTCTGGTACCTCAGGCAGCGATTGCACTTGCACTGCTGAGCCCCATTCTTGCAGGGATTAATCCAGGATGGGTATAAGCTCCTTCTATAGGTACGGAGACTGTCATGACCGTCATCAGCCATACTGGATGAAAATTGAGCCAGTCACTGTGGTCAAAAACGGTTATTTTATTGGCAAAAAGCCAAAGAAAATAACCGGATTCTTTTCTTATATGTGGCCTCTTCAACCAAAGTTGAGAGGTCCTAGTGACTAAGTGGATATAAGTCCACCCATCCAGGTGTTGCCAAGTCCGGTGCTGCTAAACTTCAGTAAGCTGGAGAGATCTTGTCGGCGCGAGAGCTGGGCCGAGACTGTGATAGAGAGGTGAGGTTGGTCTCATTCTCTTGGAAAATGCCTGAAGTTTCTCAAAAAAAAAATATCAAAAATATGCTAAAAAAAATTTAAGTAGCAGTTTTTTGCCAAAACGTACCGGTACTTCCATGGGGGTAAAGGGATGAGTTTTGTGAAACGTACCAGTACGTCCTTAATTATTGAATCTCATGTAGACTTGAATATTGACTTGGAACTAACTCTGATTCAAAGGTGACCGAGATGTTTTCTGTTGGTCCAAAGTGACTCTTGCCTGTATCAAGATGTAATAAATTAGTGGATTATCAATAAACAAGTAATAATTCCACAATCTATTGAAATAAATTTTTGCTTTATAGTTTATGCTTACAAACTTGAGCATGTATGAGAAGAAGATACAATGCAAGTTTGAGGTCATGAAAAAATATTTTGGATTCATATTGATAGTAAGAAAAAATTGCAGTAACATGTGGGAGTTTAAAAAAAGTTTAAACAAAACCAGTAATGCACAAGGTTATGATGGAATAAAGCTACTAGGAAGATAGAACAATGGACATTAATGAGCTTTTTGGATGAGTGGTATTATAAGCCAAAAATAGAAAACAGAAATGGATTGTTGAGCCAAGTCTCCATTATGGAATCAAGGTGTTGATCTTGAGTGTGAATGTTTTAATCAAGGATGGTTCGGATGATTGGTTGGTTCAGACTGCCCGGCATTTACAGCCGAGCAGAGGCTCTTGGCCCAAGGCACTAGCCACTAAGAGCGCATACAGAGTGTGCTTTTAATACAAGCAGCCGCTCCACACCAGGAGCGTAGCTGCAGGAGTCAAAGTTTTTCATGTGGAGTGAGAAAGATTGAAATGGCGAGACTGAGGCAATAAAAAGTATTAAAATGTCAGCATAAGTGACAAAGAACATGGATTAGGTTCTGGTGATGGCCTGGCCCAGTAGTGAGAATGGTAAAAAGTGACTTGCAGAGTTATATGATAATCTAGACATGTGTCTATTAGCGAGGGTTTACATGATAAAAAAGGAGCTGGTACCTTGCTCCAACTCCAAGTCTGCATATAGCTACTTGTCCTGTAAGTTTTTTATGTTTGATAAACATGAGATTTTATCTACTTACATGTTTCAACCTTTATCATTATGCATTTATAATATAAACATGTAAAATATACATCTGAAAACTCTGGTATCTAATTATGATCATCATCTGCATAACATTAAGAGAAATTTAAAAGGTACTACAATATAATGACTTGATATGAAGACATAACTTTTAAGAATGAAAGATTTTTATTCCCTGAAGGGAATGTTGAAAGAAAGTCATAAGACCCAATAGTGGATTGAGAGTCAACCACTCAGCCTGTGACGTCCTCCTCCACTCAAGGGCGAGCCCATGAGGGAACGGTCTTCAATGCTCTGCAGTAAGTTAATACTCCAGAGCCGCTTCCCGCTCAGAGGACGACACTCAACCTCGTCATCGTGGTTGAACTCGTTCCGAGTTTTGGACTTAAACTCGTCAATCACACTATAGAATTGATCCTATGTAGTATGATCATACCTTCAGCATCCCAAATTCCACTACTGGTCACACCGGTTGCTGACTTGAACTACAAAGGAACATGATTATGTAAATTCACTTATTTCTTATACTTCAATATAATCTGCGCAGTTTGGCATTATAATTCCTAGTGGATTAAGTAATTCTACATTATCTATAAAAAGTAATACCTAATCAGTTCCTAATCCTATGCATATATGTAAAACAAAATCCCTTTGCCAACTGTAAAGTTTTCGAGGGAGGAACAAACAGGCTTATTTCGTAATCACAACACTAGCAAAGAACATTTCACAAAATATCTAATAATGTTTACAATTCTTTTGCTGAGTATGATAAAGTGCACATTAAAATGTGAATAATGCCATCTGAATATTAACTTTTCCTTTACAACTGAAATATTCAGTCTTACTATGTCACAGAAACTTTAGAAATCTCTCCATATATATCACCTTATGTACAAAAAGTCAATTATAAAACGATTAAATAGACAGCAGCCATGGAATCATATAACAGAAGCTCATTGAACTAATTCTGACTTGCCTGGGGCTATAATGCTTTTCAATAGGAACTTTGGGCCTTCTTTAGGGGCAATTGGGGCAACTTGACCAATCTGACCCTGTATTGTATTATGTGAGAAGCTCCTTTGGGCAGAAGCTGAGCAACTGTACTTCCCTTCTGAGTCCTGGGCTTGGTTTGACTTGTTTGTGCTCTAAGGAAAAGCTTACAGTCCAGAAAAGATTACCTTCTAAAAGAAATGCGTGCGTGCGTTCAGATTAACCGCTCATATGTCTGGGCTCTATTGACTCAAGGTCATTTGGCCCCCAAAGGGGTGCAGACTTGACCTTGCGGTCAGTCTTGCAAGTTCTCGGCTCACAAGAAACTTTTTTTTTCCAGAGTTAGCTCCGCCCAGAGCTGTCTTTAAAAAAAAAAAAAAAAAAAAAACACTGGAGAATCAGTCTGCCCAAGAGGAAACGCAACAACAGACACTCAGACCGGACATACAGTGAAAAGATTGACATCCGCAGCTACACTCTTGGTGCTGAGCAGCTGCAAAACTGAGAACACACTCTGTGTGAACCTTGGGGAACATAGCATTTTGTCAAGAGCCCATTCGGATGTATATTCCGGGCAATCTGAACGAACGAATGTGCGATCTTCCAGGGAAAAAATATAGCATTTTTGAGTCCTCAATAACATATTAAGCTTGAACAAGAGCAAGGTTTGGAGATGGTATATGGCCAACTTCATTCACTAATAAAACTAGAATCTTCTACATCCTACATTTAAGTTCAAAGATGACGCATTTCTTAAAAAACAAGTTGGTTATATTTATTCATTACCATTTCAGAAACTTAAACTATTTTGGTAATATTGTTATTTAAACTTCAAGTACATTTGTAATGTTCGTCTTTGATAGACAAATATACCACAACAAATTAAGATTGTTTTATATTGCTAAAATGTCTTGGAATTGCTAAAAAAATTAACCTATGTCCGAATAGTGCTCCTAACAATTTTGTAACATTGAAAAAGAAACATTAAAATCGTAAGAAATCACCACTGCTCTTCAGGATGGTAAAAGGGGAGTTGGTTTTGGGGGAAAGGAAGATTTGGCAGAGTGATGCAAGGGATTGGGGGGACTTTGAATAGGGATAAGCGTATGGACAAAAGGTGAGGGGCTACAGGGATGAGGTCTTCAAGGGACAGTGTTTCTATTTATTGAGAAAGGGTATGGTGGATTGGGAAGGGGAAGGATTAGGGGAAGATGGGGTAGGGATGACAGGATCAAGAGCAGAGGAGGGTTAGTGGTGTTATCTCTGACGGGGTATTCTCTATGGTTTGGATGGCTATTGGAGCTGTGACAGTAGTTGACTTGGGTTCGACGGTGGGATGCTCTTCATGGCAGTCATCCTTTCCAGACGCTCTGGACACATCTTGGTCAGGCATGATGGGAGAGGGCTCAGTTGGGACATTTAGTAAGAGTCAACTTGCCTTCCTTGTAAGCTTCCATACAAACTTGAGTTGGATGTTTTTGGCTGCATATACCACAGATGTTGGGGCCTCTGCAGTTGGCTTGGTGGTGCCCAAAACGCTGGCAACAGTTGCACCGAAGTGGTTCGGGAGTGTAGACTTGAATGGGGAAAGTTCCCCATATTCCAAAGTCAATGGAAGGTGGGATGGGGCCGATGAAGGTGGCGATGATTTTGTTTGTAGGAGCTCCAAGTCTGTTCTTGCAACGTTCCACACTAGAGATGTTTCCAAGGGCAGTGATGAAAGATAGAGGCATGGTGGCCGGATAGTTGGAAATGATTGCCTTTCTTTGCTTCTTGGTTGGATCAAGGAGAGTCAGGGAGGATTCCTTCTGCAGGATGCTGGCGCTGTCTTGATCCTTGGGGGTGATGATAAGTTCGCCCTTGCAGTTTGGTTTGACTGTGACGTGCATTTTCGGATTGGAGGATATAAGGTCAGCAATTGCAGAGTGGGAGAGGGTGTTCTCGGTTGGTAGGAGCTTGAATTTTGGAAGAGCCTTTTTAAGTTTCTTCTCAGTACCCTTGGTTCCAAATTTGGATGATGGAGGAGAGCTGGACATTGTGACAAAGGCTTCTTTCAGTACCTGGACGAGGTTTCAGATGGGAACACCAGAAGTTAAACTGAAAATTTCAGCTAGCCAAGAAGGATGGGAGCTGAGCTGTGAATCTCAGCTGTGCTGGAAATTTCAACCTGCCAAGATGGTTTGAGAGATCTGTAAATTTCGGTGTGAGCTGAGCTAGTTGGTTCTTTCTCCTCTGGATCTGAGCTGAGACTGGTCCTACAGTATGTCCAGTTTTATCTATCTGTGTGGAGAGACCAGGAAAACTCTTCAAAGTAAGTAGGCGTATTTTAAAATAACTATTAACATTAATATAAACAAAAATTCAAGGTTTACGTACATAAGAGTACAACTTTGCCTTATCAATAAAACATAAAAACAGATACACTAAAATGCTAGATAATTCCATACAGTTGCAAATGGAGCAGACGAATACCGTCCTACAAGGTTATACATCACATATACTTTTGGAGAGGTGTTAACTAGACACATGAACATTATCAATCACTTAGTCAAAATTAACAGCAACCCAGGGCATGTTGTGGCCTTGTGGAATTTACAGTGAGTACAGAGTAGCCTAAGTACTGAGGGGTATACAGCTACACTAATGTCAAAGTATTTCAAGAGGTTTGCAATCGACTTCAGTTTTTGTTGGGGGATAGCGCGAACGCAGTCCCCCGCTACCAAAAATTTCGCACCCGAGTTGACCACATTTGGGTCAATCGCAAGGGTCAGCACCACCGGAGTGCAATGGTGAGCCTCGCCTTGGGGGAACCACCTTCGTGATCATGGTGTCCCCTGTGCCAGGTAAGTATGCGTCTCAAACGCACAAGTAAACCCTAGCTAACATCTGCTGAGTAGATGTAACCTACAACTCAATTGTTTATGCAACAAATTCATTTATATCATTGCATTCTGCAACTATTTCATAACATTGTAAATTTAAATAAATATTTAGAAACACAATTTAAATTTAGGTTATATGGAGAAACTAATTTTACTATTTAATTAAATAATTTTTCAAATATCATTCATATTTGAATGCTTAAGGCTTGCTCCTATTCTCTAATATATTACTGTATTCACTAGGTACGTTTTTGCCCTTAGCTCTATGGAGTTTCAACTGTTAGAATCCTTCTACCATAATTCATCCAACTCTTATTCCAGTTTCTTTTACTGACGGGGACTCGATGCTATAAAATTCTCTCTACCCTTTAAACTCTTCCCTTAGGTTCCATGATGACCCTCGTTTTTGAGGTCTGGCAGCTTGCTTTACTGCAGATATTGACACCCTCTTTGAGTCGAGAAACTGCGCCTGCCTTGCCGCATCCTTTCGATATAAAAAAAACTTGCCATCTTTGCAGTAACGCTCTTCGGCTGAGCAACTACACAAGAGCACACTCTGTGTATACCTCTTGTTTCCAGTATCACACTTACAAGATATGACCATGGATCTAAGAGCCCTGTCTGGAGCAAAAGCTCTGGGCTATCAGTGTATTTGTGGAGGTTCGGAAAAGACCAAATCACACATAAACAACCTAATCCTTTTATTGACTGGTTGCTGATTGAATCCAAGACAATGCCTCTGGCATGAGGTAGGCTTATCAGAAATCCTATTAGTTCACTTTAATATACTCACAGATTAACCATTAGCATTTGACGAGCTATCTAGCACTAGCTGTAAGAACTATGGAAGAGACAGAGTCATCGAAGGGAATATAGCTCGAATGAATACACAAAGTCTTACTGACAGTTGGAAGTTTTTTCGTAGAGTATTTCAAAGTAACTATAAATCAATCAGGTTAGAGATTTTAGAACCAGATGAAAATATTTTTATACATAAAATTACGAAGAATCTTGACGAAAGAGTAAAGGTTACCCATTCTGCAAAATACCCACTAAAGGAGTTTAATATGTGCTGAAGAATATTAGATATGTGAATGAAAAATAGTGATAATTGGAAGGTATAATGATAGGAACAGCTTGGCCAAACTTATACGTTAAGAGAGCAAGTCTGGACTCATCAAGGCTTAATTAATTTCTCAATAGAGGAAATTGATTGGTGAGATTTTTATCCCATAAAGGGAATGTTAAAAGAAAGTCGTAAGACCCAATAGTGGATTGGAGTCAACCACTCAGCCTGTGACGTCCTCCTCCACTCAAGGGCGAGCCCATGAGGGAACGGTCTTCAATGCTCTGCAGTAAGTTAATACTCCAGAGCCGCTTCCCGCTCAGAGGACGACACTCAACCTCGTCATCGTGGTTGAACTCGTTCCGAGTTTTGGACTTAAACTCGTCAATCACACTATAGAATTGATCCTATGTAGTATGATCATACCTTCAGCATCCAAACTTCCACTACTGGTCACACTGGATGCTGACTCTCCTCAAGGCTGGTGATATTTATGTTAATTTCTATAATTTTGTAATTGTTTATAAAGATTTAAGAACTATTTATTGTTGACTAAATAATTTCCATATATTCTTAATTGGAAATATTTAAAGATGAATTGTAGATAAATTAAAATAAACTACAGTAGCAGCTTAGAAAAATTACACAGAAAATTTATTTCAATTTTACACAAAAAAAAGCCTGATGAATATATCCATTACACTTATATTTAACAAACCAATATGGCATGAGCATATTAGGTCAAAGATTCAGTTAATATAGTCACTGGAAGTCGATATAACCATACTAACCAAATGATACAATTTTTCAATTCCAAATAATGAAAAAGACTTGGGTATGTTCAAGTTTTTTTTTTTTTTTTGGGGGGGGGGCCTTTGTTTCATCATAATATGGAACAAACATGATCTTGGCTGTAGTAAGATTTAAACTCAATTCATGTGCAGAAATAAATAATATTCTATTACTTAATACTTTAGTGAAATCTTCGTTTCTTGTACAATATCTCTATGCTGGTCTGACATTTTTTTCTGGAGGAAGAATGAGCTTGGGTATATCTGGTATCTTGACAACTCAACTACTCTTGAAAATTAAAGTATTTTGGGAACCTTTTCAAGCTTTTACCTCCAAAGAACACCACCTCTTATGCTGCAGCTGCTGCCCTGGCAGCTGCTAAGCCCATCTTTCACAACACAGTTCGAACAAACTGCAAGGAAGAGCTAATCATCTCCCCTAAGGATCAAAACAGTGTCATCCTTCTGTTGACAGAATCCTTCCTGGTGTTCCTTAATCCTGACAAGAAGCAGAAAAAACAGTCCTTGCCAGCTATCCAGCCACCATGCCCACACCTTTGTCTCCACTCAACAACACTGCCTGTGCGGAATGCTGTAAAATCAAGCTTGAAGCTCAATCCAATAATTTCATCACAACCTTCATCAGTCCAGTATCAACCTCCATAAGTCTCAGCTCAGCTCCCAGACTGGGAGGATTACTTTTCCCGCTCAGGATCTAGCTACTCCCGAACAGAAGACACCGTTCTCGCAGATCAGGGGATACCACAGGTTCCCTGCCAGCCTGCTGGCCATATTTTTCGGCGATCACTGAACAAAAATCTGCCAAAATTTTTCGCTGTAATTCCAGAATCCTCTGGTCTTCGACCAGGTTTTCAGGAATACAATGTCTTTGTATAATCCACAGCTCAAAGACTTTGCAAAACAACTGTGCCCAGAAGGGTTTGCCCACTGCAGGAACCTATACTCTGAATCCACTGCAAACTGCAAGTGCAGAAGATGCTCGCTCTACTGCAATTACAGAGAAGAACTTATCAGCCATGTGGGTTTTGACAAACCCACTATTGGCCCAACACCCCAAGGAATGCAGATGCTCTGACTGCCACTCACTCACTATAGCATGCATCCCCTTTTTTAAGGAAAGAAGGGACCGACCAAGAAATCAGGGCATCCCACCTCATAAACCTGAAGGACCTTACATGAGAATCCTTAAGGTATGTGCCAGGTTAAAAGAGATCTGGTCAACTATTGCAAGCTACAACCCCGTCAAACTGAAGCTCACCAAAATGGCTGTGATTGTCCACTGTGTATCAATGAGATCTGGCTTACCAGCCAACCTCCAGAGGTAACACCTACAATCAATTCTACCCACATTTCTGCACCTGCTGCCGCTCCACTGACCTCAACTCCATAACCCATGGCTAACACATCAGCCATGGACCTTGATTCCTCTAGAAATAGAAATTCTTCAATAGCTGTGCAGGCAGCATCGCACTTGGATGATTGCAACTGCACCCAATGCTTGTCTCAGCAGCTACAGGAATTCCTGCAAACTCTCAAAAACCACTGTGCTGCTGTTCAGCCGGCCGCAGATCCTCTGCCAGCAGTCACTGACCCAAAGCAGCTCCCAAAGTTCAAATTGGCAGCTGTAGAGGGAGCACCCTCATATGCAGCACTAGCTGCCATAGCAACTGCTAACCCTGATATCAAGTTAACAGCCAGAACCAACTTCAAGGGAGACTTAATAATCTCCCCAAAGGACCAGAACAGTGCCAGCCTTCTTCAGCGGGAATCCTTCCTGGTCTTTCTAGACCCAGAAAAGAAATTATGGAAGGCAGTAGTCTACCACTACCAAACAAAAATGCCACTGTACTTCATCACCAACTGCAGCAATGTCTCCAAAGCTGAAAGGAAACTGGACCACCGAAAACAACCCACCAAGGAAGTGACTGTTATCTTCTTTGGCCCAATTCCCAAATCACTGGACCTTGGACTGTGAGGAGAGTTCCCTATAAAGGAATTCAAAAGCGACCCATTGCGTTGCTTCAACTGTCAACGTTTTGGACATCACCCAACTCAAACCTGCATAGATGTGTATCAAGGAGGGTTAGAGACCCATGCCAAGTGCCCCAACTGTGCTGGACCCCATAATGCCTGGAACAGGAGGTGTCCAGAGTTCCTGAAAAGACTACCAGCTCAACAGACCGACTCACCTATCTCTCCAACAACAGCACCGCAGCAACTGCCAAAGCCCCAATGGGCCCCACGTTCCAGACCTCCTCCTCGTCCTCCTGTGGTCCCTGATCTAGTTGCTCCTACCACAACCACTGGCCAAACTCCCATCACTGCTCCTATTCCAGTCAACGACCCTGCTCCCACCTCCAGTCAGACCCCTCACCCTTCCCTTAAATCTCCTCCATCATTTCCCAAGCAGAGTCCTTGCCAGTTGATATGCTGATCCAATTGATACTGCAGCTAGTACTAAAAGTCTGTACCCTTGCCAAAACTCCCTCCAATACAATTCAATCCATCCTCTCTGCCCTAGCAACTCCCCCCACTGAGCAGGGATAAACAACTATGCTTTAAACTGCTCCTTTTCTCTACTACTAAAGTTTCTTCCCTCCTCTCCCAGTCTCTTCTACTCATTGGTACTTGCTACTGTCGCTACTTTTACCTACTACTAAAAACTTTCACTTTGGTTCCAGTATGGACCTGGTTTCCTGGTCTCCCTGGCAGTTATGCTCTTGGTGCTGAGAAGCCGCACCTCCTTACTTGCAGTTATGCTCAAGGAGCTGAGCGACTGTAAGTCCGGGCAGGTGAGCTTATTGTGTTGGAGCTTGCTGTTTGAGCAAACTGATTGCCAGTTATTGAGTGGAACAGCTCTGCAAAGAGCTACTGATTAGAAAGAATAAGTCTCTCGAGAGACGAGAACTTGAAATTGCGGAACGGCACCTGTTTGGGGCTATGACTACGAGTCTAAGAGCCCCAGTTCAGGCTTAATGCCCAGGCAATCTAGACCAACAAACCAACCAACCTCCATTGACCTTGGAATATGGGGAACATTTCCCATCCAGGACTTTACACCAGAGCCTCTTTGGGGGTATCTCTGGCAGCGTTATGGACATTATTGAACATATTGCAGAGGCCACAACATTTGTCGTGACTGCAGCCAACATCATCCAACCCAGGTGGAACGTCCACAAGGAAGGTATAGAAACCCTTCCGAGATATCCAAATTGTGCCCTCTCTTATCATGCTTGGAAGAACAGAAGATGCTCAGAGTGTCTGAGAAGGATTGTAGCCTTGAAAGACACCTCGCAGCCAAGCCCACCTAAAGCACCGCCACAGCTGCAGCAGCCAAACAAACACCAGAGAGCACCTGGCCAACCTTCCACTGCATTTGATCCTATAATCCCTTTCCTTCTAGCACCTACACCTTCCACTAATTCTTCCCCTTCCCAATCTACTCTATCCCCAACTCAACAAACAGAGTCCTTTTCCCTAGAAAACCTTATCCACACAACCCATCACACTTTTTATAGACCCCTATCCCTTTTCAAAATGCCCAAATACCTTGAATAACTTAGTCAAATCCTCCTTTCCCCAAAAGTCTAACCTCCCCTAGAGTAGCGATAAGTTTCTACTTTTATAACTGCTCCTTTCTCTTCTACTCATAATTCTTCTAACTCCTAACCCAGTCTCTTCTACTCACTGGGACTCGCTATTATAACACTTTTTCTATCACTAAAACACTTCGTCTTGGTTCCATGAGGAGTCTGGTTTTTGGAGTGCCACATGCCTGCCTTCTCACATCTTCTTTATAAGAAAAGAAAGGACATCTCTGCAGTCACACTATTTTGGCTAAGCAACTGCACAAGAGTGCATTCCTTGTACAATTCTTGCTAGCCGGCTATGATGGCCAAAACTACACTTGAAGGGTATGACCACAGGTCTAAGAACCCCCATCCAGAGCGAAAGTTCTCGGCAATCTGCGTATGTGTGCTCTTGAGCTTGATCAAGCGATTGATAATATTCATGTGTTTAGTTAACAATTTCTCTTCATAAGTATGTGTGGTGTGTGATTTTGTTATAGAACTGTACTGATCTTCATGTAATTTTCCAGCATTTTAGTGATTCTGGTTCTGGTCCTATTAGTTTTATTAATAAACCAACATTGTAGTAAAATATATACACACATATATACAGCATACTTATATGTGTGTTTGTGTCTGTAGAAATCACAACAGCCGACACGTGATGGGCACAAAATATGTATTATAGTCACCAATATGAAAATGAAGACTTGAAGTTTGTGTTTCCATCTTAATATTAACATTTTTGTAATCAAAATGAGAATAATACAAAAGTATTGCATTTATAAAAGAAATGGAGTGACGTTTTACAGTTAGTGTTTTGAGGACCCCAGATAAGTTGAATTTTGGAAATTACGATTATTGGAAAACAGACCTGGATATAAATTCCTACCTTGTAGTACAGGCAATTAGAACAAATTTCACAATATTTCTATGGGTTAGGTCATCAACATGATATTGGGAGTAAATGGCAGGAAAGGATTAGAAATGAAACTATAAGAGATTACTCTAGTGCAATATGTGGATGAGATCATGGTGGGGGATAGATGGAGATGGTTTGGGTATGCTCTTCGCATTCCCCAAGAAAGATTAGTTCACTAAACTTTCAACTGGGCTCCATAAGGCACTAGAAGAGTTGGAACACCCAGGCCTACATGGTTGATGACTATGAAGCGGGAAATAGGGGTTGATGAATGGAGAAGAATTGATTTAAAGTCTCAAGATAGAGACAACTGGCGAAATCTAACTGAGGCCCCTTGCGTCAATAGGCGTAGGAGATGGTGATGATATATATATATATATATATATATATATATATATATATATATATATATATATACAGTATATATATATATATATATATATATATATATATATATATATATATATATATATATATATGTATTTAATGGTTAGAACTTTGGCTTACCAATAAAACAAATCAAAACCAGATACACTAATATGTTAGACAATTCCATACAGTTGCAAATCGAGCAGATAAAGTTCTACAAGGTTACACACCGCATATACTTAAGGAGAGAAAGTGTTAGCTAGACACACGAACATTATCAATCGCATGGTCAAGATTAGAGTACAGAGAGGTACCCATGGCAGTTTGTGGCCTTGAGGAATTCCCAGAGAGTACACAGTAGCCTAAGTACAGAAGGGTATACATTTACACTAAAGGCCAAGTACTTCAATAGGTTTCACTTTGATTTCAGTTTTTGTTGGGGGATAGCGCGAACGCAGTCCCCCGCTACCAAAAATTTCGCACCCGAGTTGACCACATTTGGGTCAATCGCAAGGGTCAGCACCACCGGAGTGCAATGGTGAGCCTCGCCTTGGGGGAACCACCTTCGTGATCATGGTGTCCCCTGTGCCAGGTAAGTATGCGTCTCAAATGTTGTTGTTGGTGTATTAAAGCCAACACTTCTTGTTGGCACGGGCCTTTCTATTGTTCGGCCCGTAGGTAATCAAACACAAAAAAATAGGTACTAAGTTAAAATTGCCCAGCCTTACTGCTGGACACGGGCTTTTGTGTAGCAGCCCGTAGTATTTATTGCCCTAAGTAGGCAATAGTGTCACAGCAGTACCAGTCTCTCATGTCTGGATTTGCAGCCGCTCAGCTCCTTGAGCGTAGCTGCAGGTGCGACCGCTCAGCCCCTTGAGCATAGTCGCCAGGTTGGCAAAGATAGGTCTTGCAACTGCTCAGCCCCTTGAGCGTGGTTGCCAGTGTGGTCGCTCAGCACCAAGAGCATGACCTTGCGGACCAAAAAGCAGGACCATTTGGAGCTGAAATGAAAGGTTTCAGTAGTAGGTAAAAGTGTTGATAGCAGTAAGTCCCAGTAAGTAGGAGAGACTGGGAGAGGAGGGAAGAATTCGAGTAGTAGGAAAAAGTGGCAGATTTAAGCATAGATGCCTATCTCTGCACCGGGGAGGGTGAAACTAAGGGACTGAGGAGGGAATGAATTACAGAGGAGGGAGTCTTAGCAAGGGAGCAGACTTTGACTAGTAGTTGCAGTACTAGGGGGATCAAGGTATCCACTGGCAGGGCCTCTGCCAGGGATAAGATGGCAGATATTGCTGGGGGTTGGGGAGGAGATTGCACAGCGCTGGAGGTTGGCTCTTCAGCTGGGCTAGCAACAGCGCTGGGTTCTTGGTCCGTGGCTGCAGTAGGGGCTCCTGGAGGGGGAGTCTCGGATTGTCGCCGGGGAGGCCTGGTTCGCTGAATCCGCTGGGGTTTCGGTGCCTGCCTTGGTGCAGCCTCAGGTTTGTTAGGTGTCTGCCTTGGTGCAGCCTCAGGTTTGGTCGGTGGGGCTGCCAGTGGGGTTGGTAGCCTCTTCAAGAATTCAGGACACTTCTTGTTCCATGCATGGTGAGGTCCCGCACAATTGGGACATTTTGCCCGGGTTTTTGTCCCATTCCGATGTGCGTCAATGCAGTCCTGTGTGGGATGGCGGTGGCTGCAGACTCCGCATGTTGTAGGGTTCCTGCACTCTTCTTTATGGTGCCCATAGCGCTGGCAGTTGTAACAGCGCAGTGGTTCTTGCTTTGGACTTCTGATGGGAAACTTCCCCCAGAGGCCCAAATCCAGTGCTTTAGGGACTTGCCCAATAAAGGTGACTGTTACTTCCTTGGTGGGAAGTTTGCGGTGGTCAAGCTTCCTCTCGGCTTTTGCAACATTGCTGCAGTCGGTGACGAATGACAGTGGCATGTTGACAGGAAACCGATAGATCACTACCTGTCTGAGTCTCTTCTCGGGGTCCAGGAGGGTCAGGGAGGTTTCCTGTTGGAGGATGTTGACGCTGGCAAGGTCCTTCGGGGAAATAATTAAATCCCCTTTTAGGTTGGCCCTGGCTGTGATCTTGATGCCAGGGTTGGCGGTGGCAATAGCAGCAACTGCTGCATATGACGGTGAGCCTTCTACAGCTGCCATCTTGAATTTGACAAGCTGTTTGGGTTGGCTGACAGGTGGTTGTGGTTCCTCAGCAGCGGCCAAGTTTAGGTCCAAGCTTGGGTCGTTCTCGGTGATTGCCCGAGCCTCTATTAGGAGCTGTGAGAGGCATGGAGTGCAGTTGCAATCCTCAGGGTGCAGTTCTGCTAGTTGCGGTGGTTGGTTGTCAGTCAGGTCTAGAGCCATGGTTGAAACGTTGGTCTCAGGTTCCGGAGTTGCGGTGAGTGGAGCGTCCTCTGCTTCCATTTTTTCAGGTGTCTTCTGGACAGCTGGTGCCGGAGATGGAGAAAGTGGCTCCGGGATAGGTGGGTCTTCGGAGTCCATAGCTGGTTTGGCATGAGTGGGGGAGCTGTGGCCTACAGTGTTGCTCCAGATAGCATACACACATGACTGGCAGTCACAGTCCCGTTCAAAGGGGAGAGAGTTACTGCAACTGGGTGCAGAGACTGTCTCTTTGTACCGTGCTTGCACCCGGTATTTCTTCTGAAAAACGTCTGGATAAGGAGGCTGTGGAGGGTAGGATGGTATATCCATATATCCTGGCCTGTGCTTCCTTTGTAGGAGGTGGTAGATGCTCTCAAGTACCAGGGTATAGCACTGAAAACAACTGCATGTTTTCCTGTGGGAGAGCACCGTTGGGTCCCTTATTTTGAACCCTATGTGGTCTGCTAGCTGCTGCCTGTAGTTCTGGTACCTCTGGCAGCGATTGCACTTGCACTGCTGAGCCCCATTCTTGCAGGGATTGATCCAGGTGGGGTACAAACTCCTTCTGTAAGTGCGGAGACTGTCATGACCATCATCAGCCATACTGGATGGAATTGAGCCAGTCACTGAGGTCAACAACAGTTATTTAATTAGCAAAAAAGCCAAAGTAAATAACTGGATTCTTTCTTATATGTGGCCTCTTCAACCAAAGTTGAGAGGTCCTAGTGACTGTGTGGATATAAGTCCACCCATCCAGGTGTTGCCAAGTCCGGTGCTGCTGAACTTCAGAAGGCTGGAGAGCTCTTGTCGGCGCGAGAGCTGGGCCGAGACTGTCTCAAACACACAAGTAAACCCTAGCTAACATCTGATGAGTACATGTAATCTACAACTGAATTGTTTATGCAACAAATTCATTTATATCAGTGCATCCTGCAACTTTATCATAACATTGTAAATTTAAATAAATATTTAGAAAAACAATTTCAGGTTTTATGGAAAAACTAATTTTACTATTCAATTAAATAATTTTTCAAATATCGTTCATATTTGAATGCTTAAGGCTTGCTCCTATTCTCTAATATATTACTGTATTCACTAGGTACGTTTTTACCCTTAACTCTACAGAGTTTCAACTGCTAGAATACTTCTACTCATAATTCATCCAACTCTTATTCCAGTTTCTTTTACTGACGGGGACTCCATGCTATAAAATTCTTTCTACCTTTAAAACTCTTCCCTTAGGTTCCATGATGACCCTGATAATTGAGGTCTAGCAGCTTGCCTTACTGCAGATATTGACACCCTCTTTGAGTCGAGAAATTGCGCCTGCCTTGCCTGACCCTATCGATATAAAAAAAACTTGCCATCTTTGCAGTAACACTCTTTTGGGCTGAGCGACTACACACGCACACTCTGTGTGTACCTCTTGTTTCCAGTATCATACTTACAGGTTATGACCATGGATCTAAGAGCCCTGTCTGGAGCAAAAGCTCTGGCAATCTGTGTATTTATGGAGGTTCGGAAAAAAAGACTAAATCACACATAAAAAACCTAATCCTAGATTGACTGGTTGCTGATTAAATCCAAAACAATGCCTCTGGCATGAACTTGGTTTGTCAGGAATCCTAACAGTTCACTTTAAAATACTCACATTCTAACCATTAGTATTTGACGAGCTATCTATCACTAACTGCAAGAACTATGGAAGAGACAAAGTCATCGAAGGGGATATACCTCGAATGAATACACAAAGTCTTACTTATAGTTGGAAGTTTTTGGTAGAGTATTTCAAAGTAACTATAAATCAATCAGGTTAGAGATTTTAGAACCAGATGAAAATATTTTTATACATAAAATTACGAAGAATCTTGACGAAAAAGTAAGGGTTACCCATTCTGCAAAATACCCACTAAAGGAGTTTAATATGTGCTGAAGAATGATTTTACATATGTGAATGAAAAATAGTGAATAAAAGGAAGGTATAATGATAAGAACAGCTTGGCCAGTCTTCTACGTTAAGAGAGCAAGTCAGCACTCAGCACTCAACAAGGGATGATAAATTTCCCAATTCAGGAAATTGAATGGTGAGATTTTTATCCCATAAAGGGAATGTTAAAAGAAAGTCATAAGACCCAATAGTGGATTGGAGTCAACCACTCAGCCTGTGACGTCCTCCTCCACTCAAGGGCGAGCCCATGAGGGAACGGTCTTCAATGCTCTGCAGTAAGTTAATACTCCAGAGCCGCTTCCCGCTCAGAGGACGACACTCAACCTCGTCATCGTGGTTGAACTCGTTCCGAGTTTTGGACTTAAACTCGTCAATCACACTATAGAATTGATCCTATGTAGTATGATCATACCTTCAGCATCCAAACTTCCACTACTGGTCACACTGGATGCTAACTCTCCTCAAAACTGGTGACATTTATGTTAATTTTATCATTTTGTAATTGTTTATAAAGATTTAGGAACTATTTATTGTTGACTAAATAATTTCCATATATTCTTAATTGGAAATATTTAAAGATGAATTGTAGATAAATTAAAATAAACTACAGTAGCAGCTTAGAAAAATTACACAGAAAATTTATTTCAATTTTACACATATAGAAAAAAGCCTGATGAATATATCCATTACAATTATATTTAACAAACCAATATGGCATGAGCATATTAGGTCAAAGATTCAGTTAATATAGTCACTGGAAGTCGATATAACCATACTACCCAAATGATACAATTTTTCAATAATGAAAGAGACTTGGGTATGTTCTAGTTTAATTATTTATTTTTTTTTTTTGCTTTATTTCATCATAATATGGAACAAACATGATCTTGGCTGTAGTAAGATTTAAACTCTATTCATGTGCAGAAATAAATCATATTCTATTACTTAATACTTTAGTGAAATCTTCGTTTCTTGTACAATATCTCTATGCTGGTCTGACATTTTTTTCTGGAGGAAGAATGAGCTTGGGTATATCTGGTATCTTGACAACTCAACTACTCTTGAAAATTAAAGTATTTTGGGAACCTTTTCAAGCTTTTACCTCCAAAGAACACCACCTCTTATGCTGCAGCTGCTGCCCTGGCAGCTGCTAAGCCCATCTTTCACAACACAGTTCGAACAAACTGCAAGGAAGAGCTAATCATCTCCCCTAAGGATCAAAACAGTGTCATCCTTCTGTTGACAGAATCCTTCCTGGTGTTCCTTAATCCTGACAAGAAGCAGAAAAAACAGTCCTCGCCAGCTATCCAGCCACCATGCCCACACCTTTGTCTCCACTCAGCAACACTGCCTGTGCGGAATGCTGTAAAATCAAGCTTGAAGCTCAATCCAATAATTTCATCACAACCTTCATCAGTCCAGTATCAACCTCCATAAGTCTCAGCTCAGCTCCCAGACTGGGAGGATTACTTTTCCCGCTCAGGATCCAGCTACTCCCGCACAGAAGACACCGTTCTCGCAGATCAGGGGATACCACAGGTCCCCTGCCAGCCTGCTGGCCATATTTTTCGGCGATCACTGAACAAAAATCTGCCAAAATTTTTCGCTGTAATTCCAGAATCCTCTGGTCTTCGACCAGGTTTTCAGGAATACAATGTCTTTGTATAATCCACAGCTCAAAGACTTTGCAAAATAACTGTGCCCAGAAGGGTTTGCCCACTGCAGGAACCTATACTCTGAATCCACTGCAAACTGCAAGTGCAGAAGATGCTCGCTCTACTGCAATTACAGAGAAGAACTTATCAGCCATGTGGGTTTTGACAAACCCACTATTGGCCCAACACCCCAAGGAATGCAGATGCTCTGACTGCCACTTACTAACTATAGCATGCATCCCCCTTTTTTAAGGAAAGAAGGGACCGACCAAGAAATCAGGGCATCCCACCTCAAAAACCCGAAGGACCTTACATGAGAATCCTTAAGGTATGTGCCAGGTTAAAAGAGATCTGGTCAACTAATGCAAGCTACAACCCCGTCAAACTGAAGCTCACCGAAATGGCTGTGATTGTCCACTGTGTATCAATGAGATCTGGCTTACCAGCCAACCTCCAGAGGTAACACCTACAATCAATTCTACCCACATTTCTGCACCTACTGCCGCTCCACTGACCTCAACTCCATAACCCATGGCTAACACATCAGCCATGGACCTTGATTCCTCTAGAAATTCTTCAATAGCTGTGCAGGCAGCATCGCACTTGTATGATTGCAACTGCACTCAATGCTTGTCTCAGCAGCTACAGGAATTCCTGCAAACTCTCAAAAACCACTGTGCTGCTGTTCAGCCGGCCACAGATCCTCTGCCAGAAGTCACTGACCCAAAGCAGCTCCCAAAGTTCAAATTGGCAGCTGTAGAGGGAGCACCCTCATATGCAGCACTAGCTGCCATAGTAACTGCTAACCCTGATATCAAGTTAACAGCCAGAACCAACCTCAAGGGAGACTTAATAATCTCCCCAAAGGACCAGAACAGTGCCAGCCTTCTTCAGCGGGAATCCTTCCTGGTCTTTCTAGACCCAGAAAAGACATTTTTGTAATCAAAATGAGAATAATACAAAAGTATTGCATTTATAAAAGAAATGGAGTGACGTTTTACAGTTAGTTTTTTGAGGACCCCAGATAACTTGAATTCTGGAAATTACGATTATTGGAAAACAGACCGCAGCCTGGATTTAAATTCTGATCTTGTAGTACAGGCAATTAGAAAATATTCCACGATATTTCTTTGGGTTAAGTCATCAACATGATATTGGGAGTAAATGGCAGGAAAGGATTAAAAATGAAACTATAAAAGATTACTCTAGTGCAATATGTGGATGAGATCATGGTGGGGGATAGATGGAGATGGTTTGGGTATGCTCTTCGCAGTGCCCAAGAAAGATTAGTTCACTAAACTTTCAACTGGGCTCCATAAGGCACTAGAAGAGTTGGAACACCCAGGCCTACATGGTTGATGACTATGAAGTGGGAAATAGGGGTTGATGAATGGAGAAGAATTGATTTAAAGGCTCAAGATAGAGACAACTGGTAAAATCTAACTGAGGCCCTTAGCGTCAATAGGCGTAGGAGATGGTGATATATATATATATATATATATATATATATATATATATATATATATATATATATATATATATGGTTACAACTTTGACTTACCAATAAAAAAAATTAAAACCAGATTCACTAATATGCGTTACAATTCCATACAGTTGCAAATCGAGCATAAAAATAGTTCTACAAGGTTACACATCACATACACTTATGGAGAGAAAGTCTTAACTAGACACATGAACATTATCAAACAATTGGTCAAGATTAGAGTACAGAGCTACACGTGGCAGGTTGTGGCCTTGAGGAATTCCCAGATAGTACACAGTAGCTTAAGTACAGAAGGGTATACATGTACACTAATGGCCAGTACTTCAATAGGTTTGCAATTGATTTCAGTTTTTGTTGGGGGATAGCGCGAACGCAGTCCCCCGCTACCAAAAATTTCGCACCCGAGTTGACCACATTTGGGTCAATCGCAAGGGTCAGCACCACCGGAGTGCAATGGTGAGCCTCGCCTTGGGGGAACCACCTTCGTGATCATGGTGTCCCCTGTGCCAGGTAAGTATGCGTCTCAAACGCACAAGTAAACCCTAGCTAACATCTGCTGAGTAGATGTAACCTACAACTCAATTGTTTATGCAACAAATTACTTTATATCATTGCATTCTCCAACTTTATCATAACATTGTAAATTTAAATAAATATTTAGAAACACAATTTAAATTTAGGTTTTATGGAGAAACTAATTTTACTATTTAATTAAATAATTTTTCAAATATCATTCATATTTGAATGCTTAAGGCTTGCTCCTATTCTCTAATATATTACTGTATTCACTAGGTACGTTTTTGCCCTTAGCTTTATGGAGTTTCAACTGTTAGAATCCTTCTACCATAATTCATCCAACTGTTATTCCAGTTTCTTTTACTGACGGGGACTCGATGCTATAAAATTCTCTCTACCCTTTAAACTCTTCCCTTAGGTTCCATGATGACCCTCGTTTTTGAGGTCTGGCAGCTTGCTTTACTGCAGATATTGACACCCTCTTTGAGTCGAGAAACTGCGCCTGCCTTGCCACATCCTTTCGATATAAAAAAAACTTTGCCATCTTTGCAGTAACGCTCTTCGGCTGAGCAACTACACAAGAGCACACTCTGTGTATACCTCTTGTTTCCAGTATCACACTTACAAGATATGACCATGGATCTAAGAGCCCTGTCTGGAGCAAAAGCTCTGGGCTATCAGTGTATTTGTGGAGGTTCGGAAAAGACTAAATCACACATAAACAACCTAATCCTTTGATTGACTGGTTGCTGATTGAATCCAAAACAATGCCTCTGGCATGAGGTAGGCTTATCAGAAATCCTATTAGTTCACTTTAATATACTCACAGATTAACCATTAGCATTTGACGAGCTATCTAGCACTAGCTGTAAGAACTATGGAAGAGACAGAGTCATCGAAGGTATAGCTCGAATGAATACACAAAGTTTTACTTATAGTTGGAAGTTTTTTCGTAGAGTATTTCAAAGTAACTATAAATCAATCAGGTTAGAGATTTTAGAACCAGATGAAAATATTTTTATACATAAAATTACGAAGAATCTTGACGAAAGAGTAAAGGTTACCCATTCTGCAAAATACCCACTAAAGGAGTTTAATATGTGCTGAAGAATGATATTAGATAAGTGAATGAAAAATAGTGATAATTGGAAGGTATAATGATAAGAACAGATTGGCCAGTCTTCTACGTTAAGAGAGCAAGTCACCACTCAACAAGGCTTAAGTAATTTCCCATTACAGGAATTTGATTGATGAGATTTTTATTCCCTGAAGGGAATGTTAAAAGAAAGTCATAAGACCCAATAGTGGATTGGAGTCAACCACTCAGCCTGTGACGTCCTCCTCCACTCAAGGGCGAGCCCATGAGGGAACGGTCTTCAATGCTCTGCAGTAAGTTAATACTCCAGAGCCGCTTCCCGCTCAGAGGACGACACTCAACCTCGTCATCGTGGTTGAACTCGTTCCGAGTTTTGGACTTAAACTCGTCAATCACACTATAGAATTGATCCTATGTAGTATGATCATACCTTCAGCATCCAAACTTCCACTACTCGTCACAAAGGATGCTGACTCACCTCAAAACTGGTGACATTTATGTTAATTTTATCATTTTGTAATAGTGTATAAAGATTTAAGAACTATGTATTGTTGATTGAATAATTTCCCTATATTATGAGTTGAAAACATTTGAAAAGGAATGATAAATTAATAAATATAAACTAACAGCTTAGGATTATCACACAGAAAAATTATTTAACTTTTACACGTTATATAAAAATACTTAATGAATAAATCCCATCATCATCATATCATCTATTCACCCAGTCTCAACTCAGCTCCCAGACAGAGAGGAGTACTCTTCCCGCTCAGGAACCAGCTAATCTCACACAGAAGACACAGTTCACTCGGGTCAGAGGATACCACAGGTCCCCTGCCAGCCTGCTGGCCGTAATTTTCGGCTGTCACTGAACAGAAACCTGCCAAAATTTTTGGCTGTAACTACGAAGGGAGTCTGCCATGAGTGGGTATAGCAAGACCTTCATTTGTTGGTTCTGCTACAGCAAGGTGCATCAGCCCTGTCAAACCTTCTGCCACCCAGACAGGAAGCCATTATGAGATCCTGTCTGTGGCCGAAATAGGACTGGCAATCCGTACATGGCTTCTTCTTTAATACCCCAATAAGAAGCCATGTACGGATTGCCAGTCCTATTTCGGCCACAGGCAGGATCTCATAATGCATGCCCTCCATCTGGTCGCTCAGTTTGGATGGACTCTTGACTAGGCCTGTGTCCCTCACAAGATATGGTGCAGATGTGACCAACTGCAACCTGTTCCATGATGTAATATATCGACTGGTCACCAGGAGAAACAGGGAACCCCCTTTGTATAAGAGGGCACTCCCACCAAGGAATTATGACATGGAAATTCATCACTTCCACTCCCCAGGAGTTCTACAAAAAATGCTGACGACTCTAGGCAGGCCACCCAGATGGCCCCTGTTACCAGCCCTGGATGAAGATCGTGATCCGAACCGTTTGGAGGCCTTACCTAGCAGGGGAGGGCCTAATCAAGTCCCTCACAATCACAACCCCACCCCCCCCACAGCAGAAGCCTGAGAAAAAGGATAAGAAGGAACCAGCAGTAGCTGTTCCTGCTGCTCCAGATTCCAGTTCCAACCCAGTGAAGAAGCCACCTGCAAAGAAACAGAAAAGTGGATCAACAGTGGAACCACTTACTACTACATCCACTGCTGGCCCGCCTGCCTGTACTCCAACAATAGATGTAAAAGATCCTCCCATGCACGTCAACATCCTGCACTAACTGAAACTCATCAGCAAAACTGCAACTGTACGCAGTTTTACACAGCTGGCTACACTCCTTCCATCCACAGACCCTGCTCCTGAACCAACAGAAGTCACGGCCACTCATTCACAAGCTCCTAAACCTGCTCCAGTATCTCAAGAATCCCAGGAAATTCCTGCCACATCGACTAGAACTATTGAACCATCTCCAGAACCTCGTTCTACCCCATGAACCTTGGACTTCCACAGAAATCCAAGCACCATGCAGTGGAAGGATCACCCTCCTATGCAGCAGTAGCAGCCATTGCAGCCTCAAACCCAGGAATAAAAATCTCTGCCAGAGCCAACTTAAAGGGTGACATAATCATCACCATAAAGGATCACGGTAGTGCCAGCCTTCTACACACTGAAGGCTCTTTGACCTACTTGATCCTGCCAAGAGATTAAGTAAAGCAATCGTCGTCAATTACCCAGTCAACGTGTCATTGTCATTCATAACTGACTGCAGTCAAGTTGCCCAGGCTGAGAGACATTTGGGCAGCCACAAGCAGCCTACCAGAAGTGTCACAGTCAATTTCATTGGCCCTATCCCAAAGACACTGGACCTTGAACTGTGGGGATCTTTCCCCACAAATGACTTTACAAGTGACCCATTGCGCTGCTTCAATTGTAAGCGCTTTGGACACCACAAGGAGGACTGTAGATGCCCAGCGATCTGTAGCCGCTGCCACGCAACCCAAGTTTGCATAGATGCACAAACAAATGGAATAGAAACACATGTCAAATGTCCAAACTGCTGGACCCCATCATGCCTGGAATAAGAAGTGTCCTGAGTTTCTCAGAAGAGTAACAACACCACAAGCAGCCCCACCAACCTCTACAGCAACAGCACCGCAGCAGCCACCGCAGCCTCAAAGGGCTCCACATTCCAGGCCTCCTCGTCACCCTCCCACTGAACCTGCTCCAGTTGCACCTATTCCTGTCACTGCCCAGACACCAGTCACCGATCCAAACCCACTTATCAACCCTGTTCCCAATCCTACCCAGATTCCTCCTCCTGATCCTACGGTGACTTCCCTCATGTCCCAAGTTGAGTCCTTACCTGTTGAAAAGCTGGCCCCCTTGATCCTACAGCTTGTAGTTAAAGTCTGCTCCCTTGTTCAGACTCCCTCCAGCATAATTCAATCCCTCTTCTCTCCTATAATAACACCCACCCTTGAGCAGGGATAAGCAACTATGCTTTAAACTGCTCCTTTTCTTTACTACTAAAGTTTCTTCCCTCCTCTCCCAGTCTCTTCTGCTCATTGGGACTTACTACTATCGCTGCTTTTTCATATCACTAAAAATTTTCACTTCAGTTCCAGTATGGACCTGGTTTCCTGGTCCCCTGGCGGTTATGCTCTTGGTGCTGAGCAGCCACACCTCCCTACTTGCAGTTATGCTCAAGGAGCTGAGTGACTGCAAGTCCTGGCAGATGAGATTGTTGTGTTGAAGCTAGCTGTTTGTGCGAACTGATCACCTATTATTTTATAGAACAGCTCTGATAGAGCTCCTGTTTAAAAAAGAAAATTCTCTCGAGAGCTGAGAACTTGCAAAAGCAGAACCGATCGAGAAGTTGGGACTGCACCTGTTTGGGGCTATGACTTCGAGTCTAAGAGACCCTGTCCGGGCCATCTAGAACGAACAAATTTGTCAGAAATCCTATCATTCTACTTTATAATACTCACAGACTAACCATTAGCATTTGACGAGTTATCTATCATTAACTGTAAGAACTATGGAAGAGACAGAGTCAGAAAAGGGGAAATAGCTCCAATGAATGCATAAATTCTTACGTACAGCTGGAAAATTTTTGATAGAGTATTCCAAAGTAACTATAATCAATCAGGCTAGAGACTAAAAAAAGATGAAAATATTTTTTATACATGAAAATATAAAGTCTTGAAGAAAAAGGGTTACCCATTCTGCAAAATACCCACTAAAGGAGTTTAATATGTGCTGAAGAATGATATTAGATATGTGAATGAAAAATAGTGATAATTGGAAGGTATAATGATAAGAACAGCTTGGCCAGACTTATACATTGAGAGCAAGTCTACACTCATCAATGCTTAATTAATTTCCCAATACAGGAAATTGAATGGTGAGATTTTTATCCCATAAAGGGAATGTTAAAAGAAAGTCATAAGACCCAATAGTGGATTGGAGTCAACCACTCAGCCTGTGACGTCCTCCTCCACTCAAGGGCGAGCCCATGAGGGAACGGTCTTCAATGCTCTACAGTAAGTTAATACTCCAGAGCCGCTTCCCGCTCAGAGGACGACACTTAACCTCGTCATCGTGGTTGAACTCGTTCCGAGTTTTGGACTTAAACTCGTCAATCACACTATAGAATTGATCCTATGTAGTATGATCATACCTTCAACATCCCAAATTCCACTACTGGTCACAATGGATGCTGACTCTCCTCAAAACTGGTGACATTTATGTTAATTTTATCATTTTGTAATAGTGTATAAAGATTTAAGAACTATGTATTGTTGACTGAATAATTTCCCTATATTATGAGATGAAAACATTTAAAAAGGAATGATAAATTAATAAATATAAACTAACAGCTTAGGATTATCACAGAGAAAAATTATTTAACTTTTGCACGTTATATAAAAATACTTAATGAATATATCTCATCATCATCATATCATCTATTCACCCAGTCTCAACTCAGCTCCCACACAGAGAGGAGTACTCTTCCCGCTCAGGAACCAGCTAATCTCACACAGAAGACACAGTTCACTTGGGTCAGAGGATACAACAGGTCCCCTCCCAGCCTGCTGGCCGTAATTTTCGGCTGTCACTGAACAGAAACCTGCCAAAATTTTTGGCTGTAACTACGAAGGGAGTCTGCCATGAGTGGGTATAGCAAGACCTTCATTTGTTGGTTCTGCTACAGCAAGGTGCATCAGCCCTGTCAAACCTTCTGCCACCCAGTCAGGAAACCATGTAAAGATTGCCAGTCCTATTTCGGCCACAGGCAGGATCTCATAATGCATGCCCTCCATCTGGTAGCTCAGTTTGGATGGACTCTTAACTGGGCCTGTGTCCCTCACAAGATATGGTGCAGATGTGACCAACTGCAAACTGTTCCATGATGTAATATATCGACTGGTCACCAGGAGAAACAGGGAACCCCCCTTGTATAAGAGGGCGCTCCCACCAAGGAATTGTGACATGGAAATTCATCACTTCCACCCCCCAGGAGTTCTACAAAAAATGCTGAAGACTCTAGGCAGGCCACCCAGATGGCCCCTGTTACCAGCCCCGGATGAGGATCGTGATCCGAACCATTTGGAGGCCTTACCTGGCAGGGGAGGGCCTAATCAAGTCCCTCAAAATCACAACCCCCCCCCCCCCACACCAGAAGCCTGAGAAAAAGGAAAAGAAGGAACCAGCAGTAGCTGTTCCTGCTGCTCCAGATTCCAGTCCCAACTCAGAGAAGAAGCCACCTGCAAAGAAACAGAAAAGTGGATCAACAGTGGAACCACTTACTACTACATCCACTGCCTCCCCACCTGCCTGTACTCCAACAATAGAGGTAAAAGATCCTCCCATGGACCTCAACATCCTACACTGACTGAAACTCATCAGCAAAACTGCAACTGTACGCAGTTTTACACAGCTGGCTACACTCCTTCCATCCACAGACCCTGCTCCTGAACCAACAGAAGTCACTACCACTCATTCACAAGCTCCTAAACCTGCTCCAGTATCTCAGGAATCCCAGGAAATTCCTGCCACATCGACTACAACTATTGAGCCGTCTCCAGAACCTCGTTCTACCCCATGAACCTTGGACTTCCACAGAAATCCAAGCACCATGCAGTGGAAGGATCACCCTCCTATGCAGCAGTAGCAGCCATTGCAGCCTCAAACCCAGGAATAAAAATCTCTGCCAGAGCCAACTTAAAGGGTGACATAATCATCACCACAAAGGATCAGGACAGTGCCAGCCTTCTACACACTGAAGCCTCCTTTACCTACGTTGATCCTGCCAAGAAATTAAGTAAAGCAATCGTCGTCAATTACCCAGTCAACATGTCATTGTCCTTCATAACTGACTGCAGTCAAGTTGCCCAAGCTGAGAGACATTTGGGCAGCCACAAGCAGCCTACCAGAAGTGTCACAGTCACTTTCATTGGCCCTATCCCAAAGACACTGGACCCTAGACTGTGGGGATCTTTCCCCACAAATGACTTTACAAGTGACCCATTGCGCTGCTTCAATTGTCAGCGCTTTGGACACCACAAGGAGGACTGCAGAAGCCCAGCGATCTGTAGCCGCTGCCACGCAACCCAAGTTTGCATAGATGCACATAAAAATGGAATAGAATCACAAGTCAAATGTCCAAACTGTGCTGGACCCCATCATGCCTGGAATAAGAAGTGTCCTGAGTTTCTCAGAAGAGTATCAACACCACAAGCAGCCCCACCAACCTTTACAGTAACAGCACCGTAGCCTCAAAGGGCTCCACGTTCCAGGCCTCCTCGTCGCCCTCCCACTGAACCTGCTCCAGTTGCACCTATTCCTGTCACTGCCCAGACATCAGTCACCAATCCAAACCCAGTTATCAACCCTGTTCCCAATCCTACCCAGATTCCTCCTCCTGATCCTACGGTGACTTCCCTCATGTCCCAAGTTGAGTCCTTACCTGTTGAAAAGCTGGCCCCTTTGATCCTACAGCTCGTAGTTAAAGTCTGCTCCCTTGTTCAGGCTCCCTTCAGCATAATTCAATCCCTCCTCTCTCCTATAAAAACACCCACCCTTGAGCAGGGATAAGCAACTATGCTTTAAACTGTTCCTTTTCTCTACTACTAAACTTTCTTCCTTCCTCTCCCAGTCTCTTCTGCTCACTGGGACTTACTACTATCGCTGCTTTTTCATATCACTAAAAACTTTCACTTCAGTTCCAGTATGGACCTGGTTTCCTGGTCCCCTGGCGGTTATGCTCTTGGTGCTGAGCAGCCACACCTCCCTACTTACAGTTATGCTCAAGGACCTGAGTGACTGCAAGTCCTAGCAGATGAGATTGTTGTGTTGAAGCTAGCTGTTTGTGCGAACTGATCACTTATTACTTTATAGAACAGCTCTGATAGAGCTCCTGTTTTAAAAAGAAAATTCTCTAGAGAGCCGAGAACTTGCAAGAGCGGAACCAATCGAGAGTTCGGGACTGCACCTGTTTGGGGCTATGACTTCGAGTCTAAGAGACCCAGTCCATGCGTAAAGCCCGGGCCACCTAAAACGAACAAATTTGTCAGAAATCCTATTATTCTACTTTAAAATACTCACAGACTAACCATTAGCATTTGACGAGTTATCTATCATTAACTGTTAGAACTATGGAAGAGACAGTCAGAAAAGGGGAAATAGCTCCAATGAATGCATAAATTCTTACGTATAGCTGGAAAGTTTTTGATAGAGTATTTCAAAGTAACTATAAGCAATCAGGTTAGAGACTGTAAAACAAGATGAAAATATTTTTTATACATGAAAATATGAAGTCTTGAAGAAAAAGTAAGGGTTACCCATTCTGTAAAATACCCACTAAAGGAGTTTAATATGTGCTGAAGAATATTAGATATGTGAATGAAAAATAGTGATAATTGGAAGGTATAATGATAAGAACAGCTTGGCCAAACTTATACGTTAAGAGAGCAAGTCTGGACTCATCAAGGCTTAATTAATTTCTCAATAGAGGAAATTGATTGGTGAGATTTTTATTCCCTGAAGGGAATGTTAAAAGAAAGTCATAAGACCCAATAGTGGATTGGAGTCAACCACTCAGCCTGTGACGTCCTCCTCCACTCAAGGGCGAGCCCATGAGGGAACGGTCTTCAATGCTCTGCAGTAAGTTAATACTCCAGAGCCGCTTCCCGCTCAGAGGACGACACTCAACCTCGTCATCGTGGTTGAACTCGTTCCGAGTTTTGGACTTAAACTCGTCAATCACACTATAGAATTGATCCTATGTAGTATGATCATACCTTCAGCATCCAAACTTCCACTACTCGTCACAAAGGATGCTGACTCACCTCAAAACTGGTGACATTTATGTTAATTTTATCATTTTGTAATAGTGTATAAAGATTTAAGAACTATGTATTGTTGATTGAATAATTTCCCTATATTATGTGTTGAAAACATTTGAAAAGGAATGATAAATTAATAAATATAAACTAACAGCTTAGGATTATCACACAGAAAAATTATTTAACTTTTACACGTTATATAAAAATACTTAATGAATAAATCCCATCATCATCATATCATCTATTCACCCAGTCTCAACTCAGCTCCCAGACAGAGAGGAGTACTCTTCCCGCTCAGGAACCAGCTAATCTCACACAGAAGACACAGTTCACTCGGGTCAGAGGATACCACAGGTCCCCTGCCAGCCTGCTGGCCGTAATTTTCGGCTGTCACTGAACAGAAACCTGCCAAAATTTTTGGCTGTAACTACGAAGGGAGTCTGCCATGAGTGGGTATAGCAAGACCTTCATTTGTTGGTTCTGCTACAGCAAGGTGCATCAGCCCTGTCAAACCTTCTGCCACCCAGACAGGAAGCCATTATGAGATCCTGTCTGTGGCCGAAATAGGACTGGCAATCCGTACATGGCTTCTTCTTTAATACCCCAATAAGAAGCCATGTACGGATTGCCAGTCCTATTTCGGCCACAGGCAGGATCTCATAATGCATGCCCTCCATCTGGTCGCTCAGTTTGGATGGACTCTTGACTAGGCCTGTGTCCCTCACAAGATATGGTGCAGATGTGACCAACTGCAACCTGTTCCATGATGTAATATATCGACTGGTCACCAGGAGAAACAGGGAACCCCCTTTGTATAAGAGGGCACTCCCACCAAGGAATTATGACATGGAAATTCATCACTTCCACTCCCCAGGAGTTCTACAAAAAATGCTGACGACTCTAGGCAGGCCACCCAGATGGCCCCTGTTACCAGCCCTGGATGAAGATCATGATCCGAACCGTTTGGAGGCCTTACCTAGCAGGGGAGGGCCTAATCAAGTCCCTCACAATCACAACCCCACCCCCCCCACAGCAGAAGCCTGAGAAAAAGGATAAGAAGGAACCAGCAGTAGCTGTTCCTGCTGCTCCAGATTCCAGTTCCAACCCAGTGAAGAAGCCACCTGCAAAGAAACAGAAAAGTGGATCAACAGTGGAACCACTTACTACTACATCCACTGCTGGCCCGCCTGCCTGTACTCCAACAATAGATGTAAAAGATCCTCCCATGCACGTCAACATCCTGCACTAACTGAAACTCATCAGCAAAACTGCAACTGTACGCAGTTTTACACAGCTGGCTACACTCCTTCCATCCACAGACCCTGCTCCTGAACCAACAGAAGTCACGGCCACTCATTCACAAGCTCCTAAACCTGCTCCAGTATCTCAAGAATCCCAGGAAATTCCTGCCACATCGACTAGAACTATTGAACCATCTCCAGAACCTCGTTCTACCCCATGAACCTTGGACTTCCACAGAAATCCAAGCACCATGCAGTGGAAGGATCACCCTCCTATGCAGCAGTAGCAGCCATTGCAGCCTCAAACCCAGGAATAAAAATCTCTGCCAGAGCCAACTTAAAGGGTGACATAATCATCACCATAAAGGATCACGGTAGTACCAGCCTTCTACACACTGAAGGCTCTTTGACCTACTTGATCCTGCCAAGAGATTAAGTAAAGCAATCGTCGTCAATTACCCAGTCAACGTGTCATTGTCATTCATAACTGACTGCAGTCAAGTTGCCCAGGCTGAGAGACATTTGGGCAGCCACAAGCAGCCTACCAGAAGTGTCACAGTCAATTTCATTGGCCCTATCCCAAAGACACTGGACCTTGAACTGTGGGGATCTTTCCCCACAAATGACTTTACAAGTGACCCATTGCGCTGCTTCAATTGTAAGCGCTTTGGACACCACAAGGAGGACTGTAGATGCCCAGCGATCTGTAGCCGCTGCCACGCAACCCAAGTTTGCATAGATGCACAAACAAATGGAATAGAAACACATGTCAAATGTCCAAACTGCTGGACCCCATCATGCCTGGAATAAGAAGTGTCCTGAGTTTCTCAGAAGAGTAACAACACCACAAGCAGCCCCACCAACCTCTACAGCAACAGCACCGCAGCAGCCACCGCAGCCTCAAAGGGCTCCACATTCCAGGCCTCCTCGTCGCCCTCCCACTGAACCTGCTCCAGTTGCACCTATTCCTGTCACTGCCCAGACACCAGTCACCGATCCAAACCCACTTATCAACCCTGTTCCCAATCCTACCCAGATTCCTCCTCCTGATCCTACGGTGACTTCCCTCATGTCCCAAGTTGAGTCCTTACCTGTTGAAAAGCTGGCCCCCTTGATCCTACAGCTTGTAGTTAAAGTCTGCTCCCTTGTTCAGACTCCCTCCAGCATAATTCAATCCCTCTTCTCTCCTATAATAACACCCACCCTTGAGCAGGGATAAGCAACTATGCTTTAAACTGCTCCTTTTCTTTACTACTAAAGTTTCTTCCCTCCTCTCCCAGTCTCTTCTGCTCATTGGGACTTACTACTATCGCTGCTTTTTCATATCACTAAAAATTTTCACTTCAGTTCCAGTATGGACCTGGTTTCCTGGTCCCCTGGCGGTTATGCTCTTGGTGCTGAGCAGCCACACCTCCCTATTTGCAGTTATGCTCAAGGAGCTGAGTGACTGCAAGTCCTGGCAGATGAGATTGTTGTGTTGAAGCTAGCTGTTTGTGCGAACTGATCACCTATTATTTTATAGAACAGCTCTGATAGAGCTCCTGTTTAAAAAAGAAAATTCTCTCGAGAGCTGAGAACTTGCAAAAGCAGAACCGATCGAGAAGTTGGGACTGCACCTGTTTGGGGCTATGACTTCGAGTCTAAGAGACCCTGTCCGGGCCATCTAGAACGAACAAATTTGTCAGAAATCCTATCATTCTACTTTATAATACTCACAGACTAACCATTAGCATTTGACGAGTTATCTATCATTAACTGTAAGAACTATGGAAGAGACAGTCAGAAAAGGGGAAATAGCTCCAATGAATGCATAAATTCTTACGTACAGCTGGAAAGTTTTTGATAGAGTATTCCAAAATAACTATAATCAATCAGGCTAGAGACTAAAAAAAGATGAAAATATTTTTTATACATGAAAATATAGTCTTGAAGAAAAAGGGTTACCCATTCTAACAAAATACCCACTAAAGGAGTTTAATATGTGCTGAAGAATGATATTAGATATGTGAATGAAAAATAGTGATAATTGGAAGGTATAATGATAAGAACAGCTTGGCCAGACTTATACATTGAGAGCAAGTCTACACTCATCAATGCTTAATTAATTTCCCAATACAGGAATTTGAATGGTGAGATTTTTATCCCATAAAGGGAATGTTAAAAGAAAGTCATAAGACCCAATAGTGGATTGGAGTCAACCACTCAGCCTGTGACGTCCTCCTCCACTCAAGGGCGAGCCCATGAGGGAACAGTCTTCAATGCTCTACAGTAAGTTAATACTCCAGAGCCGCTTCCCGCTCAGAGGACGACACTCAACCTCGTCATCGTGGTTGAACTCGTTCCGAGTTTTGGACTTAAACTCGTCAATCACACTATAGAATTGATCCTATGTAGTATGATCATACCTTCAACATCCAAACTTCCACTACTGGTCACAATGGATGCTGACTCTCCTCAAAACTGGTGACATTTATGTTAATTTTATCATTTTGTAATAGTGTATAAAGATTTAAGAACTATGTATTGTTGACTGAATAATTTCCCTATATTATGAGATGAAAACATTTAAAAAGGAATGATAAATTAATAAATATAAACTAACAGCTTAGGATTATCACAGAGAAAAATTATTTAACTTTTGCACGTTATATAAAAATACTTAATGAATATATCTCATCATCATCATATCATCTATTCACCCAGTCTCAACTCAGCTCCCACACAGAGAGGAGTACTCTTCCCGCTCAGGAACCAGCTAATCTCACACAGAAGACACAGTTCACTTGGGTCAGAGGATACAACAGGTCCCCTCCCAGCCTGCTGGCCGTAATTTTCGGCTGTCACTGAACAGAAACCTGCCAAAATTTTTGGCTGTAACTACGAAGGGAGTCTGCCATGAGTGGGTATAGCAAGACCTTCATTTGTTGGTTCTGCTACAGCAAGGTGCATCAGCCCTGTCAAACCTTCTGCCACCCAGACAGGAAACCATGTAAAGATTTTACACAGCTGGCTAAACTCCTTCCATCCACAGACCCTGCTCCTGAACCAACAGAAGTCACTACCACTCATTCACAAGCTCCTAAACCTGCTCCAGTATCTCAAGAATCCCAGGAAATTCCTGCCACATCGACTACAACTATTGAGCCGTCTCCAGAACCTCGTTCTACCCCATGAACCTTGGACTTCCACAGAAATCCAAGCACCATGCAGTGGAAGGATCACCCTCTTATGCAGCAGTAGCAGCCATTGCAGCCTCAAACCCAGGAATAAAAATCTCTGCCAGAGCCAACTTAAAGGGTGACATAATCATCACCACAAAGGATCAGGACAGTGCCAGCCTTCTACACACTGAAGCCTCCTTTACCTACGTTGATCCTGCCAAGAAATTAAGTAAAGCAATCGTCGTCAATTACCCAGTCAACATGTCATTGTCCTTCATAACTGACTGCAGTCAAGTTGCCCAAGCTGAGAGACATTTGGGCAGCCACAAGCAGCCTACCAGAAGTGTCACAGTCACTTTCATTGGCCCTATCCCAAAGACACTGGACCCTAGACTGTGGGGATCTTTCCCCACAAATGACTTTACAAGTGACCCATTGCGCTGCTTCAATTGTCAGCGCTTTGGACACCACAAGGAGGACTGCAGAAGCCCAGCGATCTGTAGCCGCTGCCACGCAACCCAAGTTTGCATAGATGCACATAAAAATGGAATAGAATCACAAGTCAAATGTCCAAACTGTGCTGGACCCCATCATGCCTGGAATAAAAAGTGTCCTGAGTTTCTCAGAAGAGTATCAACACCACAAGCAGCCCCACCAACCTTTACAGTAACAGCACCGTAGCCTCAAAGGGCTCCACGTTCCAGGCCTCCTCGTCTCCCTCCCACTGAACCTGCTCCAGTTGCACCTATTCCTGTCACTGCCCAGACATCAGTCACCAATCCAAACCCAGTTATCAACCCTGTTCCCAATCCTACCCAGATTCCTCCTCCTGATCCTACGGTGACTTCCCTCATGTCCCAAGTTGAGTCCTTACCTGTTGAAAAGCTGGCCCCCTTGATCCTACAGCTCGTAGTTAAAGTCTGCTCCCTTGTTCAGACTCCCTTCAGCATAATTCAATCCCTCCTCTCTCCTATAAAAACACCCACCCTTGAGCAGGGATAAGCAACTATGCTTTAAACTGTTCCTTTTCTCTACTACTAAACTTTCTTCCTTCCTCTCCCAGTCTCTTCTGCTCACTGGGACTTACTACTATCGCTGCTTTTTCATATCACTAAAAACTTTCACTTCAGTTCCAGTATGGACCTGGTTTCCTGGTCCCCTGGCGGTTATGCTCTTGGTGCTGAGCAGCCACACCTCCCTACTTGCAGTTATGCTCAAGGACCTGAGTGACTGCAAGTCCTAGCAGATGAGATTGTTGTGTTGAAGCTAGCTGTTTGTGCGAACTGATCACTTATTACTTTATAGAACAGCTCTGATAGAGCTCCTGTTTTAAAAAGAAAATTCTCTAGAGAGCCGAGAACTTGCAAGAGCGGAACCAATCGAGAGTTCGGGACTGCACCTGTTTGGGGCTATGACTTCGAGTCTAAGAGACCCAGTCCAGGCGTAAAGCCCGGGCCACCTAAAACGAACAAATTTGTCAGAAATCCTATTATTCTACTTTAAAATACTCACAGACTAACCATTAGCATTTGACGAGTTATCTATCATTAACTGTTAGAACTATGGAAGAGACAGTCAGAAAAGGGGAAATAGCTCCAATGAATGCATAAATTCTTACGTATAGCTGGAAAGTTTTTGATAGAGTATTTCAAAGTAACTATAAGCAATCAGGTTAGAGAATGTAAAACAAGATGAAAATATTTTTTATACATGAAAATATGAAGTCTTGAAGAAAAAGTAAGGGTTACCCATTCTGTAAAATACCCACTAAAGGAGTTTAATATGTGCTGAAGAATATTAGATATGTGAATGAAAAATAGTGATAATTGGAAGGTATAATGATAGGAACAGCTTGGCCAAACTTATACGTTAAGAGAGCAAGTCTGGACTCATCAAGGCTTAATTAATTTCTCAATAGAGGAAATTGATTGGTGAGATTTTTATCCCATAAAGGGAATGTTAAAAGAAAGTCATAAGACCCAATAGTGGATTGGAGTCAACCACTCAGCCTGTGACGTCCTCCTCCACTCAAGGGCGAGCCCATGAGGGAACGGTCTTCAATGCTCTGCAGTAAGCTAATACTCCAGAGCCACTTCCCGCTCAGAGGACGACACTCAACCTCGTCATCGTGGTTGAACTCGTTCCGAGTTTTGGACTTAAACTCGTCAATCACACTATAGAATTGATCCTATGTAGTATGATCATACCTTCAACATCCAAACTTCCACTACTGGTCACAATGGATGCTGACTCTCCTCAAAACTGGTGACATTTATGTTAATTTTATCATTTTGTAATAGTGTATAAAGATTTAAGAACTATGTATTGTTGATTGAATAATTTCTCTAAATTATGAGATGAAAACATTTGAAAAGGAAGGATAAATTAATAAATATAAACTAACAGCTTAGGATTATCACACAAAAAAATTATTTAACTTTTACACGTTATATAAAAATACTTAATGAATATATCCCATCATCATCATATCTCTTCACCCAGTCTCAACTCAGCTCCCACACAGAGAGGAGTACTCTTCCCGCTCAGGAACCACCTAATCTCACACAGAAGACAGTTCACGCGGGTCAGGGGATACCACAGGTCCCCTGCAAGCCTACTGGCCGTAATTTTCGGCTGTCACTGAACAGAAACCTGCCAAATTTTTTGGCTGTAACTACGAAGAGAGTCTGCCACGAGTGGTTATAGAAAGACCTTCATTTGTTGGTTCTGCTACAGCAAGGTGCATCAGCCCTGTCAAACCTTCTGCCACCCAGACAGGAAGCCATGTACAGATTGCCAGTCCTATTTCGGCCACAGGCAGGATCTCATAATGCATGCCCTCCATCTGGTAGCTCAGTTTGGATGGACTCTTGACTGGGCCTGCGTCCCTCACAAGATATGGTCCAGATGTGACCAACTGCAACCTGTTCCATGATGTAATATATCGACTGGTCACCAGGAGAAACAGGGAACCCCCCTTGTATAAGAGGGTGCTCCCACCAAGGAATCATGACATGGAAATTCATCACTTCCACCCCCCAGGAGTTCTACAAAAAATGCTGAAGACTCTAGGCAGGCCACCCAGATGGCCCATGTTACCAGCCCTGGATGAGGATCGTGATCCAAACTGT
The DNA here is from genome assembly GCF_036898095.1 of Palaemon carinicauda. Taxonomy (NCBI): domain Eukaryota; kingdom Metazoa; phylum Arthropoda; class Malacostraca; order Decapoda; family Palaemonidae; genus Palaemon; species Palaemon carinicauda. Next base: position 57,451,477 of record NC_090759.1, read on the forward strand.
TTGGAGGCCTTGCCTGGCAGGGGAGGGCCTAATCAAGTCCCTCACAATCACAACCCCCGCCCCCCCCCCACACCAGAAGCCTGAGAAAAAGGAAAAGAAGGAACCAGCAGTAGCTGTTCCTGCTGCTCCAGATCCCAGTCCCAACCCAGTGAAGAAGCCACCTGCAAAGAAACAGAAAAGTGGATCAACAGTGGAACCACCTACTACTACATCCACTGCCTCCCCACCTGCCTGTACTCCAACAATAGAGGTAAAAGATCCTCCCATGGACCTCGACCTGCACTGACTGAACCTCATCAGCAAGACTGCAACTGTACACAGTGTCTTACACAGCTACTTGCAGAAGCCACTGCTACACTCCTTCCATCCACAGACCCTGCTCCTGAACCAACAGAAGCAATTACCCCTCATTCTCAAGCTCCTAAACCTGATCCAGTATCTCAGGAATCCAAAGAAATTCCTGCCACATCGACTCCAACTATTGAGCCGTCTCCAGAACCTTGTCCTACCCCTATGAACCTAGGACTTCTACAGAAATTCAAGCTCCCTGCAGTGGAAGGATCACCCTCTTATGCAGCAGTAGCAGCCATTGCAGCCTCAAATCCAGGAATAAAAATCTCAGCCAGAGACAACTTAAAGGGTGACATAATCATCACCACAAAGGATCAGTATAGTGCCAGCCTTCTACACACTGAAGGCTCTTTGACCTACTTGATCCTGCCAAGAGATTAAGCAAAGCAATTGTCACCAATTACCCAGTCAACATGTCACTGTCCTTCATAACTGACTACAGTTAAGTTGCCCAGGCTAAGACGTTTGGGCAGCCACAAGCAGCCTACCAGATGTGTCACAGTCACTTTCATTGGCCCTATCCCAAAAACACTAGACCTTGGACTGTGGGGATCTTTCTCCACTAAGGACTTTACGAGTGACTCATTGCGCTGCTTCAATTGTCAGCACTTTGGACACCACAAGGAGGACTGCAGAAGCCCAGCGGTATGTGGAGTTTGCAGCCACCGCCACACAACCCAAGTATGCATAGATGCACATAAAAATGGAATGGAAACACATGCCAAGTGTCCAAACTTGCTGGACCCCACCATACCTGGGATAAGAAGTGTCCTGAGTTTCTCAGAAGAGTATCAACACCACAGGCAGCCCCCTCTACAGCAACAGCACCGCAGACTCAAAGGGCTCCACATTCCAGGCCTCCTCATCGCCCTCCCACTGAACCTGCTCCAGTTGCACCTATTCCTGTCACTGCCCAAACACCAATCACCGATCCAAACCCAGTCATCAACACCACTCCCAAACCTACCCAGATTCCTTCTCCTGACCCTACAGTGTCCTCTGTCATCTCCCAAGTTGAGTACTTACCTGTTGAAAAGCTAGTCCCCTTGATCCTACAGCTTGTAGTTAAAGTCTGCTCCCTTGGTCAGACTCCCTCCAACATAATTCAATCCCTCCTCTTTCCTCTAGTAACAACCCCCTTGAGCAGGTATAAGCAACTATGCTTTAAACTGCTCCTTTTCTCTACTACTAAAGCTTCTTCCCTCCTCTCCCAGTCTCTTCTATCCATTGGGACTTGCTAATGTCACTACTTTTACTTATGACTAAAATTTTCACTTCGGTTCCGGTATGGACCTGGTTTCCTGGTCCTCCTGGCGATTATGCTCTTGGTGCTGAGCGGCCGCACCTCCCTACCTGCAGTTACGCTCAAGGAGCTGAGCGACTGTAAGTCCAGGGAGGTGAGCTTGTTGTGTTGGGGCTTGCTGCTTGAGTAAACTGATCACCTGATATTTTGTGGAACAGTTCTGGATAGAGCTACTGATTAAAAAGGAAAAGTCTCTCGTGAGCCGAGAACTTGCAACAGCGGAACCGATCGTAAGGTCAAGGCTGCACCTGTTTGGGGCTATGACCTAGTATCTAAGAGCCCCAGTCCGGGCAATCTAGAATGAACAAACGAACTGCAAACTTAACAGGGTGTTAAGAATGTAGTTTGTTGGGATTAATAACTGATAATAGAATTATAACTCTACAAAGCGTAAACATGAAAACAAATGATTAGTTCGGTGTGCTGACTAACCATGACTTAAATCAACCTGAACATCAAAACTAGATGATTGGTATATGGGCAGTGACAGGAATAGGGGCAACTGGAGCAGGTTCAGTGGGAGGGCGACAAGGAGGCCTGGAATGTGGAGCCCTTTGAGGCTGCGGTGCTGTTGCTTGTTTCCCCCAAGGCGAGGCTCACCATTGCACTCCGGTGGTGCTGACCCTTGCGATTGACCCAAATGTGGTCAACTCGGGTGTAGCGGGGAACTGCGTTCGCGCTATCCCCCAACAAAAACTGGTTTAATATACTGTAAACTTATTGCTTCTCAAACACACAAGTGAACCCTAGTTAACATCTACTGAGTACATGTAACCTAACACTGAATTGTTTATGCAATAAATCAATTTATATCAGTGCATCCTGCAACTTTATCATGAGGATATAAATTCTTATATTTCGTAAGTAGAAACATAAATTAAATATCATTAGAAAAAAATCGCTATATTATTTAATTGACCCAGGACTGATCTTTCTAATCTTGTTCCCTATTTGAATGCTCAAAGATTTCTCCTGTTCACTAATATATTAGTTACTAGGCTTGTTATTCCCTCAACTCTGCATAGTTTTAACAATTAGATTCCTTCTACTTTAGTATCGTATTTATCCACAAAGCCGAACTTATCATTATCCCCAAGAATCAAGACAACACCAGCCTCCTGCAGACGGAATCCTACTTGACGTTCGTTTGTTCGTTCAGAATGCTCTGCATTTACAGACAAGTGGGGGCTCTTGGCACAAGGCACTAGTCCCTAAGAGTGCACACAGAGTGCGCTCTTAGTTTTAACATCTGCTCCACACCAGGAGTGTAGCTGCGGAAGTATAAGTATTTCTTATATGAGATTATGTAGCTGAACGGAACTATTCTCATGGCGAACAAAATGTCAGCGACACAGCCATCCCAGACACAGAAAGTAGGCGCAGTTGCTCTGCCCCAAGAGCGTGGCTGCCAGGTAAAATAAAAAAGAAAACAACCTAGGATCCAATTGGAACCAAAAGGAAGGGGTTTAGGAGTAGAGAAAAGTTTTATAACAGCAAGTCCCAGTTAAGTAAAAGACGAGGAGAGAAGAGTTAAAAGTAGGAGAGAACAGAAACAGTTTGCTCCTTGGTCCAGCCAAGAAGCAAAGGAAGGCAGTTATTACCAATAACCTGTCACCATGCCTCTATCTTTCATCACCAGCCTCTTAAAACATCGCCAGTGAAGAATGCTACACAAAAAGATTTTGCAGCCCCAACAAACAAAGTCATCGCCACCTTCATCAGCCCATCCCATCTTCCCTCGACATTAGAATATGGGAGACTTTCCCCATTCAAGACTAAATACGGAAACCTAAAGTCCACAAGAAAGGCAAATTAACAATTCCTAAATGTACCAACTGTGCCCTCTCTTATCACGCCTGGAACAAGTATTCAGAGCATTTGAAAAGGATTACGGTCATGAAATACACCTCACTGTAAAACTCGTCTCAACAACCACCTCAGCTCCAGCAGCCACCAAAATCTCAGAGGATATCTCACCACCAACCATGCACCACTCCTGATGAAGTCATCCCTACCCTAACAATACCACCAACTCCCCTACCAAACCCATACCATACTTTACCCAACACATAGAAACCAAGTCCCTCAAAGACCTCATCCCCACAGCCTTTCACCTTTTCTCCAGACTTCCATCCCTGTTCAAAGCCCCCAAATCCCTTCAATCACTTGGCCAAATACTCCTTGGTCCCAAACAGACTCTTCTTCTCCAACACCCTAAAGAGTAGAGATGAATTCTTAAATTTATAACTAGTCCTCTCTCTTCTACTCATAATCCTTCCAATTGCTATCCCAGTTTTTTCTACTCACTGGGACATTGTGCTATAAAAGTTTCTCTACCACTGAAAACCTTCCTTTCAGTTCTATGAGGAACATGTATTTTGGACACAGTTGTCCAGCAGACCTACTTTGGAGCAGGGACAATATAAGGATATTAATACTGACTAGGTACCTGGCTTTGCTAAGGACTTACCGGTGCCGGTTTAGTATGTGGCCTACCTTCCGAGTGTGGCCTACCTTCAGAATGTGGCCTACCTTGAAAAGCAAAATATAAATATAAATATATATATATATATATATATATATATATATATATATATATATATATATATATATACATATATATGGTAGATGGTGTCAATTAATTACGGAATTGCTGGTGTAGTAAGTCATTGTTTATGTTAACTTGTTGCCGTCTACGGAAATGAAAATTTAAGTGGTAAAGTTATTACAGAATTGCTGGTTTATTAAGTAACTGTTTATAATTACCTGTCTCCCTTTATGGAAATGTAAGGAAAACCTCCTACAACACTTGCAGCAATATTATCATCTTTGTATATATTTTTCTGTACATATTATTTATTCAGTCCGGTGCAGAATCATCTATCCTTTATTTCTATATACATTTCATTATTATATGTCAAGTGTGGGCTTTCACATTTATTGTAATGTTGACTGTAAAAACCACAAATGCCCCGCATTTTTTCACCTGTTCACAGTTGGTCAGTCACCTTCCTACCCTGCCGTCCGCACTGGTCAATGTACTTTGCCCGTGTCAGAAATAAAGCATCACTCATCTATGGGCTGTCATCTCAAACCCTTAAGTCTTTACAAAGAAACGTTAATACCAATAATCCAAAGGGAGGTGGAATTTGGTTCAGTAATTCACTTCGACGAGTGGCCTGCTTATGGCCAACTTCAGCATTTAGGATTTGAACATCAAAATGTAAACCCTCAGCACCATTATGTTGACCCAGTTACTAGTGCTTATACGCAAAGAATTGAAAGATCTTGGCTTGAAAGAAAATTCAACTTTATGAAGAAAAGGCGCCGAGTTCCAATTCATCACTTCCAAGGACATCTTAATAAATACTGCTGGCGATATTCAAAAGGAGCTAATAGCGACTTATTTTAGAATTTTAGCATATTTTAAAAATTAAATAAATCTTGATTTTACAACTGAACTGTATTTCTTATACCTCTATAAATACTACCACTGAGGTAGGACACATTCAAGCCAGAATAAGAAAGGTAAGCCACATACTAAACCGGTACCGACTTACCTTCAGTCATACTTTTGACATGAGCAGTGAACATTTTTTAGTACTCCTTAATACACCTGGCCAAGCAACCATTTGAGGCTATGACTGTGTGAATCTAAGAGCTCTGTCTGTCACGTCTGAGCAAAAGCTCCCCAAAATCTGGGTGTGTGGACTAAGCTTAATTCCCCCTTTTTGGGAGTTTTTCATAGATGAAATTTTTATCCCTTAAAGGGAATATTAAAAGAAAGTCATAAGACCCCATAGTGGATTGTGAGTCAACCACTCAGCCTGTGACGTCCTCCTCCACTCAAGGGCGAGCCCATGAGGGAACGGTCTTCAATGCTCTGCAGTAAGTTAATACTCCAGAGCCGCTTCCCGCTCAGAGGACGACACTCAACCTCGCGACACTCAACCTCGTCATCGTGGTTGAACTCGTTCCGAGTTTTGGACTTAAACTCGTCAATCACACTATAGAATTGATCCTATGTAGTATGATCATACCTTCAACATCCCAAATTCCACTACTGGTCACAAAGGATGCTGACTCTCCTCAAAACTAGTGACAATTATGTTATTCTCTATCATTTTGTAATATTCTATATAGATTTAAAAACTCAGTATTGTTGATTAAATAATTTCCATATATGGTTAAATGAAACAAAATTAAAATTATTGACAAAATAAAAATTAACCACTTAGGAATTTCACAGAGAAGAGATATTTCAATTATGCACACCAACTCTAAATAAAAATACCTAATAAATATATCCAATACACCGAACGCTAGTTCAGCTCCCAGTAAGGAAAGGACAATCAGCACCGTTCTCACCCCCCTCTCGCTCATCCTAGCTGGATGAAATTTTTAGCCAAGCTGAGACTTACACCTCAGCGTTCGGCCATCATAGCCAGCCGAAATATCCCATGGACTTTGCTCTCGCTGTCCTCCAACTGTTGACCCACCATGAGTGCTTAAATCCATACCTTCATTTGCAGAACTATCTACAATGCACTGATACTCCTTGCCAAGAATTCTGCCATAGATATAGGAAGCCACACCAGATTTTTTCCAGGTACTACAATGTCAGAGACTATGGTTTTCTCCATATCCACTTCAATCTTGATGGGGATGTGAACATTGATGTAAAGAGTCAAAAGATCTGGTACAGCTGCAACGGCTGGAATCTGTACCATGATGGCAAGTTCTTCAACCTCATCAGAAAACCAAGAGAGCCACCCTTCCAGTCATTCAACCTCCAGCTGCCACTACTCCTGCACAGGCTATTGTAACCCCACCTCCCAACAAGAAGAAAAAGAGCAAGTCTTCAAAGCCTTTCACTGCCTCCAGCCAACCCCTGACTGCCCTGCTACCAGCCAAGTCATGCCGTCTTCGAAACCACTTGTAAAAACACCAACACCTGCAAAGGCTCCACGGTTACCAACAAAGTACTGCCTTCACAGGACCAACGTGCCTAGAATCCTACACCTTCTTCCTCAGAACCAGACCCACCGACGTTGCCCAGCCCCACCCCACTGCTATAGAGACAGGAATCCTCTGTTGAAGTCTCCCTTGATCCTGAAGGCAGTTGCCACCGAGACTGCAAATGCACAAACTGTCTCGCCCAGATACTAAAAGAAGCCGCTGCCATGATCTCCAGCTCTCCTTCATCATTCTCACCCATGGCGGAGATGAAACCTCAAGATCCTCTGCCCAAATTCAAGCTTCTATCCACTGAAAACACCTTTTCATATGTTGCAGTTGCTACCCTTGCAACCGCACATACCAACATCCAAATTTCAATTTAACCAAATTGCAAGGGGGAACTTATCATCACCTAAAAGGATGAAGAAAGTGCCAGTCTCCTTCAGACAGAATTCTCCCTGGCACTCCTCGACCAAGCCAAGAAGCAAAGGAAAGCCATCCTTTCTAGTTACCCAGCCTCCATGCCTTTAACCGTCATCATTTCTCTCATCAACATTGCCAGTGCAGAATGCTGTAAGGATAGATTCAGAGTTTCTGTCAACAAAGTCATAGCCACCTTCATCAGACCCATTCCACCTTTTCTTCTCAATATGGGGAACTTTCCCCATCCAGGATTACATACCTGAGCCACTTACATTTTACTGCTGCCACCAGTATGGCCACTACTGTGTAGACTGCAGAGGACCTAACTTTTCTAGAGTCCGCAGCCAACATCACCATACTCAATAGTGTATAGACGGCCATGTCAAGATGTCCTAACTGCTTCCTCTCCCATAACAGCTGGAATAGGTGTCTAGAGCATTTGAAGAGAATACTTACCACGCATGTTACCCACTGGCCAACCCATCTTAAGCACCATCCCAACCGTCTCAACCTCGGAGAATTCCTCGCCAGAGACCTTGTCATCAATCCCCCTCAGCTCCTGATCCTGTTATCCCTACTGCACCAGCACCTCTCCCCATTCCTTCTCCGTCCCAATCCTTACCCAACCAAAAGAATCATTACAACTTGAAGACTTGATCCCCACATTCCTCCAAATTTTCTCCTAGCCCCTTTCCCTTCCTAAAGTTCCCAAATCTCTTCAATCCCTTATCAAAATACTCCTCTCCTCCCAGGCTAATCCCTTCTTCTCACCACCCTAAATTCCTTTTCTAACCCTCCTTGAGTGGGAAAAAGGTCTTCTTTCTTTAACAGCTACTTTCACTACTACTCAGAATCCTCTCCCAGTCTCTTCTACTCACTGGGACTTGCTGCTATAACGTCATCCAACGCAAAACTGCATGGATGCACACAAGGAAGGGAAACCTTTCCCAAGTGCCTCAACTTTGCCTTTCGCCATCATGCCAGGAACAAGAGGTGTCCAGAGTTCCTGGGGGAGAAGTGAGGCAGTAATCAATCCACCAGCTACTACAGCAGCCACAGCATTTAGCAGCCAGTGACCTCCACAGCAGCAACAGTACTGACCCAGTCACCAAAGCCGCAGAGTGTCCCACATCGCAGACCTGTCCAGCACCCTGCCACCGTCCCTCCTCCTGATCCAGTTATCCTTATCCCACCTCCTTCCCAAGTCCCTTCTTCCTCCCCACCCTCCCTAAACCCTCCCCCTAGCCTATCCTTCGCCCACCATCATGACTCTCTGCCCCTTAAAGAAATCCTTCCAGCCCTCCTCCACCTTCTGTCCAAAGTTTAAAATCCCCCTACATGTCCAGACTCTTTTCCAATCCCTCCTTAATTACATACTCTCACCCCCTCCTTGAGTAGATATAAGTTGTTGTAACTTATAAGTCCTCCTTTTTCTCGTACTGAAAATCCTTCTCTCCTCTCCCAGTCTTTTCTACTTTACTGGGACTTGCTGCTATACAACTTTTGCCCACTCCTAAAAAAATTCATTTCAGTTCTATTTGGATCCGGGTTTTTTTTTTTTTTTTTTTTTGAGATCTTTGACTCCTGCAGCTATGCGGAGTAGTTGCTTGTGTTAAAAGCACACGCTCTGTACACTCTTATGGGCTAGTGCCTTGTGACAAGAGGCCCTGCTCGGCTGTAAATGCCAAGTAATCTAAAACCAACCAACCAAAACGTCCCAGAACCTGGATCATCTACAGCATGTCTCACTAAACTAATCTAATTTAATGCTAGCAAGGAGTTATTCCAGGTCATAATTAAGGAAGCAAGCTATTTGGATGAACAGCTTTTCAATCTGGATGAGACTGGCCCCTTTTGGAAACACATGCCAATGCAACCTTTCAATATGAAGGAGGCCAGAGCCCTGGATTCAAGATCTACAAACATTACCTGACACTTATAATGTGTGGAAATGCTACAGGCTCTCTGGAAAAAACCAGTTCTTATTTACAATTCCAAAAACACAAGGGACCTCAAAAACAAAAACAATAGCCCCCTGCCAGTGAATTGGATGCACAACCAAAAAGGAATGGATAACGAAAACACCGACGTGAGATCGATTTCACCAATGCTCCATTCCCTGAAGTCAAACTTTATCCTCCCGTAAAAGGCTTTGATTTTGAAGTGCTTCTCCTAATGGATAATAGTATAGGTCATACAATCAATCTGTAATATGATAGCTCAGAGGTAGATGTTTCACCGCCAAACCCGACATTGCTGATTAAGCCCATGGAACAGGACGTCATTCATTCATCTGAAGTGATTTATACATGAGACTCCTTAATAGAATAGATAATGGTGTAGGTCATACAATTGATATGTAACATGATAGCTTAGAGGTAGATGTTTTACCGTCAAACCCGACATTGCTGATTAAGCCCATAGATCAAGACATCATGCATTCATCCGAAGTAATTTATACACGAAACTCCTTAATACAATAGATAATGGTGTAGGTCATACAATCGATCTGTGACATGATAGCTCAGAGGTAGATGTTTTACCGTCAAATCCGACATCGCTGATTAAGCCCATGGAACAGGACGTCATTCATTCATCCAAAGTGATTTATACATGAAACTCCTTTAACCCAATATCTCAATGATTTAAAGGACACTAATATCTTCTCCCTAAAGGAGTTCCGGAAAAATTACAGTATTTAATTAGTTTTTGTTGGGGGATAGCGCGAACGCAGTCCCCCGCTACCAAAAATTTCGCACCCGAGTTGACCACATTTGGGTCAATCGCAAGGGTCAGCACCACCGGAGTGCAATGGTGAGCCTCGCCTTGGGGGAACCACCTTCGTGATCATGGTGTCCCCTGTGCCAGGTAAGTATGCTTCTCAACCACACAAGTAAACCCTAGTTAACATCTACTGAGTAGCTGTAACATAACTCTGAATTATCTATGCAATAAATTCATTTATATCAGTGTATCCTGCAGCTTTGTCATAACAATATAAATTTTTATATTTTATATTTAGAAACACAAATTAAAGATCATAGGAAAAATTTATTATCTTATTTAATTAACTTACAATTCATTTTTAAAATCTTATGTTTGCTATTTGGATGTTCAGAGCTTGCTCCTCGATAATACATTAGTAATTAGGTTTGTTTTTCCTTTAACTCTGGCTGAGTTTAAACTGTTAGAACTCCTGAGTATTTTCTATGGTCAAAGTCAGAAACCCCACATGGGCCAAGCAAGGTATGAGTTGTGCTACATGAATTGAAATATCTCTTTCCTGTTGTATCAGAATCTGTTGACATTTGGTGGTCAAACTTGGTCATTTACCAACGTAGAATAATCTTCATGAGCAATCAATATGTGTATGTTCAGTAAATAGGAAAATATTTTGATGTCTTTGAAAAATTCCAAGTTCTGGGGAGTTAGGTTACTATAGCTAAAAACAAATGCATTTTCTAGCCAGGCTTCAATTATCTCACACATGGTCTTTGCACGTACCTATATTTCTATATTTCCACTGTCAAAGTTCATTCTATACTGTATAAAGTTTTTGAACAACCAATAGTTAGGGATAGCAGGGAGGTGTTAGTGGAAAACCCAGGGGGCATGGTAAGGAGGGGGGTGCTATGATATAAACTAAGGAATGAACCAAGCATGAACCTACGGGCCAACCAAGGGAAAGGCCCGTGCCAACAACAAGTGTTGGTTTTAATACCCCAAGAAGAAGAAGACAAGCAGGAAAACCGAATACACAAAGAAGCTACCAAAGGGGGAAGACATCATGCTAAGCCGAGTTCCCGAGCAGAGAGAAAGGCCCCGCCATTCTACAGTATGTTCTGCAGAAGGTAATTTAATTTTGGAACTAAACTGCTTCACTCTTAAGGTTTTATCAAGGCCAAGTCAATGATACAGAAATGATTTATCACCATATCAGATGTACCTGCACAGACTGTAAGCAGTTTTCAGAAGTCACCACTGCAATCTCTCTAGAACAATCTTCCCCTCAAGCATTCCTCACCTGCCTCCAGAGTTATCATTAAAGCTAGCCAAATCAAAGGGAGCAGGCAGCCATCCCACTGAAACAGATGACAGTAAGCAGCCCGCTGAAAACATAGCCCATCTCCCTATGAAGTTTCCTATCAAAAGTCCAGACTTGCCATCTTCAGAACTCCTTGTCAAAATTCAGTCTCCTTCCAAAGCATAAGCTCCACCCTTGGCAGCCAGTCCCCTCACTGCTGCCATGGAGACTGAAGAACCTTCATCTGAAGCCCATGCAGTCTATGAAGAGAGCCACCACCTCGACTGCAACTGCTCTGATTGCCTTATTGAACTTCTGGAAGAAGTCTCTGCCTCGTTGTCCAGTCACTCCCTCATCTGAGCCAGCAACCATGAGCACAGAGAAGACATCTCTACCTAAATTCAAGATCCTACCAGCAGTTCCTGCCCTGGCAGTGGCGAAACCAAACATGCACATCATAATTCGACCAAACCACAAGGGAAGCTCATCATCTCCCCTAAGGAACAAGACAGCGCCACCCTTCTGCAGTCAGAATCCTTCTTGATGTTCAGAAACATTGCCTGTGCAGAACACTGCAAGACCAAACTTCAACCTCCAGCCAAAAAACTCATCACTACTTTCATTGGTCCAATCCCACCTTCCCTAGACCCTGGAATATGGGGAACTTTCCCCACCTAGGCCTATACACCGAAGCATCTTCAGTGTTATCACTGCTAGCATTATGAACACCACCGCACAGATTGCAGAAGCCCCAAAATTTGTGGTATCTACAACCAACATCACCCAACCTAGGTCTGCATCAACAACCAACATCACCCAACCCAGGTCTGCATCACCAAACACAAGGAAGGCGTAAGAAATCTTCCAAGATGTCCCAATTGTGCCATCTCTCATCACGTTTGAAACATGAGCTGCCCAGAGCATCTGAGATGGATTGCAGCCTTGAAAGACATCTTGCAGTCAAGCCTGCCCAAACCCCAAGAAAATACCTCGTCAGAGGTCACAATGCAAACCTACCACTTCTTCTGTTCCTGTAATCCCAACCTTTCACTGCCAACACCTTCTCCTTCTAAACCTTCCCCCATCCCTCACTCAAAAAATAGTCCTTATCCCTAGAAAACCTTATCCCCAAAGCCCTTCACATTTTCTCCAATGTCCTATCCCTTTTCTAAGTCCTCAAATCCCTTAGTCAAATCCTCCTTTCCTCAAAAAACCTCTCCTCCCCTAGAACAGGAATAAGTTTTTACACTTATAAATACTTTTTCCCTCCTACTCAATGCTTCCTGCTCCTCTACTTCCTGGGGCATGCTGATATAAAACTTTTTCTACAACTAAAACTCTTCACTTCAGTTCCATAAGGAGTCTGCCATTTGGGGTACAGTTACAGTCTTGGGGCTGAGCAGCTGCCTTTGCATTGTCACATCCTTGCTATAGGAAAAAGATTGACATCTTCTTCCAGTCACGCGCTTCGGGCTGAGTGACTACATGCAGTGCACTTCTTGTGCACCCCTACTAGTTAAGTTGTGTTATAACTAATCCTTATGACCATGAGTCGAAGACTCTGGGCAATCTATGCATACACGACCTATAAAATACACAGAACAGGGTCTTCATCTATTTTGACAGGCAATATTTGGTACCTAATGAACTGTGAAAAACTGTGATTGGAAGCTAAATCTATAAATGTAGATTGGCCAGACTTTATTGTTGATTGGACAATGTCTAATTCCCCATTTTAGGAAGTTGTTCATTGGAGAGATTTTTATTCCCTGAAGGGAATATTAAAAGAAAGTCATAAGACCCCATAGTGGATTGGAGTCAACCACTCAGCCTGTGACGTCCTCCTCCACTCAAGGGCGAGCCCATGAGGGAACGGTCTTCAATGCTCTGCAGTAAGTTAATACTCCAGAGCCGCTTCCCGCTCAGAGGACGACACTCAACCTCATCATCGTGGTTGAACTCGTTCCGAGTTTTGGACTTAAACTCGTCAATCACACTATAGAATTGATCCTATGTAGTATGATCATACCTTCAACATCCCAAATTCCACTACTGGTCACAATGGATGCTGACTCTCCTCAAAACTGGTGACATTTATGTTAATTTCGATTCAACAGTTATAATTCATAAAGATTAAAAATATAATGCTATTCACTGAATATTTTTGCTATAATATCTATATGAAAGTATTTTGAAAGTATTTGAAAAAGAATCATCATTGAATCAAAACCTATCAACTAAATATTTCAAAAAAAAAAAAATTATTTTGACTACAAAAATCAAATGAAAAAAAATCAGTAACAAACTTTTCCAAACACTTTATGAATAACCAACAGAATAAAGCAATAGTTTATTGAGGTAAAATTCCTTTAGCCTCATGTAGTCAATAGAATTTTATACGGGTAAAATTATGTTGCCAGAATTGTTCATCTATTACTGATGAGACGAGGTGGTACAATTCGATCTTACATGATTTGGTTAGCTTTGTTTTTGGAGTCATAGTATATCAGCAGCCAGCTCCTCCAGTGTGGATTAAAAATAGACATCAACTAACCTAAACTTTCCCCCTAACCTAACCTACTAGCCATGTCCTTACCTACTTACAAACGGGAGGGGGGGGGGCTAACACCCCACCAGTGACCCCTCTTACACTGCCGTATTCTAAGTTAGCCATAATAATATATACAGGTGACTGCTATCATGCATACACCCCTTGTTTTTCTCTCAAGAATATGACATCCACGATATCATGACTATAGTCCATTTCTTTTAGCGATGCATATTTGCACCGACTCGCGGCGGTGCCCTTTTAGCTCGGAAAAGTTTCCTGATTGCTGATTGGTTAGAATTATCTTATCCAACCAATCAGCGATCCGGAAACTTTTCTGAGCTAAAAGGGCACCGCTGCGAGTCAGTGCAAATATGCATCGCTAAAAGAAATGGACTATAGATGCTCACCATCTAAATTTGATTGATAAGCACAAATCAGTTATATTCTACTTTATGATTTCAATGTCATAATTGCACCTCTTTTTACAGGTAGCAAGAACAAACTGGTCAAGTCGGTATTCTTTGCATAGACACTACGAAATCAAACCATTGTTTTCTAGCCTTGGTTAGTGCCATAACCTCTGTACCATGGTTTTCCACTGTCTTGGATTAGAGTTCTCTGGATTGAGGGTACACTCGGGTACACTATTCTATCTCATTTCTCTTCCTCTGATTTTGTTAAAGTTTTTATAGTTTATATAGGAAATATTTATTTTAATGTTCCTGTTCTTAAAATATTTTATTTTTTACATTTTTTCTTTCCTCACTGGGCTATTTTCCCTATTGGAGTCCCTGGGCTTAGCATTCTACTTTACCAACTAGGGTTGTAGCTTAACAAGTAATAATAATAATAATAATCTGGTTATTAAAGAAGCATGGGCCCATATTATCATTATCATTACTTGCTAAGCTACAACCCTAGTTGGTAAAGCATAATACTAGAAGCCAAAGGGCTCCAACTGGGGAAAATAGCCAAATGAGGAAAGGAAATAAGGAAACAGACAGGATAGTGAGCCTTAATATGCCCTCAAGCAAGAAAACTCTCTCTCTCTCTCTCACACACACACACCAAGATTGCTCGGGAAGTATCTTCGGACAGGAGCTCTTAGACTAAATGTCATAGCCCCCCTACCCAAAAAGAGTGGAAGACCATGGTACAGAGGCTATGGCCCTACCCAAGACTGGAGAACAACTGTTTGATTTTAAAGTGTCCTTCTCCTAGGAGAGCTGTTTACCATAGCAAAAGAGTCTCTATTCTAGCCTTACCAAGTGTAATGTAGCCACTGAACAAATATAGTATACTAGTTAACCCATTGAATGAAGAAAATTTTTAGGTTGTCTTACTCTTGTCAGGTGTGTACTGAAAGAGGAGAAAGTGTAAAGAATAGGCCAGACTATTCAGTGTTTGTGTAGGAAAAGGCAAAATGAGCCATAACCAGAGAGGGATCTAATGTAGTAATATCTGACCAGTCAAATTACCCAATATCATAAGGTCAAGGGCATTTGGGATAGGTCCGAGGAACGTGCAGAGTAACTTCTCAGTGGGCAGGTTCCTGCAGCCCTTTCGGCATTCAGCTGCGGAGATGTTCTTGCGGTTGGTTAAGAAGTCCAATGGCATCCTCACTGCATATCTGCAGACTACTGCCTTCCTTGGCTTCTTAGCTGGATCAAGGAAGGTCAGGTAGGCCACCCTTTTCAAGAAACTGGCGCTAGCTTGGTCCTTTGGAGTGATGATGGTATCACCTTTGAGGTTGGGCTTGGCAGTGCCCTTCAGAGCTGGGTTGGCAGTAGCAACGGCTGCTACTGCTGCATACGAAGGTACTTCTTCCGTGGCAGGAAGCTTGAATTTCGGCAGGTGACTAGGATCCACTGGGATGACTTGTGGAGCAGGACTGGTCTCGGCAGCGTGTGAAGTGTTGCAGAAGCCTCACCAAGGAACTGAGTGAGACACGGTGCAATTACAGTAAGGTGAATGACTGTCTGGAGCAGGAACAGTGACAGGAACAGGAGCAGTGGCAGGAATAGGAGCAGTGGCAGGAACTGGAGCAGTGGCTGGAACAGGAGCAGTGGCAGGAACTAGAGCAGTGGCAAGGGCAGTCTCAGGAACGGTGGCAGGAACAGTAGCAGTGGCAGGAACTGGAGCAGAAAGGGTGGCTCTTTTGGATTTTCCCTTCTTTTTAGAGGCACACCTGGAAGTTGTAAGAATTGGGTTAGGTGTACGGGAAGGTGTAGGACTGGGTGTGGAAGAAGGGGTGAGGGCTGGAAAAGGTAAAGGAGAGATGTAGGAGGGGGTAGTTGCCTTGTGGCTCACGGCTGCAGGAGCCAAGGGAATCTTGAGATGATGGAACATTTCATCATGCAGGGCATAGCAGGGCTTACATTCACAGAATACATCATGGTATCAGAGATCAGGGTTGTGTGAAGATTCGTTGATTGTGTGTAACCTTCGACTGAGGTAGTCCTCACATTCTGGGCAGAGTCAGAGACAGGTAGCATCGGCCACGACATCGGACGAGCTGGCTCTCCCATACAAGTGTATACACTTGACTTTTGAGGAAATAAGGGCTAATCCTCTGGTCACAGATGGAGAATATGTTGCTCATCTGAAAGTCGACAGTCGGGAGGTTTTAGCTGAAAATTTCAGCCAGCTAGCCGACTGGACTCCGAGCCCAATTCTCGGCTAGCTTGATAAAAACAGCTAGCCAAGTCTAAGGACGACCGTCAGTGATGGCGCTAATCTTGAAGTGGCCACTGTGCCAGGTAAGCGCTGGCTGGGAGCTCTTTCCTGTGTGGGAGCTGAGCTCTAACTGAGTGAAAATAGGTCAGAGAGCTCCACGGCAAGTATACAGACGGCAGTGACCACAACCCAGAACCTGGATCCTCTACAGCATCTCCCACCAAACCAACATAATTTAATGCTAGCAAGAACTGATTTCATAAATTTCAAAAATGGTTCAACCTTAAAAGTGTGTAACTGAATGGAGCTGCCTCACCTTACAAGCTGGTAACTGGTGAGTATGTGAAAGAGTTATTCCAGGTCATCATTAGGGAAGTGAGTTATTCGGAAGAACAACTTTTCAATATGGATGAGACTAGCCCCTTTTGGAAATACAGTACATGCCATCACAGACTTTCAATATGAAGGAGGCCACAGCCCTGGATTCAAGATCTACAAACATTACTTGACACTTATAATGTGTGGGAATGCTACAACCTCTCTGATAAAGCCAGTTCTTATTTACAATTCCAAATAAACAAGGGACCTCAAAAACAATAACCCCCTGCCAGTGAATTGGATGCACAACCAAAAAGGAATGGATAACAAAACACCGGCGTGGGATCGATTTCACCAATGTTTCATTCCTTGAAATCAAACTTTATCCTCCCATAAAAGGCTTTGATTTTGAAGTGCTTCTCCTAATGGATAATGTTATAGGTCATACAATCAATCTGTAACATGATAGCTCAGAGGTAGATGTTTTACCGTCAAACCCGACATTGCTGATTAAGCCCATAGATCAAGACATCATGCATTCATCCGAAGTAATTTATACACGAAACTCCTTAATACCATAGATAATGGTGTCAGTCATACAAACAATCTGTAACATGATAGCTTAGAGGTAGATGTTTTACCGCCAAACCCAACATCGCTGATTAAGCCCATGGAACAAGACGACATTCATTCATCCGAAGTGATTTATACATGAAATTCCTTTAACCCAATATCTCAATGAATTAAAGGACACTAATATCTTCTCCATAAAGGAGTTTCAGAATAATTACAGTATTTAATTAGTTTTTGTTGGGGGATAGCGCGAACGCAGTCCCCCGCTACCAAAAATTTCGCACCCGAGTTGACCACATTTGGGTCAATCGCAAGGGTCAGCACCACCGGAGTGCAATGGTGAGCCTCGCCTTGGGGGAACCACCTTCGTGATCATGGTGTCCCCTGTGCCAGGTAAGTATGCTTCTCAAACACACAAGTAAACCCTAGTTAACATCTACTGAGTAGCTGTAACATAACTCTGAATTATCTATGCAATAAATTTATTTATATCAGTGTATCCTGCAGCTTTGTAATAACAATATAAATTGTTATATTTTATATTTAGAAACACAAATTAAAGATCATAGGAAAAATTTATTATCTTATTTAATTAACTTACAATTCATTTTTAAAACCTTATGTTTGCTATTTGGATGTTCAAAGCTTGCTCCTCGATAATACATAAGTAATTAGGTTTGATTTCCTTTAATAATGGCTGAGTTTAAACTGTTAGAATCCTTTCTAATTTATATTGTGTATGTCTCATGCTAGTATTTTCTATGGTCAAAGTCAGAAACCCCGCATGGGCCAAGCAAGGTATGAGTTGTGCTACATGAATTGAAATGTCTCTATCCTGTTGTATCAGAATCTGTTGAAATTTGCTAGTCAAAATTGGTCATTTACCAACATAGAATAATCTCCATGAGCAATCCATATGTGTATGTTTTAGTAAATATGAAAATATTTTGATGTCTGAAAAATTCCAAGCTTTGGGGAGTAAGGTTACTATTTCTAAAAACAAATACATTTTCTAGCGAGGCTTCAATTATCTCACACATGGTCTTTGCACGTACCTATATTTCTATATTTCCACTGTCAAAGTTTATTCTATACTGTATAAAGTTCTCAAACAACTACAAGCACTATGAATAAATCTTGGACTATAGTAGGCACAAGCATCAACATTTTTCTCAACCAATAGTTAGGGATACCAGGGAGGTGTTAGTGGAAAACCCAGAAATCAAGCTTCATGCCACAGGGGACTGCACAGGTCCCCTGCTAACTGGAAAGCTGTAATTTTCGGCCCTATGCCGATATTTTCGGCAGTGCTGAAATTTTCGGCTGTACAACGAACGCATCATGTCAGTGGGCTTTACCAGGCTCGAGAACTTTGTCTGGGACTTGTATCCAGAGCGTCTTAGACACTGTGCAAAACTCTACAAGGATGCAAACGCGGTCACAGATTGCAGATGCTGTGCCTTCTACACCTGCTACAGGCAAGAACTCATCCAACGGGTGGGATTTGAACCTATCAATGATCAACTCATGCACCAACATCACCTAAGATATATATGTCAGGACTGTATCGATTTCACAGCTGCCTGCATCCCCCACCTCTACAAGATAGAGACCAGACCAGGAAATTGGGAAATATTTCCTCCGAGCACAGGCCCATATACAAAGATCCTGGACAGGCGCCAGAAACTCTCCAAGGGCATACACTACTACAGGACACCTGCCAAAGGAAATCATCTACCAACATGCTGCTGTGAACCATGTGTGAACGCATACTGGGGCACCCTCTACAAGGATCCTCCTGCAGCCCCAGCCATTGAGCAACAATCTCCACCTTCCCAAATTCAACCAATCATTGAAGATAAGAAGGCTGACTACTCACCTGCACAAGACACCTTGCCTCCACCTTTGGAGACACACATCGTCACCGAAGAAACTGCGACTGCAACCACCTCCACCTAAGAGACAGTTGTCTCTGCCATGGAACTGGATCCCGTCCCCACCCAAACCACAGATGTCCACGCGCAGGCTTGCAACTGCACTGAGTGTCTCACTCAGCTTCTAGCTGAGGCCAAGGCCATTGGCAGCACTCAGGCCGCAGTTGCAGCCGTACAACCAGCCTCATCCCAGCTACCAAGGTTCAAGCTTCCTGCCAACAGAGAAACCCCATCATATGCGGCTGTAGCCGCTATGGCAGCTGCCAACCCTGGCCTTAAGATTACGGCCAGGCCCAACTTAAAAGGTGATATCATTATCACCCCAAAAGATCAAGACAGTGCGAAACACCTCTACAAGGAAACCACCCTCACATATCAGGATCCTGCCAGGAAACAGAAGAAAGCGGTGGTATACAACTATCCAACCAAACTGCCAGTCTCCTTCATTGAGGAATGCCACAATGTTGCCCAAGCCAAGAGGAAGGTGGGCAGTGGCAAGGCACCCACTAGAGAAGTCATTGTCACCTTCATTGGACCCATTCCACCTGCCCTGGAACTAGGACTGTGGGGTACCTTTCCCATTAGGGACCTAGAGAAGGAACCACTCCGTTGTTTCAACTGTCAACGGTTTGGACACCACAAGTCTGACTGCAAAAGCCGGGCTGTCTGCGGAGTCTGTAGTGGAAATCATCCAACGTAAACTTGCATTGACCCAGTCTCGGCCCAGCTCTCGCGCCGACAAGAGCTCTCCAGCCTTTGAAGTTCAGCAGCACCGGACTTGGCAACACCTGGATGGGTGGACTTTTATCCACACAGTCACTAGGACCTCTCAACTTTGGTTGAAGAGGCCGCATATAAGAAAGAATCCAGTTATTTACTTTGGCTTTTTTGCTAATTAAATAACTGTTGTTGACCTCAGTGACTAGCTCAATTCCATCCAGTATGGCTGATGATGGTCATGACAGTCTCCGCACCTATAGAAGGAGTTTGTACCCCACTTGGATCAATCCCTGCAAGAATGGGGCTCAGCACTGCAAGTGCAATCGCTGCCAGAGGTACCAGAACTACAGGCAGCAGCTAGCAGACCACATAGGGTTCAAAATAAGGGACCCAACGGTGCTCTCCCACAGGAAAACATGCAGTTGTTTTCAGTGCTATACCCTGGTACTTGAGAGCATCTACCACCTCCTACAAAGGAAGCACAGGCCAGGATATATGGATATACCATCCTACCCTCCACAGCCTCCTTATCCAGACGTTTTTCAGAGGAAATACCGGGTGCAAGCACGGTATAAAGAGACAGTCTCTGCACCCAGTTGCAGTAACTCTCTCCCCTTTGAACGGGACTGTGACTGCCAGTCATGTGTGTATGCTATCTGGAGCAACACTGTAGGCCACAGCTCCCCCACTCATGCCAAACCAGCTATGGACTCCGAAGACCCACCTATCCCGGAGCCACCCACTCCATCTCCAGCACCAGCTGTCCAGAAGACACCTGAAAAGATGGAAGCAGAGGACGCTCCACTCACCGCAACTCCGGAACCTGAGACCAACGTTTCAACCATGGCTCTAGACCTGACTGACAACCAACCACCGCAACTAGCAGAACTGCACCCTGAGGATTGCAACTGCACTCCATGCCTCTCACAGCTCCTAATGGAGGCTCAGGCAATCACCGAAAATGACCCAAGCTTGGACCTAAACTTGGCCGCTGCTGAGGGACCACAACCACCTGTCAGCCAACCCAAACAGCTTGTCAAATTCAAGATGGCAGCTGTAGAAGGCTCACCGTCATATGCAGCAGTTGCTGCTATTGCCACCGCCAACCCTGGCATCAAGATCACAGCCAGGGCCAACCTAAAAGGGGATTTAATTATATCCCCGAAGGACCTTGCCAGCGTCAACATCCTCCAACAGGAAACCTCCCTGACCCTCCTGGACCCCGAGAAGAGACTCAGACAGGCAGTGATCTATCGGTTTCCTGTCAACATGCCACTGACATTCGTCACCGACTGCAGCAATGTTGCAAAAGCCGAGAGGAAGCTGGACCACCGCAAACTTCCCACCAAGGAAGTAACAGTCACCTTTATTGGGCAAGTCCCTAAAGCACTGGATTTGGGCCTCTGGGGAAAGTTTCCCATCAGAAGTCCAAAGCGAGAACCACTGCGCTGTTACAACTGCCAGCGCTATGGGCACCATAAAGAAGAGTGCAGGAACCCTACAATGTGCGGAGTCTGCAGCCACCGCCATCCCACACAGGACTGCATTGACGCACATCGGAATGGGACAAAAACCCAGGCAAAATGTCCCAATTGTGCGGGACCTCACCATGCATGGAACAAGAATTGTCCTGAATTCTTGAAGAGGCTACCAACCCCACTGGCAGCCCCACCGACCAAACCTGAGGCTGCACCAAGGCAGACACCTAACAAACCTGAGGCTGCACCAAGGCAGGCACCGAAACCCCAGCGGATTCAGCGAACCAGGCCTCCCAGACGACAATCCGAGACTCCTCCTCCAGGAGCCCCTACTGCAGCCACGGACCAAGAACCCAGCGCTGTTGTTAGCCCAGCTGAAGAGCCAACCTCCAGCGCTGTGCAATCTCCTCCCCAACCCCCAGCAATA
Organism: Palaemon carinicauda; assembly: GCF_036898095.1. NCBI lineage: Eukaryota > Metazoa > Arthropoda > Malacostraca > Decapoda > Palaemonidae > Palaemon > Palaemon carinicauda. Next base: position 57,473,214 of record NC_090759.1, read on the forward strand.
TCTGCCATCTTATCCCTGGCAGAGGCCCTGCCAGTGGATACCTTGATCCCCCTAGTACTGCAACTACTAGTCAAAGTCTGCTCCCTTGCTAAGACTCCCTCCTCTGTAATTCATTCCCTCCTCAGTCCCTTAGTTTCACCCTCCCCGGTGCAGAGATAGGCATCTATGCTTAAAACTGCCACTTTTTCCTACTACTCGAATTCTTCCCTCCTCTCCCAGTCTCTCCTACTTACTGGGACTTACTGCTATCAACACTTTTACCTACTACTGAAACCTTTCATTTCGGCTCCAAATGGTCCTGCTTTTTGGTCCGCAAGGTCATGCTCTTGGTGCTGAGCGACCACACTGGCAACCACGCTCAAGGGGCTGAGCAGTTGCAAGACCTATCTTTGCCAACCTGGCGACTATGCTCAAGGGGCTGAGCGGTCGCACCTGCAGCTACGCTCAAGGAGCTGAGCGGCTGCAAATCCAGACATGAGAGACTGGTACTGCTGTGACACTATTGCCTACTTAGGGCAATAAATACTACGGGCTGCAACACAAAAGCCCGTGTCCAGCAGAAAGGCTGGGCAATCTTTAATTTTGTACCTATTTTTTGTGTTTGAATACCTACGGGCCTAACAATAAAAAGGCCCGTGCCAACAAGAAGTGTTGGCTTTAATACACCAACAACAACAACAACTTGCATTGACGAACACAACGACGGGAGAGAAACCCGGGCAAAGTGCCCCAACTGTTCCCAACCACATCATGCCTGGAACAAAAGGTGTCCAGAACGCCTAAAAAGACTGAAGCCTCAGCAAATCTCCAACCCTGCTACAGAGGTCACAGTAACGACACAACCAAAGCCCCAGAGGAAGCCACGCAAAAGACCTCCTAGGAAGCCGGCTCCAGCTCCAGCCCCAGCTGAGACTCCTGTGTCTGCTCCTGATCCTGGCCCCAATCCTATTCAGAACCCTCCTCCTCCTCCCCCAATCCCCTCCATCATTACCCAAATAGAATCCTTGCCATCAGAAGAGCTGTTCCCCTTGTTAATACAGCTCATAACTAAAGTCTTTACCCTTGTCAATACTCCCACCAGTAATTTTCAAGTCCTCCTTTCCACCTTAGTTACAACCCCCCCCCCCCCCCTTGAGCAGGGATAAGCAACTATGCTTTAAACTGCTCCTTTACTCTACTACTTGAGATTCTTCCCTCCTCTCCCAGTCTCTCCTACTTACTGGGACTTACTACTATCATCACTTTTACCTACCACTAAAACTTTTCACTTCGGTTCCAATATGGACTGGGTTTTCTTGGTCCTCAGGCAGTTATGATTTTGGTGCTGAGCGGCTGCACTTGCAACCATGCTCAAGGAACTGTGCGGTTGCAAGGCCAGTCGGATGAAAGCTTCAGGTGGCTATGCTCTTGGGGCTGAGCGGTCGCACCTGCAGCTATGCTCAAGGAGCTGAGCGGCTGCAGGACCAGTCATGTGAGAGTAGTGTGACCCCACTGTAATTAATACTGTTGCCTGTGTAAAATAATATGCTCTGAAAAGAGCTACGTTTAACTAGTGCAGGTTTCTCGTGAGCCTGGAGCCTGCTCGACTGGCTGCCAACGCAAGAGCCCGTGTTTAGCCAATGTTGGCAGGACAATCTACAAGCAAGCAAGCAAGCAACCAAGGAGGAAAACAGAATACACAAAGAAGCTACCAAAGGGGGAAGACATCATGCTCTGCCGAGTTCCCGAGCAGAGAGAAAGGCCCCACCACTCTACAGTATGTTTTGCAGAAGGTAATTTAATTTTGGAACTAAACTGCTTTGCTCTTAAGGTTATATCAATGCCAAGTCAATGATACAGAAATAATTTATCACAATATAAGATGTACCTGCACAGACTAATTGGTTTTCAGAAGCTACTTCATGCCACCAAAAAACAGGGGAGACACCTGCGCCTGTGCCCATCAGTGAATCTGCAAGCAACTTTTCCAGCTCCCCACCTAGGCTCTAGCCTGAGAGGCCAAATGAAATGCCACCAGCAGCTGCTATCTCCCTAGAACAATCCCCTCAAGCACGGTCCTCACCTGCCTCCAGAGTTATCATTAAAGCTAGCCAAACCAAAGGGAACAGGCAGCCAGCCCAATGAAACAGATGACAGTAAGCAGCCCGCTGACAACATAGCCCAGCTTCCTATGAAGTTCCCTGTCAAAAGTCCCAACTTGCCACCTTCACAACCCCTTGTCAAAAATCAGTCTCTTTCCAATGCATAAGATCCAGCCTTGGCAGCCAGTCCTCTCTCTGCTGCCATGGAGACTGAAGAACCCTCATCTGACACCCATGCAGTCTACAAAGAAAGCCAACTCGACTGCAACTGCTCTGATTGCCTTACTGAACTTCTGGAAGATGTCTTTGCCTCGTTGTCCAGTCACTCCCTCATCTGAGCCAGCAATCAAGAGGAGAGAGAGGACATCTCTACCTAAATTCAAGATACTACCTGCAGAGGACACCACCTCTTATTCTGCACTTGGTGCCCTTGCAGCAGGGAAACCCGACATCTACATCACAATTCCACCAAACCACAAGGGGAGCTTATCATTTCCCCTAAGGATGCAGACAGTGCCACCTTTCTGCAGTCGGAATCCTCCTTGGTGCTCCTTGATCCTTCCAAGAACCAGATAAAGGCAGTCATTGCCAGTTATCCAGCCACCATGCCCCTCACCTTTCTGAGCAACGTTGCAGAACACTGTAAGACCAAACTTCAAGCTCCTGCCAAAAGCTCATCGCTCTTTCATTGGTAGTCCCCACCTTCCCTCGACCCTGGAATAGGGGGAACTCCCCATCCACGATTATACACCAAAACATCTTCAGTGTTATCACTGCTAGCATTATGGGCACCACCGCACAGATTGTGGTATCTGCAAGCAACATCAACCAACCCAGGTCTGCATCACCAACCACAAAGAAGGCATAGGAAATCTTCCAAGATGTTCCAATTGTGCCCTCTCTTATCATGCTTGAAGCACAAGGTGCCCAGAGCATCTGAGATGGATTGCAGCCTTAAAAGACACCTTGCAGTCAAGCCCACCCAGAGCACTGTCACTGCTGCAGCAACTGTCCAAACCCCCAGAAAATACCTCGTCAGAGGTCACAATGCAAACCTCCCACTTCTTCTGTTCCTGTAATTCCAACTTTCCACTGCCAACACCTTCTCCTTCTAAACTTTCCCCCATCCCTCACTCAACAAATAGTCCTTGTCCCAAGAAAACCTTATCCCCAAAGCCCTTCACATTTTCTTCAATGTCCTATCCCTTTTTTAAGTCCTCAAATCCTTCTTTACCCCAAAAACCTCTCCTGCCCTAGAACAGGGATAAGTTTTTACACTTATACATACTCTTTCCCTCCTACTCAACGCTTCCGGCTCCTCTACTTACAGGGACATGTTGCTATAAAACTGTTTATACCACTAAAACTCTTTACTTCAGTTCCATAAGGAGTCTGCTATTTGGGGTACATTTACGGTCTTGGGGTTGAGCAGCTGCCCTTGCATTGTCACATCCTTGCTATAGGAAAAATATTGACATCTTTTCCGGTCACGCTCTTCGGGCTAAGTGACTACACACAGTGCACTTTTTGTGCACCCCTACTAGTCAAGTTGTGTTATAACTGACATCCTTATGTCCATGAGTCAAAGACTCAGGGCAATCTATGCATACACGACCTGTAAAATATACAGAACAGGGTCTGCATCTATTTTGACAGGCAATTTTTGGTAACCAATGAACTAGGAAAAACCATGATTGGAAGCTAAATTTATAAATGTAGATTGGCCAGACTTTATTGTTGATTGGACAATGTCTTAATTCCCCATTTTAGGGAGTTGTTCATTGGAGAAATTTTTATTCCCTGAAGGGAATGTTAAAAGAAAGTCATAAGACCCAATAGTGGATTGGAGTCAACCACTCAGCCTGTGACGTCCTCCTCCACTCAAGGGCGAGCCCATGAGGGAACGGTCTTCAATGCTCTGCAGTAAGTTAATACTCCAGAGCCGCTTCCCGCTCAGAGGACGACACTCAACCTCGTCATCGTGGTTGAACTCGTTCCGAGTTTTGGACTTAAACTCGTCAATCACACTATAGAATTGATCCTATGTAGTATGATCATACCTTCAACATCCCAAATTCCACTACTGGTCACACTGGATGCTGACTCTCCTCAAAACTGGTGACATTTATGTTAATTTCTATTCAACAGTTATAGTTCATAAAGATTAAAAATATAATGCTATTCATTGAATATTTTTGCTATAATATCTAATTGAAAATATTTTGAAAATATTTAAAAAGGAATCATCATTTAATCAAAACCTATCAAAATTATTTTGACAGTACAAAAATAGAATTTTAAAAAAATGGTAACTTCATCAAAAAAAATAAAATTGTGAATAACCAACAGATTATTATTATTATTACTTGCTAAGCTACAACCATAGTTGGAAAAGCAAATGCTATAAGCCCAGGGGCCCCAACAGGGAAAATAAGAAAGTGAGGAAAGGAAACAAGGAAGAATAAAATATTTTAAGCACAGTGACATTAAAATAAATGTTTCCTATATAAACTATAAAAAACTTTAACAAAACAACAGGAAGAGAAATTAGATAGAATAGTGTGCCCGAGTGTACCCTACCCTCAAGCAAGAGAACTCTAACCCAAGAGACAGTGGAAACCCATGATACAGAGGTTATGGCACTATCCAAGCAACATAGCAAGAACAAACTGGTCAAGTCGCCCATAAAAAGAAGTCCAGTTCTTCTTTGCATAGACTGGCTGTTAAAGAAGCAGGGGCACATATTATTATTATTACTTGTTAAACTACAATCCTAGTTGGAAAAGCTGAATGCTAGAAGCCAAAGGGCTCCAACTGACGAAAATAGCCAAATGAGGAAAGGAAATAAGGAAACAGACAGGATATTAAGGATGTTGAGCCTTAAAATACCCTCAAGCAAGAGAACTCTTTCTCTCTCTCACACACACACACACCCAGATTGCTCAGACAGTATCTATGGACAGGAGCTCTTAGACTAAATGTCATAGCCCCCTCTACCAAAGAGAATGGAAGACCATGGTACAGAGGCTATGCCACTACCCAAGACTGAAGAACAATGGTTTGATTTTGAAGTGTCCTTCTCCTAGTGAGCTGTTTACCATATCTAAAGAGTCTCTATTTTAGCTTTACCAAGTGTAAAGTAGCCACTGAACAAATACAGTATACTAGTTAACCCATTGAATGAAGAAATTTTTCTAGTTATCTTACTGTTTTCCGGTGTGTGCTGGAAGAGGAAAAAGTGTAAAGAATAGGTCAGACTATTTGGTGTTTGTGTAGGAAAAGGAAAAATTAGCCATAACCAGATAGGGATCCAATGTGGTAACATCTGACCAGTCAAAGGAGCCTATAACTCTCTAGTGGTAGTATCTCAATAAGTAGCTGTTGCCTTGGCCAACCTACTACCTACCAACATCAATTTTAAAGTAAGGTGTATTTTCATAGCTATACAAACCCAAGTCCTTTGAAATAGGAAGAAATTCCCTCAATTTTCAAGGACGAAAGGTTCGGGCCATATACGCATTGGAAAGAATAACAAATTTTAATGTAAAGTCATTTGTATTTTCCTAATACATTACCTCGTGTGTTATAGTTAACCGCGGATAGACAACAGGCAGTGAGTTCATAAGTTTACTCACCCTAGAGCAGCAGGTATTCACGGATTATCAATCTTCGCGCCTGTCTCTGTTACCTAACCCCCCGCAAATAAGGAGGGCTGACTATAAATTGTGTCCAACATGCTGTACAGTACTACAACTTTTGCGGCTTTGAATAAAGTATATACTCTATGTAACGTTTTACAGTAAAAGTGCTTTACTTTAGCAGAGGGGGCAGTGTGTGGGTCACAAATTAAAAAGGACGTGGTAAACCAAGTTTTGTCTGTGGTTGTAACTCATTTGGGGAGATTGGCGAGATGACTTAGACCAACATAAGCAACAGTGGCACAGAATAGCTTGCAATAGAAATCTGTGGAGGAACCTGGGGAAGGCCTACATCCAACAAAGGACTTTTGAAGGCTGAAATGATGATGATGATGATGATGAAACAAAGTTTGGATGAGGTGTACATAAGCTTTGGATATAGCCCTCTTATTCTAATGAAAGATTAACCTGAGCATGCAGAATGGAGAACATTGCCAAACTACACAGCACAGAAAATGGGGATTGAAATTATTATCTACTAGATCGGTCTGTGGAACTACATTTAAACCAATTGCTAGAAGTGAAGTTTCTTTTATCAAAATAAAAATGGTGATTGTGATTCAAATCAGAATCACAAGTTTTGCAATATGGTTATTTCGGGGTGAATGTAGTTTTCAGAGACAGGGCGATATCTTTCTTATTACTACCCAAATCGTTTTCCCTTATAGGGAAGATGTTCTTTACTACGATCCAATATACTATAATATGATGTTATTTTATCATTTTAAATAATATTATAATTTACCTTTACCACGGCAATATTTTCTAAGTTCAGCATGGTCCGAACGCAAGTCACGGGTAGCTCCTGCTTAGTTTCCAAACTTTCCCGATAGATAGAGCCCGTGTCATCCCAGGCTAAGAATCGTTAGCTTTTATAATTTAATACTGTCCTATCAATATACATTTCTCCCTCCAAAATCTCAAAACTCATAGATCTGGTACTTAACTTAGTTGGAGTGACATTGGAGTCCGACATCTTTAGGTAAATCCAGAAAAAACCAGCGAAATTCACACACTAAGACAAAATAAGGATTGAATAGCGCGTGCTATGAAAAAGGAGTGACGTCACTGGCGTGGGATTGCTAGTAGTAGTAGGATGTTGAACGGCACATCGCTGTTCGGGGATATTGACAGGAGATATCTAAATGGTGCGAGGCCTCTGGTTGTGATTTATTCAGCGCCCCAGTATTATACCGACACCTTATTAAGGTGAGCGAGCTGGGTTCAACCTAGCATTCCTATACAAATTTTTCTCTGGTAAATTCATAGCAGTTTTTACCTTAGAAATGATGTTAAAGGAACATTTCACTGGGCGGTACGGGTCTCTCGCCCAGAAATAGATTTTTCCTATGTCAAAATCCCTTTTTTACCCCTCTGTTAAGTTTGTAATTAGTTGGGACACGTCACTTATAGTGACATTTGATACTGCTGATAATTATCATGAATTGTTAGGTTGGGGAAAGGTATTACAATGCGTCGTCTGCTGAAGCCATGGCCAAGTTACTCGATCGTAAAGTTTCCCCCGAGCATTGTTTCCTGCCTGACTATAATAACACCCGTTGGGCGGCGCTCTGTTCGCCCATTAGCTGGTGGCGCAAGCTTGAACAGTTATCGATGTTCGGACTTATGTTTTCGCTAATCCCAACAATCTTCATTTTTAACCCCTATAGTCCATTTCTTTTAGCGATGCATATTTGCACCGACTCGTAGCGGTACTCTTTTAGCTCGGAAAAGTTTCCTGATCGCTGATTGGTTAGAATTATCTTGTCCAACCAATCAGCAATCCGGAAACTTTTCCGAGCTAAAAGGGCACCACTGCGAGTCGGTGCAAATATGCATCGCTAAAAGAAATGGACTATAGTTAAGATTGTTAGTTCGTTGGGACATGTCCTGAAATTATGCCGAATACTAATTTGTTATATATACAACCAAAGGTTAGGTTAGCCAATATCTAGTTAAGGTGTTTCGGTAGATAAAGCCAGTGTCAAACAAACCACCCGAACTAACCCTTCATTTCCGTGCGCTTATAGGCCTACTTTCGCTGGCCGCGTGATTTCAAAATTTTAAATCCCCCCCTCGACCAAAGATTAACCTACACACAAGGTCGACCCTTTCAAACGCTAAACGCCGTAATGGACAGACTTGTTCAGTATAGTTTCTCTTTAAGCGATGGTGTTGAGTTTATTACTCATATAGATCAGCTTGATGCTTTGAAGACAATAAGGTTTTTAGACCTACGAGACTTTACTCGAGTTACCCCGTAATTTCTTCATCTTTTATTTCGAAAAGGGCTCTTAGGTGATGTTTAGGGGTCCCTGTGAAGGCGCAAGAACCCGAGGATTTAGAATTCAGCCACTACAAATATTAAGGTAATCCTGAGTAACATTTTTATTATTACAATGTGGTTAAGATATTATTTAGAGAGCTGCCCATAGCTTTTTTTGTGTAGGAGAGAGCCTTACGAAGGGGGTCCGGAGGCTTGCCCCGAGCTAGGGGTTGTGACCTGGGAACTACTAGGTTTGGTTAGGTTGGGTTTGTGGGGTTTTTATGATAGTGACAGTGTTTGGGGGGTCGCAATTAGGTCATTAGGAAGGTAAGGACACGGCTTGTAAGTCAGGTTAGGGGGGGAAGTTTGGGTTAGTTGTTGTCCATTTTTCTCGCACTTTCCGACATTCATGCGTCGAGTAGTCCTAGTATGTAGATTGTTGAGACAAGCATTTACAAATTTAGTTAATTCATTTTTTCATTCTGTTAAACTTCCCATGAAAAACTCGATAGGTGATGATCTTTACTCTATTTTCTGGCGATCGCAAGCCTGTCCTAGTATGTAGTTTGTTGGGACAAGCATTTACAAAACTAGTGAATTTAATATTATTTCATTCTGTGATCATTCCCTTGAAAAAGAGCCAATTTTGGACATTTTTTACTCGATTTTCGGGCGGTCCAAGGCCTGTCCCCACAAACTACAAAGGCTCCAAAACCTGGATCTCTTTACAGAGGAGATATACTTCAGCGACTGCTGAAACCAGCAATAAAACTTTTAAGTGAGGTGTAACTATCCATAACTAGTTAGCGAGGGGAGAGTAGACCGGCCACCGCGCTCACAGCCACACTAGTAACAGTACATCGCTTTGCAATTGCAGGCAGGACTTCTAGGGGGATAGGTGATTGAGGAACTAGTAAATGTTAAGAGCTCCAGATTTTTGTAGTTAGAAAAATACAAATTACTTCCAAATTTAAAAAGTTACAAAAAGTTAAAGTTACGGGTTTTAGGTCTCCACTCAGACGATCTACAACATTCTGCTCGGGCGACCATAAGCCAGCAGGAACCATCACTAGCCCCCTCTAACCTCCCCCCCAGGCGCCACCCTGGGGAGTAACCCCCGGTAGAAGGTCTCACAGTATCCACGTCCTGGCCGGGACGCGAACTCAGGACCTCCGAAATAGAAGCCAGCGACGCTACCAACCTAGCTATTTGTTCCGTCACTATATACAAACTGTTCCACTCCTTGGGGGGCTATGATTTATAGTCTAAGAGCCCCAGTCCGGGCTAAATGCCCGGGCAATCTATACCGACCGACTGACCGTTTCACTCTTTATAGTGGAGACTCACCACTAGGTGGGGGAAGTCCAATACCAACAGCCAAGTAACTGACCCGGGTGCGACTCTGCTTCGCACGAGCTGTTTAGAGGCACGCTGTCCCCTCACTAACTTTCATGTACTCGAGAGAATTAGCGGCCAGAGCAATTTGTGCAAAGGTGTTAGAACTAAGTATTTTCACTTGACCAGGTAAGTGTAGTATTGGAGCTAAACATCAGACTTGACCTAGACATTGCCTGATTCCACCTAGCAAGTGGATTGGGGTCATAACAAATATATTCACATACATACCCTCTGTACCATGGTCTTCCACTGTCTTGGGTTAGAGTTCTCTTGCTTGAGGGTACACTTGGGCACACTATTCTATCTAATTTCTCTTCTTCATGTTTTGTTAAAATTTTTACAGTTTATTTAGAAAATATTATTTTAATGTTGTTACTGTTCTTGAAATATTTCAATTTTCCTTGTTTCCTTTCCTCACTGGGATATTTCCCCTGTTGGGGCCCATGGGCTTATAGCATTCTGCTTTTCCAACTAGAGTTGTAGCTTAGCAAGTAATAATAATAATAATAATAATAATAAAAGATACCCTCCTGCAATCAGAGGAGGTCACCTTCAGCATTTTTCAGATGCTGAAACCCCAAGAGAGGAGGGAATGAAGAACGAAGAGGCCAGTCACTCACATATTCATTCTAAGCTTACTACCAGGTAACATCCGTCCTCAACCATCTGCTACTTGTCCTACAACGGAGCTGAGGCGTTCGGGACTACTTTTTGTACAGTCACCACAGGACCTATCAAGAAGGTATCTAGGTTCCCGTGAGTTACGTCCTGCAGGTAGTGAGCTGTGAACATAGTTTGCCGTTTCCACATGGCTGCTTGTAATACCCGTGTCACTGAATAGTTCTTTTTGAACGCCAAGGATGTCTTAACACCCCTGACATCGTGAGCTCTGGGTCTATGGTCAGGAGGAGTGGAGTCTGTTTGCAAGGCTTGCTCAATCACCTGCCTGATCCAGGAAGAGGTCAAGTTTTGGATAATTTTCCCCTTGGCTCTTCCAGTACTAACGAAGTCTATTGACCTCTGGACAAGCTCTAGCAGTTAGTTTGAGATATTTCATCAGTGCCCTCACAGGGCATAGTAACATTTAATCTGGATCATTTGTTATAGAATGGAGACTCTCAATCCAGAAGGGTTCAAATCTAAGATTCGTTACAGCCGGATTTTGAGTCTTAGACACAAACTCAGGGAGGAAGCCGAGTGTTACTTGCCTCCATAACATTGAATGGGCTACATCATAGGACATACCGAGAAGCTTGCTGGCTCTCTCTGCAGAGGCCAGGGCTAACAGAAAATGTTTTCAAGGTCAAGTCATGGCATGATGACTGACTATGCGGTTCGTAAGGCTCTCCGCCTTTCAGAGATCATAGTACGCGAACTACGTTCCAAGGAGGAGGTCTGACTTCCAACAGATGGCAACTACTCTCAAAATTCCATATGAGGAGAGAGAATTCTTTCAAGGAGGAAATGTTAACTCCGTTCAATTTAAAGGTAAAGCTCAAAACCCAGCGGTAGCCTTTCACCACCAATATTGAGCAGAGATTTTCCTCCCTGAGGTACAGCAAGAACTCTGTTATCACTGAGATAGTGGCACTGAGAGGAGTGATACCTCGTCCAAGACACCTACCACAAAACACAGACCACTTTGCCTGATAGAAGGCGGAAGATGACTCGCGGAAGTATCCTGCCATCGTCCTCACAACTGGTTGTGAAAAGCGTCACACCGTGAGGAGTTTCTGGATAAACGGCAGGCATGAAGCCATAGTGAAGCCAACCTCTGATGGAAGATCTTCATGTCAGGTTCTCTGAGTAGATTGGGAAGTGGAAGGAGCTCCCTTGGTGGCCCTGTGCACAGATGAAGAAGGAGCTATTAGGGTCATCAGAGATCTTGCGATGTCCTTACCGTGATCAGAAGACTCCTTACTAGGCATAGACGTCCATAATGTCCCACTGGTGTTGGAAGGCATCTTGTCAGACTTCCTTGGTATCCGGTACTGAGGACAAGAAAACGGAGGCTTCCGATAAAGGGATACTGCAAACTGGTCAATCGGTGGTGAACCCCACAAAGACAAGACGTTGTTGACTATGTGATATTTCAAAGACCACTCAGAGCCAACTATCTGAGTCTTTCTGCTCAAATTATCTGTCAGGATATTTCTTTTGCCTGAGATGAAAAATGCCAATAGGGCTACCAAATAGTCTTCCGTCCATCTTAGTACTTTTGGTTCATAATTAACAAGGAAAAACAATGATTGGATGATAAATTTACAAATGCAGATCAGCCAAACTTCATCATATTTTCCCATACTAGGGAGTTGTTTATTGGAGAGATTTTTATCCCTTTAAGGGAATGTTAAAAGAAAGTCATAAGACCCAATAGTGGATTGGAGTCAACCACTCAGCCTGTGACGTCCTCCTCCACTCAAGGGCGAGCCCATGAGGGAACGGTCTTCAATGCTCTGCAGTAAGTTAATACTCCAGAGCCGCTTCCCGCTCAGAGGACGACACTCAACCTCGTCATCGTGGTTGAACTCGTTCCGAGTTTTGGACTTAAACTCGTCAATCACACTATAGAATTGATCCTATGTAGTATGATCATACCTTCAACATCCAAACTTACACTACTGGTCACACTGGATGCTGACTCTCCTCAAAACTGGTGACATATATGTTAATTTCCATCATTTGTAATAGCTTATTAAGATTTAAGAGCTTAATGCTATTCATTGAATATTTTTTCTATAATGCTTAACCAAAAAACATTTCAAAACGAATCATCAATGAATTAAAAACTATCAGCTTCGGAATTTCACAGAGAAAATTATTTTGATTGGACAAGAATCAAATATAAAAAAAGAAAAATTTTATATATATATAAAAAAAAATTAGATGAATAACCAAAGATGTATATTAATACTTCATAGAGATAATATTCCACTGGTCTCATGTAGTTGTAAGAATTTTACATATGTAAAATTATGTTGCCAGAATTGTATATTGCTTACAGAAGAGATGAGGATGAAGAATAGGACCTTACAGGATTTGGTTTACTTTGCCTCTTTCTTATGAATATGACACCATGCCATGTTGATGAGAGACAATTACCATCTACATTTAATTGATAAGCACAAATTACTTATATTCAACTGTATGATTTTCATGTCAAAATTGCTTCTTTTTACAGATACGAGGAACACATTGGTCAAGTCGTTCATATCAAGATGTCACACACACTCACAGATTGTCCGGAGCTTTCGCTCCTGGCAGAGGCTCTTACACCAGCAGTCATAGCCCCCAAGAGTAGTTTTCTGGCATAGCTGGCTGTTTTACATTCAATGGTTGACTGGTACAACTCGTGCAACCATGTTTGCGCAGAAATGTTGACAAGAGGTCTTATGGTTGAGATTAAGGAGAGCTGGTTGAAATTTAACTTTGGACATGAGTTTGGGTTTGCAATCCATTTTTCAGAGTTGCTTGTGTATATTATATGCAAAACAGGAAGTACAATACTGTATTTTGAATTGAGCACTGATTTTAAAAATTGTGAAATATCAGGATGCTTGAGAATAAAGACCATATGTCTGAGCAAACATCATCAGCTTTTGACTGACCATTTGCTGATTAGTAAGAACAACTGATTGGTATGTGACCCATGTCAACGTGAAGTCTTATTGGTTCATTGTAAAAGCCAGCGACTAAACCAGCAGTATTCAATGAGCCCTGTAATGAACGTTGTAAGAACTATGGAAGAGTGAGTATTGAGGCGGGAAAAGGGCAATAGGACTTGGAAAATAATGCACAACAAAAAATTTGCAACACCTTTCAAAATAATTTAGATTAACCAGGTAAGACCTTTTTTTGAGGTTTTAGGATGCAGGACAAATTTTATTCTCTATTGTACTTTCTTTTTGTGGGATTAATATTTGGGTTGTGTCAGCTAACAGATAAAATACCCAAGCAATATCATCTCGGAGAGATGAAGCTTCTGCAATAAAGGATTTTACTCCTCAACTGAAAGTGTTGTTTTGGATATGTTGCAAATGTAGATTCCAATATAGTTTACTATCAGCGACAAAAAAGCGGGTTTCGATTCCGTTTTTTATGCAACAGATAACTGTGTCTGACGTTGACCGTTAGTTGTAATGAAATCAAGGTGCGATGTGTTCTAACCTAAGGGACCTCCGCCTAACCAGATTTAGATCACCGTGTTCTTATTTACCCGGAGGCTGTGGTCCTCCCTAATGTAATGACAGAAATGCTTCATTTAACTGAATGGTAATTCCCTTGACGATTACTGGTCTTAATAAACGAATTGGTTTTCATCTCATCAAACTGTTATGTTAGCCACACGTGGTTGAGATGGTGTAGGATCCAGTGTGCATACGTTGAGGTGTAGAGAGGCGTAACAAAGGAGTAGTTGTGTCTGCAGTCGAGAGTTTGTGATTGAGTGCACAAGGTAAACAAAGGCGTAGTTGTGTGAGCCTTGGGTGAAGCTGTGCGAGGTAAGCTCAGAGCGCACTCTTCAAGTCGAGAATGATCAGTGTAGAGGGGAAATGGTGTTGCTCCCCTTATTATTATGTGAAATTCTTACTTTCTCCCTTGTAAAAGGTATGCACTTGTTTTAGCTATAATTTTTGTTTTAATAACACTTGATATTGTCTATTGTGGTTATCTTTTTAAATGTAATAACTGAATTATCAAATAAGGTTACGATAATTTCGCCAGTATTGAAACTGTTTCATGCTGCACTTGCATGTCGTAGGAATTGTGCCTCAACCGTAAATTAAGATGTGCAATATTATTCCCAGATTTGCGAAAGTGTTTATTCTCGAGTTGCCAGGCTAACTGTGCAGCGAAACCAGTAGGTTAGGTAAGAGTACAGTATAGCCTAGGCTACGAATTTCATGTTATTTACCATGGGATCGTTGTCCTAAATGAAGACTTTGTATTACAGGGTACCAATTTGGAGTACCTGTCATGTACGAGCACTTGTAGAAGTAAGAATAAAAAGACCCCGGGAACCAGCCTTTCCCTCAGCCTCCACTACAAATGAAGATCCGTCCTTCTCCACAGCAAGAGTCAAGTTTAACTTTAAGTCTAGGCTTAGAGTATTAGCCTATGCTTATGATGTATACGGTATTAGCCTGTGCCAAGGTTTGGTTTGTTATAGATAGGCTAGCCAGGAATAAGTTGATTGTCCTAAATTGAATGGTAGCCTCCGAATCTAAGTCAGGACAACTGACGACGGTAAGAGTTTAAATGAAGTCATGTGTGAAACGGCATGACTCTAATACCCACATTTTTAATTATGATACATCCTAGCATGTGTTCACTGACTCTGAAGAAATTGTTCTGAAGGAAAAGCCACAGGAATACTGTATGTCATAATCCGGAGTGTGGTGTTGCTGAGTAGTTTAAAGGACTGTAAAGGGTCATAGAAAGTGTAAAGGAATGTATAGGAAGACAATAAAGGAATGTATAGGAGGACAATATAGGTAGTTTTCTTATTAAGAAGTTTTCCAGGCACTACCCATATAGCTGTTGTTGTTTATGTGAAAGTTAAAAAAATATCCCCGAAATAATGAACCAAGGGGTTTGCAAGCTCAACGAGCCCGGCATAGAAAAACCACTAGAAATGTAGCCGAGATCGAGGCCCCGAGCCTTTGTAGGGTGACGGCCAGATCCGTTTTCATTCATAGAAAATGGGAATATTATAAAGTGGGGTGGACTGTGGCCGTCATTCTAAAATCGAGTTCGTAGAAAACTGGAATATTCTGAACTGTGGTCGTCGTTCTAAAAACGATTTTGGCGGGAGAAGCTAACTTAAAAAACCCACCTAACCTATGCTAAAAGCCGTATCCTTACCCAGGGGGGCTTCGCTCCCCGGACCCCCCCCCCTTACCTACTACGGGAGCGAGAAGATTCGTGGCCGGAGTAAGAACTCGAGCCACAAATTTTCGGGTAATTTAGGGTTTTCGGCAAAAAACATAAAAGTGTGCGTTTAAGCACATATTTAAGATCCGTAGACCATTTCCAAATGTTTTTATTCTATACAAGATAACAGTCGGAGCGATAATAAGCAAATTAGGACGCTTGGCCGTAGCGCTACAAACTACCCCGAGGCCCAATAACGTTCGGTATTATCCACTCGCATTATCATCCATGCCGAAAATCGCCAATATTACCGCAGGTATAATACCAATCTCTTTCTAATGGGTATTAACCAGTAAGATCATAGTTTTATATCTCTTTATGTTCCTTTATGCTATTTATTTCCTTTGTGTTCCTTTACGCCTTTCAGTTACACCCTGCGAGGTGTCCCCAACCTGTTTTTAATTACCTTGTTTTTACTGAGTGGAAGGTTTGCCATTCTGCGTCACATCTCTTTCTGTGCCCTTACAATCTACAACAAATTTGATCATTATATTCTGCACTCTCACTTTTCAATGTTTTTGAATCCTAGGTCTTCCAATACAACACTCCTTATTTATTTTTATTCTAGCTTGTAGGCAGGATATTGGCAATGGAGAGGTATACAAAGAGCTGTTTGGTAGGATGACATATGGAGGGAATGGTGGACTTTTAAGCTGGAAAGCCCTTTTTATAAAATCCAAAATACCCTAGATTTATACTCTTATTGGTCTATATAGCATTTCTGAATGCAATAAGTAGGGGCATAATTTTACTAAGACTATCTCTGTGTACAATATTATGTTAGGGTAGCATGCACCTTTCAAGTGCTCGCAACTGCCCTTTTATTGAGTTTGAATATACGAGGATAAGTGTAGTTTTAGATAAACTGCTCCTGGATGGAGTTGTATGAATGCCAACATTCAAGAACCCTTGTAGTTTTTACATGTAGCCTACATTGTCATATAAAATTGAGAGCAGGGTTTCAGCCTTACAATCCTTGACAACTCTGAAAAATGGCTTGCAAACCCAAACTCATGTCCAAAGTTAAATTTCAACCAGCTCTCCTTAATCTCACCCATATGACCTCTTGTCAACATTTCTGCGCAAACATGATTGCACGAGTTGTACCAGTCAACCACTGAATGTAAAACAGCCGGCTATGCCAGCAAACTACTTTGGGGGCTATGACTGCTGGTCTAAGAGCCTCTGCCAGGAGCAAAAGCTCCAGACAATCTGTGAGTGTGTGTGACATTTCGATATGAACGACTTGACCAAAGTGTTCTTCGTATCTGTAAACAGAAGCAATTTTGACATGAAAATCATACAGTTGAATATAAGTAATTTGTGCTTATCAATTAAATGTAGATGGTAATTGTCTCTCATCAACATGGCATTGTGTCATATTCTTAAGAAAAAGGCAAAGCAAACCAAATCCTGTGAGGTCCTATTCTTCCTTCTCATCTCTTCTGTAAGCAATATACAATTCTGGCAACAATTCTACCTTGTTAGATTTGATTCTTGTACAATCGAAATAGTTTTCTCTGTGAAATTCCTAAGCTGGTGGTTTTTAATTCATCGATGATTCGTTTGAAAATGTTTTTGTTTAAGCATTATAGGGAAAATATTCACTGAATAGCATTAAGTTCTCAAATCTTAAGAAACTATTACAAAACAATAGAAATTAACATAAATGTCACCAGTTTTGAGGAGAGTCAGCATCCAGCGTGACCAGTAGTAGAAATTTGGATGCTGAAGGTATGATCATACTACATAGGATCAATTCTATAGTGTGATTGACGAGTTTAAGTCCAAAACTCGGAACGAGTTCAACCACGATGACGAGGTTGAGTGTCGTCCTCTGAGCGGGAAGCGGCTCTGGAGTATTAACTTACTGCAGAGCATTGAAGACCGTTCCCTCATGGGCTCGCCCTTGAGTGGAGGAGGACGTCACAGGCTGAGTGGTTGACTCCAATCCACTATTAGGTCTTATGACTTTCTTTTAACATTCCCTTCAGGGAATAAAAATCTCTCCAATGAACAACTCCTTAAAATGGAGAGTTATGCTTTTTCCAATTAACTTATAAAGTTTGGCCAATTTACATTTATAAATTTAGCTTCCATCATGGTTTTTCCTAGTTTATTGGGTACCAAATATAGCCTGTCAAAATAGATGAAGACCCTGTTCTGTGTATTTTACAGATCGTGCATGCATAGATTACCCAGAATCTTCGACTCATGGTCATAGGGATGTCAGTTACGACATAACAAGTAGGGGTGCAAAAAAAGTGCACTGTGTGTTGTCGCTCAATCCTAAGAGCATGACTGCAAAATATAGCAATCTTTTTCTTCTAGGAAGGATGCGACAAGGCAAGGGCACCTGCTCCATCCTAAGACTGTAACTGTACCCCAAATGGCAGACTCCTTATGGAACTGAAGTGAAGAGTTTTAGTGGTTGAAAAACTTTTATGGCAGCATGTCCCAGGGAGTAGAGGAGTCGGAAGAGTTGAATAGGAGGGAAAGGGTAGTTATAAGTGCAAAATGTTATCCTTGTTCTACGGGAGGAGAGGCTTTTGGGGGAAAGAAGTGATTCAAGGGATTTGAGGACTTAGAAAAGGGATAGGACATTGGAGAAAATGTGAAGGGCTTTGGGGAATGAATGAATGAATGATTTAAAGTTTTCAGGCATCCTGACATCTAAGGTCATTGACGCCGGTAACATTTAATTTATGTATACAAAAATAAAAAATGAAGCAAAATAAAAAATTAAAGAGTATTCAATTAAAATCATAAAAATTGAATGTCATAAAAGTTAAATATTTTTCAGAAGACCTGCTTCTGAAAGAAATCTAAAAATACCACTTGCATGGTAGGACACATCATTTCCAAGAATCTTGGCAAGGATGAACCTGCCACCCTCACCTCGAGCCTCAAACAAATATCTATTCCGCAAGTTGTTATAATTGGGGCATTCGGTCAACAAATGCCTTACTGTTAGAGGTACCAAACAGTTGTCACAATACGGTTGGTGTTGGCCCTTCAGCAGAAACTCGTGTGTCAACCGAGTGTGACCAATACGGAGACGACAAAGAGACGTGGCTTTGGGGATAAGGTTTAGGTTTGCTAGGGACAATGACTATTTGTTGAGTGAGGGATGACGGTAGGTTTGGAAGAAGAAGGTGTTGTCACTGGAAGGTTGGGATTACACGGGAAGTGGTATGTATGCATTGAGACCTCTGACGACATATTCTGTGGGGCTTGGGAAGCTGCTGCAGCATTGATGGTGCTTTGGGTGGGCTTGACTGCAAGGCATCTTTCAAGGCTGCAATCCATCTCAGAAACTCTGGGCACCTCGTGGTTCAAGCGTGATGAGAGAGGGCACAATTAGAACATCTTAGATTTCCTAGACCTTCTTTGTGGTTGGTGATGCAACTGTGACTGCCATGGCAACAGTGAACCCAAGCATCAGGATCAAAGCCATAACCAACCTTAAAGGTGACTTGATTATCACCCCATAAGACCACGGCAGTGCATCTGCCTTCAGAAGGAGGCCTCATTGACCTACCAGGATCCTACCAAGAGACTAAGGAAGGCAGTAGTCTGTGACTTCCTCACCGACATGCCGCTGTCTTTCATCACTGATTGCAGCTATGTACAACAGGCAGTATGTCGTTTGGGCAGCTGCAAACAACCAACCAGGAGAGTCCTAGTCACCTTCATCAGGAAGATTCCAGCTACATTGGACCTAGGTCTCTGGGGAATGTTCCCCATACTCGACCTGGAAGTTGAGCCACTACGGTGTTTCAACTGTCAATATCTTGGCCACCAAAAGACTGCCTGCAGAAGATTGGTACAACAACATCAGCACAGCCACCAAAGCCCAAATGGGCTCCCTGTTCCAGACCACCACGTTGGCCTCCTACCAATCCTACTCCAGTCACTGCACCTGCTCCGGCAACACTTCCCACCCAAGTCACTGATCCTGATCCTAGTCATGGTCCCCCAGCCCCTACCCCTTCAATATCCACCCTTATCTCCCAAGTAGAAGCCTTACCCCTTGAAAAGTTGATCCCCTTGATCTACCAGCTTGTAGCTTAAGTCTGCTCCCTTGTTCAGACTCCTCCCAACATTATTCAATCCCTTCTTTCTCCCCTAGTAGGATAAGCAGCTATACTTAGAACTGCTCTTTTTCTCTACTACTAAAGCTTCTTCTCTACTCTCCCAGTCTCTCCTACTCATTGGGACTTGCTGCTATCACCACTTTTACCTACCACTAACCTCTTCCTTTCAGTTCCAGTATGAGCCTGGTTACCAGGTCCTCCTAGCAGTCATGCTCTTGGGGCAGAGTGGTTGCACCTCCCTGCCTACAGTTATGCTCTCGGGGCTGAGCGACTGTATGTCCTTTCTGAGTGCCTGTTCTGGTTGTGTATGCTCATGGGCAAACTGATTCTCTAGTAACCCTGAAAAAATGAATATTGCTCCGGGTGGAGCAATACTCGTGCTTAGATTCTCATGAGCCGAGATCTGGCTAGACCCTCACCACACCGGCCGGGTCTTCCACCTTTGAGGGCTATGACGCACAGCCTAAGAGCCCCCGTCCGGAACTAAGTTCCAGGCAATCTGTACACACGCACGATTTGGATCATTTGTTACAGAATAGACTTAATCCAAGAAGGCCCAAATCTAGGATTTGCTAAAGCCGAATTTTGAGTCTTAACCACAAAGTTGTGTGCTTTTGGGCGAACTGGTTCTCTAGTAACACTTAAGATTAAGATTGCTCAGGGCGGAGCAATAGTCTTGAGCTAAGATTGTCGTGGGCTGAGATCTGGCTACACCCTGACCACACCGGTTGGGTTTTTCCCCCTTGGGGGCTATGACTGACTATCTAAGAGCCCCCACCCAGACATTAGATCCAGGCAAAATGTGCATGCACACTCAGGGATGAAGCTGAGTGTCACTTGCCCCCATCCCCTTGAATGGCCGACACCGTAGGTCTGGGAACCATTCTACGGTATATGTTGTCACATTGGAGCAATTAGGGTCATCAAGAGATCTTGTGATGCCCTTACCTTGTTCAGAGCCTCCTTCCTAGGTTGAAGAGGGGGAACGTGTAAATGCCCATGTTGTCCGACTGGTGTTGTAAGGCACCTTGTCAGACTGCCTGGGAATCTGGTACTGGGGTGCAAGACAATGGAAGCTTCCGGTAGAGGGGTATTGTAAACAGGTCAATTGGCGGGGAACCCCACAAAGTCAAGACCTTGTTGGCTATCTGATATTTCAAAAAACACTCAAGAGCCAACGATCTGAGTCTACCTGCTCAGATTATATGCCAGGATATTTCTTTTTTCCAGGATGAAACAGGCTGATAGGGATACCAAGCTGTCTTCCGTCCATCTTAGTTCTTTTGGTTCCTGATTACCAAGGAAAAACAGTGATTGGAAGATAAATTTGTAAATGCTGATTGGGCAAATTTCATAAGTTAGTAGGACAAAATGGAGTTTTTATGATAAAACAAAGTTTTATGAATACTTACCTGGCAGTTATATATATATATATATATATATATATATATATATATATATATATATATATATATATATATATATATATATATATATATATATATATATATAGCTGATATCTCTAACTTTCGGCAGAATTTTTCAAAACGAGGCAACCGCCTTGTGGTGGTTGGGAGGTAGGTGGTTACACCCGTCACAGGGTGGTACGAGGAATCATTCCCGTGTTCTATACTTCAGTTCATCTATGCCCGACCTGTCTCCTGAGGGGAGGTGGGTGGGCCTTCGAATATATATATAACTGCCAGGTAAGAATTCATAAAACTTTGTTTTATCATAAAAACTCCATTTTTATGAATAGTACTTACCTGGCAGTTATATATATATATATATATATATATATATATATATATATATATATATATATATATATATATATATATATATATATAGCTGATTCACACATTTGGAGGAGGGAAACAGTAAACATCGTTGGGGAAACAACAAAAGAGTTGTAGGAGGTAAAAACACCTTGATTCCTTGCCTGCTAAGGTAGCTGACTTCAAAGATACAACCTCTAGAGTCGCTTTCCCTTAGGAGTGTTTAGCCAGGAGTAGACCTGCAATGCTGCAAACAACTCAATCGAGTCTGTCAAAGGGGTAAGACCAACAACTTGACTAGACTTCAGAAACTACCTTTGCCCCATATAATAAAAAAACTGCAACCTTACTAACTAACCACCTAACCTTGTAGCATAGATATAAACAATCTATCTAGACTGAGGGAACCGTACCACAAGACGAAGTCCTCAGACAATCATAAAAACACAAACCCTCATACATGCATACAAACTAAGGTTGAGTGGGGTTAGTAACTCCTTTGCCTAATACAGAAGCCGCAGCTACGTATGGGCCCAACGTATAGCACTTGCCATAGTCTACTCTCACCTCTCTGAGGTAATGAGAAGCGAAGACAGAGTTGCTCCTCCAGAAAATTGCATCCATGATTTGCCTAACTAACATATTTTCCTGATATGCCAGTGAGGTAGCAATGGCTCTCACTTTGTGAGCCCGTACTTTCAACAGGGCGAAGTGTTCCTCCTCACATAAGAGGTGGGCTTCCCTAATATTTTCCCTCAGGAAAAAGGACAAAGCGTTCTTTGACAGGCATTTTTGTGTATCCTTCACTGAATACCATAACGAGTTGGATGCACACCTCACGTTCTTAGTGTGAGCCAAATAAGCTTTGAGGGACCTAACAGGGCAGAGGAGTCTTTCCTGCTCTTGACCCACTAAGTTCGTGAGGTTAATGACATCAAACGTCCTAGTACAGGGTTTCGAAGGGTTCTCGTTCTTGGCGAGAAAGTCGAACCTTAAGGCACAAACCGCTCTATCCTGATTGAAGCTTACCCGCTTCTCAATCGCCTGGACCTCGCTGACCTTTTAAGCATTCGCTAGAGTCATAAGGAAGAGGGTTTTCTTTGTTAAATCTCGAAGAGAGACTTGCAAGCTAGGTTCAAATTTCTTGGAGCACAGAAACTTAAACACCACATCCAGGTTTAAGAGTACCTGTTTCATCGTCTCTAAAGACCCAATGAGGTCCTGCAAATCTTTATTTTGGGACAACTCTAGGCCTCTATGCCTAAAGACGGCCGAGAGCATACTGCTGTATCCATTGATGGTAGATACAGCCAGCTTAGCATCCTGGCTCAGAGAGGTAGTGGTTGAGGAAATCTTGTGCCGTCTGCACCAAGCTCTAAAGGTCTCCCACTTAGATTGGTAGACTCTTTGTGAAGAGATCCTCCTTGCTCTGGCGATAGCTTTCGCCGCTTGTGCCGAAAAGCCTCGAGATCTGACAAGCTTCTAGTCAGTCTGAAGGAAGTCAGCTTGAGAGCAAGGGGGTTTTGATGATACCTCTCGAAGTGGGGCTGTTAGAGAAGATCTGGACTTGCCGCAGTCTTCTTGGGAAGTCCATCAGCATGCCCACCACTTCCGTAAACCATTCCCTTGCAGGCCAGAATGGAGCCGCTAGGATCATTCGTCCCGAATCGAGGAGAGCGAATTTCCTGATGACCAGATTAATGATCTTGAACGGGGGCAACGCATACATGTCCATCCCCGTCCAATCCATCAAGAAGGCGTCCACTGCTACAGCTTCCTCGTCCGGGACTAGGGAGCAGTAGTTGGGGATCCTCTTGTTCAAGTTGGAGGCGAAAAGGTCTGTTACAGGTCTGCCCCACAACATCCAGAGACTGACAGACTTGCGGGTTGAGAGACCATTCTGTTGGAATAACTAGTCTCTTCCTGCTGAGCATGTCTGCCCCAATGTTTCTTTGCCCTTGAACAAACCTCGCTCGATAAAAACTTTCTTGATCCAAGAGATCGGAACGAAGGCGTCTTTGATCTCGACATACGATTCGACAAGTGTCATCACGAAGTCCTAGATTCTCATGTTCAATGTCATGCCTCATGCTAGATCTTCGACGCCGAGCGTCCTGAAAGACGAGGCGCCAATCGTCCTGTAAGACGTGGCGCCGATAGTCCTCTAAGACGTGGCGCCGATAGTCCTGTAAGACGTGGCGCCGATAGTCCTCTAAGACGTGGCGCCGATAGTCCTGTAAGACATGGAGCCGAGCGTCCAGGAAGGTGTGGCACCGATCGTCCTGTAAGACGTGGCGCCGATCGTCCTGTAAGACGTGGCGCCGATCGTCCTGTAAGACGTGGCACCGAGAGGTTAACAGAGTGAGACGCTGAACGTTCTAAAAGACGTGGCGCTGAGCGCCCTGGTGTCAGAAGAGACTCTTCTTGTTGACAGGAAGACCCAATTCTTCTGATAGGCTCAACGTTATCTAAAAATCCTTCATGAAGATCGTAAGAAGGAGCTCTGAGAAGCCAAGCGTCCAGATACAGGGATGCTCTGATTTCTCTTGAGTGCAGTATTCTGCTACATTAAGCAAAAGTTTCGTGAACATTAGAGGGGCAGAGCTGAGACCAAAACACATGGCCCGAAACTGACCCATTCTTCCCCCTTTCCTCCTTGTAAACAAACCTCAGATAAAGTTTGATTGCATAGCCTGCCACTTAGACTCCTCTCTAGATCTGGGAGAGAGATTTGTTGGAGCTAAAACTAAAGGAGGTTTCCCTATAAAAGGAAATTGTAAACCTCCTTTAGAAGATGTACTGACCAAAGGTCTGCTCCCCTCTTCTCCAAAGATTGCCAGAAGTTGTGTAGTCTGGCTCTACTGCCTGGAGGCGAAAGCAGTCAAACTCTGCTTCACCCTGTGACCAGGCTGACATGAGTCTTATATAGTTCATGATTTCAATGTCTCCATGGAGAACTTTGACTTCTGAACGAAGGCGTTAAGAGCATTTATGTCCAGGACCGGACAAAAGACTCCCTCTCCCAAAAGAGAGACATTTGATGTTGCAAAGTCGGTTAGGCAGAAAGGTCTTATCGGAGTAACTAACAAAGGAGGATTCACTAGGAAAAAGATTTCGCATCCATCCTTTAGTAAAAACACGGACCAAAGGTCTGCTCCTCTCCTCTCCCAGGCTCGCCAGAAGTAGTTAAGTTTGGCTCCTACTCTTGTTTGTGCGGTTAGAGAAAAAGCATGCAGAAATTTTCTTGCTGATTAAGACACCAACACCTGTCTTTGACCAACTCTTGAGAAAGAATAGAGAAACAAAAAAGGAGAGGTGCGTACCTCAATTATGACTTCTGATTTCAAAATTATCCAGCCTCATTGCCTGTATTCCTTAAGAGACTCAGCAATCCACCAAGGGGGCTGTAAAAAATCTCTGTGGGGCTGCCACAAGGTCTTCGACCTTAACGTGGCTAGACCTCCACCCTTGCTATCCTGGCCTACCTGATAAGGAAGCTGGCATTACTGTATAGGTTTCTGTTTTAAGAATGAATGATTAATATATTCTCAACATTTATTTATCTCAATATTTCCTTTCCTCACCAGGCTATTTTTTCCCTATTGGAGCCTCTTGCTTTTCCAACTAGGGTTGTAGCTTGCTAGAAAAAATAATAATAATCTCGTACCAGATACAGGATCTAGAGTCCAGTTTATTCAGAGGAAAAAAGAAAGTTGTCTTTCCTTGATCCTTCTGAGATTCTAACCAGTCTCCCATCATCCTTAAAGCTCCATTAATGACCACATGAAAATTCAGAGGGTGGGGAACGTGGAGCAACAGAGCTTAGGATCTTCTCCTTCTGTTAATCTCAAATAATTCAACAGGAGAAAAGTGATCACTAATGTCATCCTTTGACAAAGATCTTATAAGACGTGGCGCCGATTGTCCTGTCGTCCTGAAAGACGAGGCAGCGATCGTCCTGTCGTCCTGAAAGACGAGGCGGCGATCGTCCTGTCGTCCTGAAAGACGAGGCGGCGATCGTCCTGTCGTCCTGAAAGACGAGGCAGCGATCATCCTGAAAGACGAGGCTGCGATCGTCCTGAAAGACGAGGCGGCGTTCGTCCTGAAAGACAAGGCGGCGTACGTCCTGAAAGACGAGGCGGCGTTCGTCCTGAAAGACAAGGCGGCGTTCGTCCTGAAAGACGAGGCGGCGATTGTCCTGTCGTCCTGAAAGACAAGGCGGCGATCGTCCTGTCGTCCTGAAAGACGAGGTGCCGATCGTCCTGAAAGATGAGGCGGCGATCGTCCTGTCGTCCTGAAAGACGAGGCGGCGATCGTCCTGTCGTCCTGAAAGACGAGGCGGCGATCGTCCTGTCGTCCTGAAAGATGAGGCGGCGATCGTCCTGTCGTCCTGAAAGACGAGGCGGCGATCGTCCTGTCGTCCTGAAAGACGAGGCAGCGATCGTCCTGAAAGACGAGGCTGCGATCGTCCTGAAAGACGAGGCGGCGTTCGTCCTGAAAGACGAGGCGGCGATCGTCCTGTCGTCCTGAAAGACAAGGCAGCGATCGTCCTGTCGTCCTGAAAGACGAGGTGCCGATCGTCCTGAAAGATGAGGCGGCGATCGTCCTGTCGTCCTGAAAGACGAGGCGGCGATCGTCCTATCGTCCTGAAAGACGAGGTGCCGATCGTCCTGAAAGATGAGGCGGCAATCGTCCTGAAAGACGAGGCGCCGATCGTCCTGCCTTGAAAGACTTAGCGCCGAGCGTTAAGGCAAAATGAACTTCATTATGCCGCTCGGCGCGTTCGGTACCGACCAGAGGGTTCATATGGCCGACTGGCCCTCTGGGACAAAAACCGTGTCTATGTTGGTTCGTAAGCATTGATATTATCAGCGAATATCTATGACTTATAGTATTACCATTATCAGCAAATGTGATGCAATGCAAGACTCTAAAAGCAGTGTAAGTAGCTTAACGTCCAACGCTCTTTGCTTTCCCATGGCAAGGGCGAGCATTCTTGGGAACGTGAACAGGAACGCTCACGAGGACGTTTGCTCGTGAGCTAACGCCTCTCGTTTCCTTTCGCCGATCGACGTTCCTTCTCCCATGGGCCGGGGAGCTTGGAAGAGGTCTAAGGCTAGGAAAACGACGTCCACTGTGCTGAATGAATTCACTGCCCTAATTAGGCACTGAAACTTATGCTTTTAAACAAAAGACCATACAGTAATTAGTCCTGTCCATTGTGAGAGAACTTATTCTGCTGCCACGGGCTTGAATGAGAATGCAAAATCGTCTCTAGTACTTGCTATATAAATTGTAACAAAATATTTTTATAAAATATTAAACTGACATTTCCATAATAAAATAAACTTTCAAACATACTTACCCGGCAGTCACATAAAAATAACCACCGGGCAAGAGTTGAGTTTAAAAATAAATGTTGAACACACTCACCCGGTAGTTACATATAACCACCGGTAAAATCACTTTTTTTTGGGAACCTTCAAGATTTAAGGGTTGTTTACATTTATATATATATATATTTATATATATATAGATACATTATTGCTATATCTGTTCTTTTTTATCATAACAAATCACTGTTTTTGAAAACCCTTGGAATTAATAGTTGATTACATTTGTTTTTCCTATTTCTGTTCATTTTAATCATTTAACGTATAGCTTTCCCGGTGGTTGTATGTAACTACCGGGTAGGTAATTATGACATTTAATTTGCCACACTTTACAATTGGAACATATAAATGAATATACGACTAAAACTAGAATTCCCAATATCGAAAAGAACACTACCAAGGCATGTTGGGACTGCATCGATTGTAATGAGAACTACACAGTGCAAATTAACCATACGCTAGTTCTATTTAATCTATGAAATTAGATCGATGATTTAAAGAACGAATACCAAATGGACAAATATTTTCTTTAAAATTTTACATTAACCCTTTTACCCCCAGGCTATTTGGAAATTTCCAACCCTTAACCCCCAAGGGTTATTTTTTATTCAAGCACATTTTGCAGTATATATTTTTCAAATTGCTCTAACAGCCTTAATTTTTGTCATAGAGGTCAGGTTGGTCTCATTCTCTTGGAAAATGCCTGAATTTTCTCAAAAAATTATAAAAAAAAAAAAAAAATTGTAAATAGCATATTTTTGCAGGGACGTACCGGTACATCCATGGGGGTAAAGGGATGTGTTTTGTGAAACGCACCAGTACGTCCTTTGGGGGTAAAAGGGATAAAAGTTAAAACTTATAAAAGATGGAATTCCTTCCATTCTTTACAAGAAAAAGCAAATAAAGAGAATTTGCAAGTCATACAATGTATATACAATGTAGATGACGTCACACGACTGTGACGTCATAGAGTTGGCGAAACGTATTTCCGCCATCAGGTTTTAATTCTTTACACCTATTATATAGTGCACATACAAAACCCCTGCAACCCATACAAACTGTGAGGGTCAACCGACACTTTCGGTAACCTCACCTTGCATACATCACTCGCACATACACGAAAATTAAGTTTTCACTCATGATAAACAAAGCAAATAGTACAATAATAATAACAAAACACAATGGCCAAATCCCTAAATCAGTGTACTTCACCAAATGAAGTCCAAAACAGCGAAGAAGGGAAAGCGATTAGAAAAACTCTTAATATTGGACCAACGATGTTTTCGATCCAGCCGGCAGAGATGAACTGAAGTATAGAACATGGGAATGATTCCTCGTACCACCCAGTGACGGGTGTAACCACCTACCTCCCAACCACCACAAGGCGGTTGCCTCGTTTTGAAAAATTCTGCCGAAAGTTAAAGATATCAGCTATATATATATAACTGCCTGGTAAGTACTATTCATAAAAACCTAATTTTCCTTATCAGGGAGTTGTTCATTGGTGACATTTTTATCCCTTAGAGGGAATGTTAAAATTAAGTCATAAGACCCAATAGTGGATTGGAGTCAACCACTCAGCCTGTGACGTCCTCCTCCACTCAAGGGCGAGCCCATGAGGGAACGGTCTTCAATGCTCAGCAGTAAGTTAATACTCCAGAGCCGCTTCCCGCTCAGAGGATGACACTCAACTTCGTCATCGTGGTTGAACTCGTTCATACAGATTGCCCGGGCCTTGGCTCTTAGACTTGAATTTATAACCCTCAAGGTGGAAAGACTCGACCGGTGTGGTCAGAGTCTATCCACGTCTCGGCTTACAAGAATCATTTTGCATTTAGAGTTTTGCTCCGCCCATAGCAATCTTAATTTTCAGAGTTACATGAGAATTAGTTCGTCTAAGAGCACACACAACCAAAACAGGTACTCAAAAAGGACATACAGCCGCTCAGCCCCTTGAGCATAACTGCAGTAAGGGAGGTGCAGCAGATCAGCCCCTTGAGCATGACTGCTAGGAGGACCAATCAGACCAATACTGAAATTGAAAGGAACAGCTTTAGTGGTAGATAAAAGTGGTGATAGCAGCAAGTCCCAGTGAGTAGGAGAGACTGGGAGAGGAGATTGAAAGCATTAGTAGAAGAGAACAGGAGCAGCTCTAAGCATAACTGCTTATCCTTGCTCTTCGGGGGGAGATACTAGGGGGAAGCAGGCTTTAACTATAAGCTGTAAGATCAAGGCGATCACCCTATCTAGGGGCAGTGGCTCAACTTGGGAGATAAGGGTGGAAGCTGAAGGGGAAGGATTAGGAATCTGGTTAGGATTGGGAATAGGAATGGTGACTGGGTCAGGACCAGTGGACAGACGAGGAGGAGGTCTGGAACGTGCAGCCCTTGGGGGATTCGGTGGCTGCTGTGGTGCTGCTAATCTCTTAAGTAGCTCTGGACAACTCTTGTTCCAGGCATGGTGAGATCCAGTACAGTTGGGGCACTTTGCAAAAGTCTCTAACCCATCCTTGTGTGCTTCTATACATTCTAGAGTTTGGTGGTGATGGCTACAGACTCCACAGACAGTAGGGCTTCTACATTCCTCCTGGTGATGACCAAATCGCTGGCAGTTGAAACAGCGTAATGGACCAGTCTCATAGTCCTTTATGGGGAAGGTTCCCCATAGTCCAAGGTCCAGTGAATTGGGGATTGGTCCTATGAAGGTGACAGTGACTCTTTTGGTGGGCTGTTTGTAGCTGCCCAGGCGACGTTCAGCGTTAGCAACATTGTCGCAGTCCATGATGAAGGACAGTGGCATGTTGGTGGGGAAGTTGCAGACAACTGCCTTCCTCAATTTCTTGGCTGGATCAAGATAGACCAGGGAGGTTTCCCTCTGAAGAAGGTTAACGCTTTCCTGGTCCTTGGGGGTGATAATCATATCACCCTTGAGATTGGCTCTGGCAGTAATCTTCATCCTTGGATTGGCAGCGGCAATTGCAGCTACTGCCGCATACGAGGGTGTCTCTTCAGTGGCTGGCAGCTTAAACTTAGGAAGCTGCTTCTGCTGAGATGGCGTGGGATGCGGGGGTTCCACTGACACTTGGGTGCCAGAGGTGGTGAGGGACTCGGCAAGGAGCCGAATTAGGTCCATAGCAGAATCCTCTCTGACAGGTCTTGAAGTGGCAGCAGTCGGAGAGGCCACTGGAGCGGTTGGTGGTGCCTCAGGAGCAGTTGAAGTGGAGTTTGGTTCAGGGGCAGCCTGACTAACAACTCTGATGGGCTGTGGCTCGATGGGTGGAGGTTTGGAGGGTTGCGGTGCAGGGGCAGGCTCTCTAACTTCCTCAGCCAGGTACTCTGTTAAGCATTTTGCACAGTTGCAGGTGTGGTGATGGGGCCTCCCACTTGGAGATTCCTCGGGGGGTTTGGGACTTGACGGCCGAGGGAGTGCTGTGAAGAGGTTGGCTATCGGTTTTCCCCAACGTATTGGGTGTGATACCAATCTTTGTGGTCTGACCTCTTGCTCCTTGAAAATAGGGATGCAAGTGATTGTGAGGGACTTGCAGTCCTGGCATTCACATCTTACATTGTGGTAAGCCACCTCTGGATCCTGCTCAGGCACAAAGCCAACATGATTGATGAGATCCTTCCTGTAGCTGTAATACACCCCGCAGGGTGAGCAGTGGCAGCGGGTGTTTGGAGAGGTGTATAGGTTTTTGCAATGGCGGATCCAATTGGGATACAGACTCCATCCAAAGTCTTTCAACCCTGGAACAGCCACAGACATGGTGGCTGTAGAATCCTGGCTGGAACAGTAGAAAACCAGCCAGCCAGATGGCAGTGGAGCACGTGTCACCTGCGCCGGGTGAGCGGTGTCCTCTGCGCCGGGTGAGCGGTGTCCTCTGCGCCGGGTGAGCGGTGTCCTCTGCGCCGGGTGAGCGGTCTCTTCTGTGCAGGGTAAGCAGTGTCCTCTGCGCCAGGTGAGCGGTGTCCTCTGCGCCAGGTGAGCGGTGTCCTCTGCGCCAGGTGAGCGGTGTCCTCTGTGCCGGGTGAGCGCCTGAGCGGTGTCCTCTGCGCCGGGTGAGCGGTGTCCTCTGCGCCGGGTGAGCGGTCTCTTCTGTGCAGGGTAAGCAGTGTCCTCTGCGCCAGGTGAGCGGTGTCCTCTGCGCCAGGTGAGCGGTGTCCTCTGTGCCGGGTGAGCGCCTGAGCGGTGTCCTCTGCGCCGGGTGAGCGGTGTCCTTTGCGCCAGGTGAGCGGTGTCCTCTGCGCCGGGTAAGCGGCCTTCTGAGCTGGCAGCGAGATCCTTTGAGTGTGGGAACTGAGTTGAGACTTGCGACTATACCTTCAACATAGAAACTGACACTACTGGTCACATTGGATGCTGACTCTCCTCAAAACTGGTGACATTTATGTTAATTTTCATCATTTTGTAATAGTTTATCAAGTCTTATGAACTTAATGCTATTCATTGAATATTTTTCCTACAAACAAAAATATTTCAAAACGAATCAACAATGAATTAGAAACTACCAGCTTAGGAATTTCACAGAGAAAATTATTTCGATTGAACAAGAATCAAATCTAACAAGGTAAAGTTATGTTGCCAGAATTGTATATTGCTTACAGAAGAGATGAGGAGGAAGAATAGGACCTTACAGGATTTGGTTTACTTTGCCTTTTTCTTAAGAATATGACACAATGCCATGTTGATGAGAGACAATTACCATCTATATTCAATTGATAAGCACAGATTACTTATATTCAACACACATTGCCCGGAGCTTTCACTCCTGACAGAGGCCATTAGACCAGCCGTCACAACCCCCAAAGTAGTTTGCTGGCATAGCCGGCCATTTTACATTCAAATGTTAATTGAAAAACTTTTGCAATCATGTTTGTGCAAAAATTTTTATGGAAGGTCATGTGGTTAAGGTCAAGGACAGCTGGTTGAAATTTAACTGTGGACATTGAGTTGATGACTACTGCTGGGTTTGTGAGATATTTTTCACAGAATTGTTTGGGATTGTAGAGCTAAAACCCTGCTCCCAATGTTATATGACAATGTTGAGTACATGTAAAACTACCAGAGTTCTTGAATATTGGCATTCATACAACTCCATCAAGGAGCAGTTGATCTAACACTACAGTACACTATTAACCCTTTTACCCCCAGGCTCTTTGGAAATTTCCAACCCTTAACCCCCAAGGGGTTATTTTTTTCCCAGCACATTTTGCAGTATATTTTTTTTCAAATTGCTCCAACAGCCTTAATTTTTGTCATAGAGGTCAGGTTGGTCTCATTCTCTTGGAAAATGACTGAATTTTTCAAAAAATTATCAAAAATATGAAAAAAAAAATGTTTATAGCATTTTTTTGCAAGGACGTACCGGTACATCCATGGGGGTAAAGGGATGGGTTTTGTGAAACGTACCAGTACATCCTTTATTTGCAAGAAATATTCTCCCAGTGCGACAACTTCACACAGACAACGATCCTTTGCACAGAGCTCGCTTCGCTCTCTGCCCAGAACATCCCAGCTTTTTCTGACTCAGCCTCACTTGTGCTTTGTGTGTCCCCGCGTATATATCTCCCGCATTATCCCAGCGTACATATTTTTTATTTGCCTTTGTTATAGTATTATGGCCCCAAAGCGTGCTGCTTCTAATTCCGAAGGGACTGCTAAACAGCAAAAGAAAAGGTAAAAGTGTTAGACTAGTGTATGGAAGGGATGAAATACACTGCCATCAGGAAACAAAAGAAAAGGTAAAAGTGTTAGACTAGTGTATGGAAGGGATGAAATACACTTCCATCGGGAAACAAAAGAAAAGGTAAAAGTGTTAGACTAGTGTATGGAAGGGATGAAATACACTGCCGTCGGGAAACTTTTCGGCGTAATGAGAGTACCGTGAGGTATATAGACCATAATGCAGTGAAGATTCGTGCTGCAGTGTCTGGCAGTCCCCTCGCTATGCAAAGATTGTGTCCAGGGTGAGGGAAAAAGGCATGATTAAGATGGAGAATGCCCTTTTTAATGGATCGAGGACCAGCATCATAAGGGTATCTCCATCGATTTGCACATCATCCTGGAATAGGCCGAGTTTCTACCCCACCATTTCAAGGATGATGATCCTCATCCGTCCACCAGACAAGATGCCGCAACCCGAGCCAGCAAAGGTTGGTTTGATAGGTTTAAGCAGCATTTTGGGCTAAAAAAAAAGAAAAAAAACATGAATACTACTGGGGAGTCATCTTTTGCGAACCATGAGGCAGCGGCAAGTTTCCTATAGGAGCTTCAAAAGCTCATCATGGAGAAGGGGTACAAGCCAGAACAAGTGTAGAACATGGATGAAACTAGTATATTTAAGGACATTTTATAATTAAAATTCTTACGTTCTGTAGTTACTGTTAGTTTAAATACATGTAGTTAATTTGTTAAAATCTTCATTTTAGCTTAAAATTTGCCTTAACATAGAGACACTGGTTTGAATTAGATATTCTTGCCAGTTTGAATTATCTTTTGGTACATTCAGTTTTAGTAAATACTGTACTGTATCTGGTTAATTATTCAAATGTTTGCATTTTGAGTGTATATAAATGTTTAAATATTGTTTGATTTCCTTAACATAGAGACACGTGTCTGGAGTGATGCGCTCAGTACGGCTGTACAAATTTATAGTTTTGTCAATTTGAATTATTTTTTGGTACTTTCTGTACCTGTACATACTATACTGTACTGCATTTGATTTACTATACAAATATTTGCATTTTGAGCGTATGTTTACGTAATTAATATCTAAATTTTTTTTAAATTTCCTTAGCGTATAGACATCTGTCTTGCCAATTCAAATTACAGGTATTTTAATTTATAAAACTTTTTTTATTTTTTCACAGGCTTGTTTTGGAAGATGGCCCAGAAAACTTTCATTGCCAAGGTACTCTAATTGTCAATTTTGTCCCGATTTTCTAATTCAAATTTGCATAAAAATTAATTTTTTCTTTAATTCAATTACAGTCAATTTTGATTCTAATAAATGTGCCCCTTTCTGTCTTTCCCAGGTTAATGTTGATTATGTGCGGTAACGCTGACGGCAATACACAGACAGCAAATTCAAGTCGAGACGGCTTAGTGCACGTGGTTGCCGACATATAAATAAAGCTGGGTTTAATAAGAGGGTTGATTGACTGACAGAAAACTCCAAATCAATTAAACAATCAATCAACCCTCTTATTAAACCCAGTTTTATCTATAAGGCAGCAAGGCCCTGTGCACTTCAATGTCTCAACTTAAATTTGCTGCCTGTGTATTGGATCCGTACTCCGGATAGCAAGGTTGGTAGCGTCGCGGATTTCTTTTACAGAAGTCCCGAGTTCGGTCCCCGCCAGGGACGCGAATACCGTGAGACCTTCTACCGGGGGGTACTCCCAGGGTGGCGCCTGGGGGGGGAGGTTAGAGGGGACTAGTGATAGTCCCTGCTGGCTAATGGTCGCTCGAGGAGAACGATGTAAATCGTCTCAGTGGAGACCTAAAACCCGCAACTTTAACTTTAACAACAAGAAGGCATGGACGACGAAGAAACTCTTCCAAAGCTGGTTCCAGTACTGCTTCTTGCCGGAGGTGAAGGACTACCTTAAGAGGACGGGCATGGCGATTAAGACCCTCCTCACCCTTGACAACGTTCCTGGACATCTAACCTCCGTTGGGTTGACAGTCCCTAACGTTCAAGTGGTGTTCTTTCCTCCGAACACCACTGACCTCATCCAGCACATGGACCAGGGGGTAATAAAGAACTACAAGGCCCACTAGAGCCAAAGTGTGATGGCACGGCTCCAAGATACCACCAACGTCGACCCTGACCTCAACGTGATGGGCTACTGGAAGAAATTCCCGATAGCAGACTGTCTGTCTTGTCGAAGATTCCTTCCACGACGCCAAACCAGAGACAGTATATGCCTACTGGAAATGTGTGTGGCTAGGATGCGTTAAGGACCCTGGTGGCTTTAGTCCTGACGAACCTTTCAAACAGACTGTAAAGAAAATCATGATTTTTCCAAAGGCAGTCAAAGTCCATGGCTTCAATGAAGTTGCCGAGGAAGACATCTTGAAGTTGCTAAATGCCTATAACCGGGAGATGACTGAGGGGGACCTAAGTGAATTAGCCTGTTCAGCAAGTGAGGAAAAGGAGGAAGGCTTCACACTCAAAAAGTTGGAGATGTCAAGGATCTTGGAGGACTTGAAGCAAAGGGCATACAGCATGGATCATTCCTTGGTACAGTCCCTGAAATTCATGCATGCTATGGTTGATGGTTTCGCTGGCTACAGAAGAATCTTGAACAAGATGAAGTCGGCGAAGAAGCTTCCCATAACAATGATTTTCCCCAGTTGCAAGAAATAGCCGAGCCCGAGCGTCAACCATCACCACCTCCTCCGCCAACGACGGAATCTCCCTGCGACCCCTCCTCCAGAATCCACGATGCAGCCAAGTGATCATGATGGCGTAGACGATCCTCCTCCCCTTGCAGAATGGTACGATATTTTTATACAAATACATTTTCATTTAAACACGAAATTTTAAAAATTAGATTAATGTAGAGTAGCCTAGCTTTTAAATAATATTTTAACTTGTATCCTGTACTAATGCATTTTAAATCTCTTTATTTTTACAGCAATGATGATTCGTCCGCTTAGACGTTTCGTGACGTGCAGTTACGTCCCTTCCTCGTTCATTTCATCCGTTGTTTACTGCGCGGCATATCCTCCATCCACCTAACCAACTGTGCCTTTTGGAAGAATATTTTTCTATACAGTAATTACTTTACTATTAAGAGTACAGTACTGTATACATTTTTGTAAATATACTGTACAAGTACTTATTATGTATGTATTATTGTTATGAAAAATATATTTTCATGTACGGTACATAACTAACATGATCCTTTTGTACATACTGTACTGTATTCTTTCTTTTTTTTTTACAAAAGTACTGTACGTGGGATACCGAACAAGTCCGTACCTACCGTACTTTTGTATTTTCTGTATATAAGAACACTATACCCTGCACACAATTACTAATGATTATACAGTATTTTTTTTCCCGGGGGTATGAACAATCAATATATATTTACCGGGTTACTGTAGATGTCGGATTCCCTACAATACTGCGCAAGAAACGGCAACGCATCGAGAACTGCGTCATGCTTCAAGATTGCTACGTAGAACTTTGTATGAAAATGGATAGTGGTCGTTGCATAAAATATGTACACTTGGTTAACCTTAAATTGTATACATATTTTAAAGAACAGTATAGTATTGTTTATTAATTACGTAGAGTACTCTATAATATATAAATGTAGGCTACGTGTGCAGCGAGTTGTCAAATAGTCAAGTCACCCAAACAAGAACAAGTCATCCAAACGATAGCAACAAACACTTACAATACAGTTAAGCTGTACTGAAGTGATATTACTGTACATATATTACAGTAACATACAGTACACTATAGTGTCAGTGAGTGTTATACTGTACAGTACTGTACAGTATTACTAAACAGGAACAACAGTCTTTGTTGTTATAGGTGTAAAATTATAGTACCGGGCAGGACAATGACTACTGTAGTATTACGTAATGTATTGTAGCCTTACCATGTCCAGTACATGGTGTACACTTGTGCATATGTACTGTACACTTACTAATATGTCTACATTTAAATACAAACTACTTATACTGTGATAAAAAACAGGTAAAAACAGTATTAGTCAGTACTTAGTGTGGTAATCATCCGTGCATAGACAATGCCCAGAGAGTTGGCAGGGCTAAGAGTTATCCCATCCTGGACAGCAAATATTCGCGAAATCGCGCCTGTCTCTGTTACCAAATCCTTGCAAAGAGTGCGGGCTGACCGTACTAACTTTGCAAGTCCGAACAACCAAAATATACACTTGAACTCAATAAAAGGGCTATTGCATGCACTTGGAGCTCTTTACTGAGGAGTATTATTTCGAGAAAACTGAAACTAGCCGATAAAATTTTTGTCAGGGTGTAACTACCCACCGCTAGTTAGCGGAGGGGGGAGTGGGGTAGGTTAACCCTCCCGCTCACACCAGCGACTAACCGTCACTTTTGTGATTGCGGCAGGACTTTCAGGGGGTTGGTGCTGCCGGGTCGGTATATGTAAACCTTTTACCCCCAAAGGACGTACTGGTACGTTTCACAAAACTCATCCCTTTACCCCCATGGACGTACCGGTACGTCTTTGCAAAAAACTGCTATTTAATTTTTTTTTGCATATTTTAGATAATTTTTTGAGAAACTTCAGGCATTTTCCAAGAGAATGAGACCAACCTGACCTCTCTATTACAAAAATTAAGGCTGTTAGAGCAATTTAAAAATAATATACTGCAAAATGTGCTTGAAAAAAAAATAACCCCTGGGGGTTAGGGGCTGGAAATTTCCAAATAGCCTGGGGTTAAAAGGGTAAAGAGCTCTAGGTTTGTATTGCTAGGAAAAATACAAATTACTTCCAAATTTGTCATTTGTTCCTGTACAAAATACAAACCTTATGTTCTTTACTGGAGAGACTCACCTTCAGGTGGGTGGAAGTCCAAACCAACTGGCTGGCAACTGTCCCGGGACGGCCTCTGTACAGTGATACCTTGAGGGATCCTGCACCCTGATATCCTCGCAGGATAACGGCCTGGGCAATCACTGTTGAAGAATAAGGAATTAATCTGTTGGAACATACATTGTAGCTATTCGGGCCGTGCCCTCTACTAATGTATACAGTATTTCTTTCCAAATCCCCTGACAGGAGGACGGGGACATAACACATATATACATGTATACAAGGTTGTCCAAAGAGCGTGAAACTCAACCACAGACGAACGAGGTCAGCTTTGCAGGGTTCTCCGAATGCTGCACCCCAAAAGAGGGGAAGATGAAGTAGGAAGTGGCCTGTCACTGCCACATTCCTCCTAGACTTACTTCGCGGGTAACCTCCGCCCTCGAACCTCTGATACTTGTCCCACAAGGGAGCCAAAGTATATAGATCATGTTATGAGCAACCACCACAGGACCGATTGAGAATGTGTCTAGGTTCCTGTGGGTTATATCTTGCAGGTAGCAGGAGGTGAACATTGTTTGTTGTTTTCACCTGCCTGCTTGCAGTACCTGCTGAATAGAAAAATGCCAGGGAAGTATTACTCCCCTGACATCATGGGCACGCGGACGTCTACCTGTCGTCGAGGTGTCTGAGGCCCCTGCCCTTTCTATAACTCATCTGAATCCAAGAGGAGATCGAGTTCTTCATGATTCTCCTCTTGTTCTTCCTCGTGCTGACGAACAGCTTGATGATCTGAGATCAAGTTCTTCTCTTCCTTATGAGATATAACCTCATAGTCCTTATAGGACATATTAACAGTCAATCAGTATCGTCTTACCAATCGGAGACTCCCAATCCGAAAGGCCCCGATTCTAGGATTCGCTAAGGACAGATTTTGGGTCTGCAACAAACTCAGGGGCAAAACTGAGTGTGACTTGCCACCCATTTCCCTGAATGGGTGATGTCAAATGGAAGACTTAGCAGCTCGTTGACTCTTCCTGCAGAAGTCAGGGCCAAAAGAAAACTGTCTTCTTAAGGTCAAGTCTTTATCAAAGGCTTGACGTACAGGCTCATAATGGGCTCCATTCCGTAAAGGTAAGACCCTGACAACGTTCCAAGGAGGGAGTCCAACTTTTGACTGAGGGCAGGAACGCTCGAAGTTCCGTATGAGGAGTGACAATTCCGTCAACGAGGAAATGTTAACTCAACTCAGTTCGAAGACATTGTTCAAGGCTGAACGAAAGCCTTTACCCACTGGCACTTAGTGAGTCCCCCCCCCCCCCACCCTGAGGAACAGTAAAAACTCACCTACTGCTGTAATACCGGTACTGAGTGGAGAGATTCCCCGTTCATAACCTCCACCACACAAAAGACTGACCACTTTGCCTGATACACCACAGACGACGACTCCCGGAGGTATCTTGCAATGCGCCTAGCAGCCGGCTTCAAAAATCCCCTCTTGCGAGTAGTTGCTGGATAGCCTCCAGGTGTGAAGACATAGCGATGGTATCGCTTGGTGGAAAATCTTCACATGTGGTTGTCCGAGTAGCTCGGGAAGTGGAGGGAGCTCTCTCGGTGCCTCTATGAGCAGATGTAGAAGATCCGGAAACCATTATGCATGCTGCCACAGCAGAGCTAAGAGAGTCAATGCTAGATCTGCAGTGCCCTTACCCTCTTCAATAACCTCCTTACTAGCAGGAGGAAGGGAATGCATGGACATCCATTTTGTCCCACAGGTGTTGAAAAGCGTCCTGCAAGAACACTTGTGGTACCGATAATGGTGAGAAGTACACTGACAGTTCTGGTTTACGGATGTCGTGGACAGATCAAGTGCCCATTCGGAGCTAACTATCTCATTACTCCTGCTCAGATTGTTCATCAGCACGTTCTTGCGCGGGATGAAGTGTGCTGTTAAGGCTACCAAATTCCCTTCCATCCACCTGAGGATTTTCACAACTAGTAGGCATAGGTGCTGTGACAAGATCTCTCCTTGTCTGTTTAAGTGAGACACTACTGTAGTGTTGATGCTCATCAGCACTTCATAATGCCCTGATTATTATTATTATTACAGTATTATTACTATCCAAGCTACAAACCTAGTTGGAAAAGCAAGATGCTATAAGCCCAGGGGCTCCAACAGGGAAAAATAGCCCATGATGAAAGGAAATAAATAAATGAAGAGAACAAATTAACAAAAAATCATTCTAAACTAAGTAACAACGTCAAAACAGACATGTCATATATAAACTATTAGCAACATCCAAAACAAATATGTCATAAATAACTATAAAAACTCATGTCAGCCTGGTCAACAAAAAAGCAGGCTGTCCTCATTTCCCGAAGGTTATGTGGCACCTCCTTTCAGATTCGGACCAAAGTCCGGATGCCGTCAGGTGTAACAGATGACCGCCCCCCTTCTTTTAATGCGTCTATGAAGACCAACAAATCCAGGGGAGGAGAGAGATTTACTCCTCTAAGGAAATTGGTGTCTTGCACTCACCAACTCAGGTCTCTCTTCTGTTCAGGTTCCACTGGTACTAGTGTACTTAAGGACGGTAAGCGGAGCCAGCCGTGGGGCACTAACTTCTCGAGGAACGTTAGATGGCCAAGCCGTTTTGCCACTGATGCTAGCAGTTTGCCTCTCGGGAGAAAGCTCTGCCGGTACTTGATCTCCTGACAGAAAGGCCTTAAATGGAGTATCTGCAACAGCAGGTCTTGGCATCTTACCATTTACCGTTAAAAGCTTCAATTCTTTCATACATTTATTGAAGGAAAAAAACTGGAAAATTTCACATTTTTGGGGCATGTCAATTAAGCAGAGTTTCTAGAGAAGAAGCCAAATGAACATCGGGAGAGGTTCATAAAAATGATAGCGAATAACAAAGCGTTTGGTTTTAACTTTACTCAAAATTTAATGTTGGCTTTTTATATTTGCTTAAACATTATAACACAAAAGTTGTTGGTACTGTATTAGTTTATTGCAAAATTGAATTTACATCATATTCAGCTTTTCAAGTTAGAAATTATTGAGGCCTACACATGGCTAAACAAGTGTACAGTATCATAAAAACTATAAAAAAAGAATCCTTGTTTACAAAATACAGTACAGTACTTTAATGTAATATGCCACATTCAAGTTAAAAAGTAATACAGCTGTATGTTCAGAGTATAATGTATGTTCCTACACAGCTAAAGAAATATGTTGAATCTTTTATCTCAAATCAGGTTAGATTCCAGCCCTTTGCATAAAACTTCCACAATTCTAGCCACCTTTGGGGAGGTTGGCCTCAAGAGGACCATATTAGTGTATAAACCCGGAAACATGACACGCTTTTAGCCACAAGTTAAATGAAATTCAGCAAGATCAATGGTTTGACGAAATGTCCCGTCCTGTCCGTAACTATAATTTTACCTGATTTGACAGGTCGGGACAAAATTTTTTTGGACGTGTTTCGTTAGAACGTAGGGTAGGCTATATCTGTAATTATTAAGAACACATTTCATATATCGTACTTCTATTATTTCATGACTATTACTGATGCACGCATAAACCACAATTTGAAGGGGCTTCTCTAAACAACACTAATGTTCTTGTGCTAAAAACTGTGGTGCTATTAGACTTAAATACTGTACAACAGCATCCAAATATTGAGCCAGGCACATCAATGGAATAAGGCAAGATAGACTATTCGGACATATCGATTTTACAATAAAATCCCATATTTCCCTTCATAATTAATAAAACTCTAGCTTTGGAGGTCTCTTTAAGGTTAATACGCTCTTATTTGTGAGTTCTCTTCAAGATTGAAAAAGCTCTAGCCCGGGGTGATCGAGGAGACTAGCTTGGAGGGGATCACCTTAGACACGGCTTCCTAGCTCAGGTTAGGAGCTAACACCACAGAATGTCTTTCTATTGTGTACTGTATATAATCAAATATGAATGATTATATCATTAACTAATAGTCTCTGCCTTCAGAGGTTCTTCTATAAATCACACTATAATTCATTGTAAATGTTCGGTACCCATCACGATCAAAACAAAAAATATCCTAAAATTGCAACATACTTTTTTGGCGTATCCTAAAGCTTGGCTATCAAAACCCATAGGCTATTAAACATATCTATTAAATAGGCAGCTATAAATAAGTGTGCATGATACTGCCATCAACTCAAAGGTTACCAATAGAAAATCTTGATTCGCTTCCTCCAATATAAAAATTATCAGACAAAAGCAATGGATATACACAGTACTAAGTTCCCTATAACGGGTTTGAAATCTTTAGAATATATAAAAAATCACTTACATTTCAGTTAGAAAGTCGCTGGATTTGAATACCACTTAGAAATCGAAGAAGCACTTAATATAGGACACTATCCCTGGGACTCATACACAAGGAACTAGGATACGTGTAAACATTGAACCCTGAACTGTTGTGGTAACACTGTTGACAACGTAAACAAATGAAGCAAATATTCTTATAATACTTTTAATATTTTAATCATTCATATATATATATATATATATATATATATATATATATATATATATATATATATATATATATGGCAATGATACACAAGGAACTAAGATACGTGTAAACATTGAGCTCTGGATGGTTGTGGTAACACTGTTGTCAAGGTAAACAAATGATGCAACTATTATTGTAATACTTTTAATACTATAATTATATATATATATATATATATATATATATATATAT
The DNA here is from genome assembly GCF_036898095.1 of Palaemon carinicauda. Lineage (NCBI taxonomy): Eukaryota > Metazoa > Arthropoda > Malacostraca > Decapoda > Palaemonidae > Palaemon > Palaemon carinicauda. Next base: position 57,515,150 of record NC_090759.1, read on the forward strand.
ATATATATATATATATATATATATATATATATATATAGATTGCGTATGTAACATTTCCACTATACTATACTGTAGGTAGTAGGATGGGCAGGGCACCAGCCACCCGGTGAGATACTACCGCTAGAGAGTTATGGGGTCGTTTGACCGACCGGCCAGTACTACATTGGATCCTTCTCTCTAATTATGGCTCATTTTCCTTTTGCCTACACACACACACCAAAAAGTCTGGCCTATTCTTTACATATTCTCCTCTGTCCTCATACACCTGACAACACTGAGATTACCAAACAATTCTTCTTCACCCAAGGGGTTAATTACTGCGCTGTAATTGTCCCGTGGCTACTTTCCTCTTAGTAAGGGTAGAAGTGACTCTAGCTATGATAAGCAGCTCTTTTAGAAGAAGGACACTCCAAAATCAAACCATTGTTCTCCAGTCTTGGATAGTGTCATAGCCTCTGTACCAGGGTCTTCCACTGTCTTGGGTTAGAGTTTTCTTGCTTGAGGGTACACTCTGGCACACTATTCTATCTTATTTCTCTTCCTCTTGTTTTGTTAAGTTTTTATAGTTTATATAGACGTTTTTATGCTAATGTTACCGTTCTTAAAATATTCCATTTTTCCTTGTTTCCTTTCCTCACTGGGCTATTTTCCCTGTTGGAGCCCCTGGGCTTAAAGTATTCTGCTTTTCCAACTAGCTTTGTAGCTTAGCAATTAATAATAATAATAATAATAATAATAATAATAATAGAAACATTTGAAGTGAATTACACAAGATTTCAAACTTTGTGGCTTAAAACGTTTTAATTAGGTAATTGCTTTCATATAATTTCCTTCATTTGGCCATACCAGTTTCTGAAAATTATCACAAATTCCACATTGTACTTAGCTATTCAAGTGGAATCATTCCAATGCTGAAATTACTTACTTACCTTTGGTTATAAATCTCAATCTATGTGGTGTCGCAAACCGTCAGATAAATTAAAATGCTAAATTATCTTTTGTTTTTTTATCTAGAATGACTAACACTTTTTATCTATTTCACGGCTCCATTATACAATTATAAACCTTGACCATTTGCTGTAATTTTCCACATCTATTGTAAGTATTATGTACAACCATCCGCTCCTGTTGTCAACATGTATCAAGTGTTACCATGAGGGGAGAGGATACGTAACGGCTCCTCACCTATCCTTCTCTGTAGTTTCCTAGACTGGGTTAATTCTACGGTTATCTATGGATACGTCCCTGATTATACACGATATCTTAGGATAGTCGTTCCGGGGGTTAGAACTCTGTGATACCTGACGGTAATTTTCTTGTAATATCACTCGCAGAAATATTATACAGTAGGAAGCTGCCAAAGGGAACTTCCATCAGGACGACATGGCTATCTCACCCAAAAATAGATTTTTTCTTACGTCAAAATCCGTTTTAAAGACAAACTTTATTTACAAGAACATTGCAGTGCTGTTTAATAAGATGACAAACTGCATTCATGAATGTAGGCATTTTACAGTCAAGACTTGTAATATATGATGTCGTATTATAACATTCTACCAATTTAATCATACACTTAAAAGGTTTAGAGACCGCCCATGAAACGCAGAGGCAAGGAACAGTGACATTGCCCTAGCAAGCAGGACAATGCCCTAGAGACTGCCCATATGTACATACTAGTACCCAAGCCCAATTTCCACCCAAGTAAGGACCAAGGAGAGCCAGGTAATAGTTGCTGATGAATTAGCTGTAAGACCAAAGAAACTAACGAGTTTGAGCAGGACTCAAACCCCAGTCTGCCGTTCACCAGTCAGGGACGTTAGCATATCAGCCACCATAACCCTATTATGTGGAATTTCTCTTCAGTATTCTTATTAGTTTTTTGTTCTACATAAACACTAGGCATTGAAACCCCACTTGAATTTTATAATCAAGAACATTTTGGGTGACGAGACCAGGTATATTCAATACTTGGCATGTAGGGGTTTCACTTTTCACGGGGTACATTGAATCACGTAATATAGCCAGTACTTTGCATTACATAAGGTAATTTGCAATAAGATTAAAAAATATCTCAATATAAATTTCAGTTTCTCTTTTCAATCATAAATTTTAGGGGAAGGCTACATTGTAATCTATAATAATGCCCAAAAGGGTATAGGGCAAAGAGATTAGGAACCCCTTTATTGATGAATTGCCAGATGCATCTTTATCCTTTTCCACAAATTCAACAAGCTATTTTTTCTTATCAGTCACCTGTAAATTTTTGCCTTAGTCATTTTCTATCATGTTACAATGGGGGCACAGACATCATTCAGTGGCAAGTGGCACGAAGATTGGAGGAGTACACCACAATGTGGAACCGAGCTTGAGGAGGGAAATGATTCGTACTAAATTCTCTGGGTAATGGTTTCAGGTTTAAAGACCACTCATGAATAGCAGAGGCAAGGGACATTGACACAGACCTTGTTAAGGTGCGTCCACACTTGCAACTTCGTGTCTACCGACATATCAACAACAAAGTTGGAAACCTTACAGTCAACATCGGTACACATATCGACAACAATGTATGAAACTTTGTCTGCTACAATGTTTGGCAACATATTGGCAACACGAGTCAACTTGGTGAAGCCGCCCACACCTCATTCAAGAGACTTGAAAAGTATGTCAGTGTGCCAGGACACACTGGGCTCCTGGCTGCTGTTGTTGTGCTTATATGTTTACAGCGGAGGAGGCACCGTCGTAGAGTCTGAACAAGACTCTCCCTATTGCATAATAGGAAAAGTGAAGAGCCTTAAAATCTCGCTGTCGGTGTTGTGTGTCTGTCTGGGTATCTCCAACCACATCTACTCATCCACACCAGGGTTGCCAACATATCACCAATAAATCTCTACCAACATCTCGACAACAATGTTTTGTCAACAGTCTAACAACTTGTTGCCTACAAAGTTGTACACAGTGTTGTCAACATGTTTTGTCGCTAGTGTGGACGCACCTTTAGCAGGACAAAGCCCTAGAGAATGGCCATACATACATAGGATCAGTGCCCAAGCCCCTCCCCACCCAAATTAGGACCAAGGAGAGACAGGTAATAGGTGCTAATGACTCAGCAGGCAGACCTATAGGCTCCCCAAAACCAGACATTGTTAGCTCAAGTTTGGTCAGGTTGCAGACCCTAAAGAAACTATAAAGTTTAAGCTGGACCCGAACCAAAGTCAAGTGAGCACCAGGCAGGGACGCTTTCAGCAGACCACCACATAAGGGATAAACCCTTTCACCTACTGGGTACTAAAAGATATGCAAGTTCATACATTTTCATCATCGAATGGATATTTAAAATTTGGGTCATAAGGCCTCCCACCAGTTTTCTAATTGAAACTAGAGACAATTCGATGCAAGACTGCAGTTCACCGGTCAAGTTGTTTGCGTATGTATTATTAGATCATTGTACCTTATATGAGAGCAATTTCAACACTGTACCAAACACTAGCTGATTAAGTTTAAATTTAATGTAATGTTCCTTTAACTTTTTGTGCATGTTTCAAGTAGAGGATATATTAGTGAGAGTTTAGTCCTAATGTTTACCTTTTTGAAAGTCCTGGAGCCATATTACATCAAGGATTTGCTGTAGGCCTACAGTACCAGATATTTAAACCTGGAATCCAAACATTAAATTCTAGTCTAACTAAACAGTTTACGACAGTCTAGCCTAGTCTTATAAGTTATAACATTCTCAATTTTTTAAAGTAACCCATCGTATTGCACTATAATTTGTCCCAAAGTTACTTAACTGGATGATTATTACTCATGCTATAAGAAAACTTTTCACAATAAACATTTAGGAATGTGAAAAAAAACAACATATCCTAAGGTTACTGATCAATATATTTTGTAATTGTTTTTCAGCATATCACCAATCCTTACTGTTCTAATTTCCCATAGGACCCCTTGGGCTTCCCGCATCCTGGTTTTCCAAATAGGGATGACTGTAGCTTAGCTATTAACAATAATTTTATTAATATAGTAATAATGGGGAGGGGGTGTTACTGATGTAAATTAGGCCAAGGTCCATGGGAGTTATTCAGCATACATGCACAAAAGGTTTATGGGGAACCCGCACCTGCACATACAGTAAGTTATAAGATGTCCGGCAGAGTTAACCCGAGATAAGAAACAAAGATCAAACAAGTTGGCAGTTGGGGCCAAACGCTGCTAAAACCAGGTGAAACATTGTGGACAGCATGGCAAGAGCGCGTGCTAGAAATGGCAATGAATGGCGAACGATTGAGACGCAGTTTCGGTAGGCACTGCTGTTTCCCTCCGGTTTCCTTGCATGTCCATGGAGGTAGCAGCAGTAAAGGATTCAGCGTTATGAAGCTTCATCTGTGGTGGATAACGGAGGAGGGTGGGCTGTGGCACCCTAGCAGTACCAGCCGAACTTGGTTGAGTCCCTTCTCAGGCTGGTAGGAACATAAAGGGGAGACGTCCCCTTTTTTGTTTCATTTGTTGATGTCGGCTACCCCCCAAAATTGGGGCAAGTGCCTTGGTATATGGATGGAAGGAACATGGCGTTCACAGACTGCTACCTGCTACACTGGATGCCATTCACAGACACTGCTACCCACTACAAGTGGAAGAGGAAGCTACAACATAGGTCTACCCCAGTTGTGCCAATCTCATACATAGCTAATGCAGATACTGGGTAATAAATAGCCATTTCTCTTACAGGCCCAAAAATTGTAACATCCTAATTTTCAAAGATAAACCCTGATTAAATGATACAGGATGCCACTAAATTGTCATGTGTAGAATGGAGACATGCCAACCTGTTATTCTAAATTGGATAGAGGGTTAATAGCCTTTAAAGAATGTTATTTTTCAACATTGAACTAACATATAGAACAACAGATCAATAAGTCATCAAAGAGCACTCGGGACATGTGTCCGAGGAGGAACAAACTTTACCCCTGCACGTGGAACAAAGGGAATGCGGGTCCACTTCTGGTTTAGAGAGGAAAGCCCCACACGACTTTCCTGCTCTAGGACCAGGACAACGACGCACGTTCTCCATCGTTCGCACACGAAGGTCAACACTAACGAGTTACAGAAACCCTGGATAACTCAAGGGGAACGGACTGAGAACACTTTGCGAAAACGCACTATCGCAGAAAAAACACAAGTCCGTACACTGGGAACACGTGGGATCACAACGCGCCAAAGGATCGAGAGTTTAAGCGAGAGAGTGAGATGTTTCGAATCTCACGACCAAGGACTTAATGGGATCCTGACCCGGGAAAAGCAGTGACCTGCCCTAATCCGGGCCGCAGGAATTATCCTGGCGGCGGGGGTAGGAACTATCGGGAGCGAGATAGGGGGGGTAGCGCGGGAAATCTTGGTCGAGATTGAGAGAGAGGTCAAGGACCCTCCGAGGAAGTAATTCGAGGTAAAGTATTTGTGTCGGAACAAATAGCATTTCATATTTGCAAGGTACTTACTCTATCGTAAGACAGTAATTTTTAAATATTCATATTATAAGATTTCTTGCCTCGTTAAAATAATTCAAGCCATTTAATGTAATAAGTTTGTAAATAAATCAAAATGTTTAGTATCAATAATTTTATTGAAATAATAGTCCTTTTACCCAATTGTAAAATTTTGTCAAACGCTACTTTTATCTTTACTGTATCTGCCATTGAGTACAATTCCTACTAAGCTTCTTTATGCAAGAATGTTATAAGAAAATGTAAAGCTACAGGATTACTGATACTACAAACTTCTATACAATACACATTACTAACCATCCGATAAAAGCCGCAGAACTTAAGGAATGGGGAACACACTTTTTAGGAATACCAGTATAAGTTTTAACTCCTTTGATTGTGGAACAACCTATAGTACATAATAAACAGCATATAATGTACTGTCTTTGCTTATGAATTTGTATAGGAGCACTGGAGGGTGATAGGATGTGTAACAGCTCCTTACTTATCCTACCCCTTAGTGGATTAGACTGGGTAAGGTCTGTTTGGGGTGCAGATATCTATGGTTATCCTAGGATACGTCCCTGATTATACAAGATATCTTCGATAATCTTAGGACATGTCCCTAATTATACACGATATCTTCGGATAGTCGTTTCCGGGGGTTGGAACCCCGTGATACCCAATGGTAATACTCCTGTAATATCAATCGCAGAAATATTTTACAGTAGAAAGTTGCCAGAAGGAACTTCCATCAGGACAACATGGCTCTAGCCCAAAAATAGATTTTTCCTGCGTCAAAATCCCTTTTAAAAACCTGGGCTATAAAAACTGGAGCTGGAGCTAGCAGGAGCACTTTGCATCAAAATTGTGAGCATAAAAGTTATATCAGTATATCACGAACAAAGGTAAATTAGAATTAAAAGCCCGTGCAGCTATGGGCAGAAGGATCACCAAAAATTCTCGCTTAATACACTTAATATCCTGTACTTATTGGCTTTGAGATAGTTAGTTTAACCATACAGATTTACATACTCCCAGGGACAGTCAAGGCAAGTTTTTATATGGCCTTCCTATTTATTATTGATTCCAAGTCTTCCTTTCTCCATTGTACAGCTTAACAACTAAAAGTGCCATAAACTTTCCTACCGTGACCGACTGTTGTTACGATCATACTATGACAGTTGAATGTGTACATCAATTTTATAGTGAATAGTCATGTGTAACTGGTTTACGTCTTCATACTTGACATTTCAATACTTGGATGTTACTGATTATATTCTACATTCATCACTTGTTTATTTCCTTTCCTCAATGGGCTCTTTTTCTTAAGCCTTGTAGCATTCAGCTCTAAGGTTGCAGCCCTGCTAGTAATAGCATGGTAGCCTTTCTTCAAACCTAAAAAATAACATGTCATGTTCACTTGAGCAGGGACCTAAAACAAAGGTTCAAGCTGCATCATGTACCACTTGGTTCATGCTTCATTACATTCAGTATGTTAACATACTTTCACCAGTTTAACCTTCACACAAACTACCGATGTTTCTGTGCATTAAGTTTCTTGACAGAATAATTTGTTCCAGAAACGTGTAACTTATTAAAGACTGCCATTTAAATCCCTCATTTTAATTTGATGTCAGCCCCACAAGCCTAACATCCTCCCATGTTTATACAGACCATTGTGATAATGACTTTCCCACACAACCATAATTATGAAAAGACGATCAATGAATTAGTGCTGTGGTGTCTCTTGGAAAATCCTCCACTCCTATCTTCAAGTAAACCTTGAGGTAATGTACAGTTAAAGGTTGAAATGCTGCTGCAACTAGCAGTCTACTAGAGGCTGCATAAGACTGCGGGGTAATGTCTGGTGCAACGATACATATGCAGGATCTTATGAAATACTTTGTAGTTATGTTGCACATCTACCTATGGAATACTTTGGAATAATATGAGGGGAAAGAAAAAATGAAGCAGTACTTTATTTTTATTGATTAAATATTACAAGTACTACATTAACAATCATTTAAAATCTTGTAAAACATATGCCCTAGGAAGTGAGCCTTTTAACACTAAAAACTCACAAAACATACCTAAGTGCTTGGAATTGACGTACTACTACAAATATATAGATTTGTCAACTGTAAAAGATAAACATACCATAAAACCTCAAACTTTTATGTTAAAAACAAACACTTACAGGCGACTGATCAAGACAAATGCATTTTGTGAAAGTTTCCTGCATTCCTGATTGAAGCCTTTGAAAGAATAGAGAGACCTAAGGGAAGTTTAATCAATTCAAATTAATAATTTTGACATTTAAATCATTGAGAGATTTAAAATTTACTCACCCACAAACTAAGAGAAACTTTACGTACAAGTAGACAGTGAATCCGGAAAGATTTCAAAGTCCTTAGACATCAACCATGCTTGCATTTTGTAATCTGCGGCAATCCTGCAACAAGCATACGGTAACCAAAGGTACCTGAAACGACGAGGGAATCTTTTAAACCACAGTAAAAAACCATCTAGGTGGAATATCACCTTTCAATTCTCATTTAGGGTTATGGTATCTTCAAAACCATTCAGATTGTCAACATCAGATTTAAATTAATCATTGCATGAAGAGAAAAATTTAAAATTTTAATGAGGAAAACACTTACCTACTTTTAATGTGGCTCGATGTATTCCACTGACTAACAAGATTGGTGCACAAATAGACAAGGCCATAGTCAAAACAGCTTTCTTTGATTGGGTCACATGAATTCTCCACAGGTGCGTCAATTGACAATTTCAGTCGTGATGTTTGGACAAACAACCAGAAAATGAGATTCCACGCTCAGTAGACCAGCGAGTGAATATGGACAACTTAAAAGTTCAAAATTCGTAATCCTTCCTTGCCATAGTAACCAAAAGTACCTGAAACATCAAATATGGAATTAAAACAAATTTAAAACCTTTAAAGGTGGGACTTGAACTTTAAGTTCTCATTTTGGGTAAGGAGTCTTCAAAACCATTCAGATTGTCAACATCAGATTTAATTTAATCATTGCATTGAGAATAGCTAAAACACATTCAAGAAAAGACCTTTACCTGTTTTTAACATGAGCGAACATCTTCCCTTTGACCAGCAAGACACTTCACAAAATCAGGTCAAATTGTTCTTTAGCCATGGCCAAGCACCATATTCTTTGGTTGCACGGATTCTTCATAAGCATGTCGTGACAATTCCAGTTCTATGTATGGACAAACAACCACGAATTTTGAAGATTTCACGCTGACAAGTAGACTATTGAGAGATCCTTCCTTCCTTCGCCTCGGTAATCAAATGTACAGTACCTAAGAGGTATAGAGGAAATCTTTAAAACATTGTAAAAATGCTAGAAAGGTGTGATTTTACCTTTTTATTTCTCATTTTGGGTAAGGAGTCTTCAAAACCATTCAGATTGTCAACATCAGATTTAATTTAATCATTGCATTGAGAATATTTAAAAAATATTCAAGAAAAGACCTTTACCTATTTTTAACATGGGCGAACATCATCCCTTTAACCAGCAAGATACTTCACAAATTCAGTGAAAATTGTTCTTTAGCCATGGCCAGGCACCAAATTCTTTGCTGGATTCTTCATAAGCGTGTCGTGATAATTCTCGTTCTTATGTATGGACGAACCCAACCACAAATTGAGAAGATTTCACGCTCACAAGTAGACCAGCGAGTGATCCTTCCTTCCTTCGCCTTGGTAATCAAATGTACAGTACCTAAAAAGTATAGAGGGAATCTTTAAAACATTGTAAAAATGCTAGGAAGGTGTGATTTTACCTTTTTATTTCTCATTTTGGGTAAGGAGTCTTCAAAACCATTCAGATTGTCAACATCAGATTTAATTTAATCATTGCATTAAGGATATTTAAAAAAAATTCAAGAAAAGACCTTTACCTATTTTTAACATGGGCGAACAACTTCCCTTTAACCAGCAAGTTCAGTGAAAATTGTTCTTTCGCCATGGCCAAGCACCACATTCTTAAGTTGTACGGATTCTTCATAAGGGTGTCGTGATAATTCCAGTTCTTATGTATGGACGAACCCAACCACAAATTGAGATTTCCTGCTCACAAGTAGACCAGCGAGTGATCCTTCGCCACAGCAATCAAATTAACAGTACCTAAAAAGAATGGTTATCATTACTACATTGTAAAAATGCTAGGAAGGTGTAATTTTACCTTTTTATTTCTCATTTTGGGTAAGGAGACTTCAAAACCATTCAGTGGCAAAAATTTTTTAATCATTGCATGAAGAGAAAATTTTAAATTCTTATGACAATCCTTACCTATTACAAACATAGCCGAACATCTTCTATTGACTAGCAAGACCCTTGGAAAAACTGGTGCAAACAGATTTATGGCCGTGGTCAAGCACCAATTTCTTTGATTGGGTCATGTGAATTCTTCATTCGCTAATCGAGTGAATTTCCGCTTGAATCCATCCACAGCAGAGGACTTCATGCTCCCAAATAGACCAGAGAGTAAATGAGGACAACTCCAAAGTTCTTAGATATTTTATCCTTTTTTCGCATTTTAGTGATCAAATATACCTGGAATATCAAGAGGGAATCTTTCTAAAAACAAGTTCAGAACACTTCTAAAGTGGGACTCAAACTTTTATTTCTCATTTTGGGTAAGGAGTCCTCAAAACCATTCAGATTGTCAACATCAGATTTAGTTTAATCATTGCATGGAGAGAATCTTTAAAAATATATTCCAGACGAATTCTTACCTACAGCATGTCTGAATTTAGCGATGTGGTCCAGCAATGGCGTTGTGAAAACCGAAGCTCGCCTGTAAAGTAATTATTCATTATTCACTTTCAACCAAAACATGCTTTACAATCTAGTTCAATAATTCATGAAAAGTATGTACCTTCGTACCATAAATATATTGTATATTCAATTTGAAATCAAAAGCAGATTAAATATAACTTACCATAAATTTTACAGTATTTTTAAGACCAATGACCCAAGAAATTTTCAATCCTTAAAGTTTACGATAATGTACAAAACACACGAACACTTAATGTATACCCAAGCACCATTAGCCCTACAGGACTTCACTAGGGCAATATTAATAATACGTAAAATTTACCTTTTAATCAACAAGTGTTCTCGAAAATTACAAGTCATTTAATAGTCATAGATATGGCAGCTATTATTATTTGCTAATTCCACCAAGTGAAAGAATGCCAGGAGTAATATGGACGAAGCATTGATCACAGTACATAATTAACAGTGCAATAAATAATACTACATTGGTAACCTGAAACAGGAACCAAAGTAATTTTCAGCAATAGAAGTTAAAGCAATTGAATATCTGCTAGATAAAAATAGAACAGTGGTTCCCAAACTGGGGAGAAATTTTAAGCTTCCAGGGGGGAAATGACGACACTACCTACTAACTAAAACAAGAGGAAATTGTCCTCATACCGTAGCACGTGCGGCAATTTGTTATCCATTCAACTGTGAAATGATCATAAGTTCTCACCAACATGATACTCAAGGAGAGAATTGAAGTGTCGGGCCCATACACAGGTGTATAAGCAGCCTCACCCTTCTAATTTAATATAATTCCAAAGTAGAAGAGCATACTAAAGTCCTTCAATATATATTAACCAGCTCTATGGTTATTCTTAGTTATTACTAACTGATCTCTATCCAATTCACTGTTTATCAGTATATTTTCACATTCGGAAAATTAAATAAGTAAATAGTATCGTGTGTTTTAACTACTCATACATACGAAAGGGGAAATCTGGATGGTTGAACTAGGTGCAGGGGGGAAATGACTAAAAAGTTTGGGAACCACTGCTATAGAATATCGTGGCTGCCCGCTTCATTATAAAATAAACATGAAGACTATTCTTCACTCAAAATATATCCTAATTAAACCAACTGACTAGGCAATATATATCCATGACTAAGACACTTTGGCTCCGGGCATCAATGGTTAAAGGTTATATACCCATCTTAATTCTACGCCACTTGTGTAAACATAACATTTAAATACTTGACCGGCTTAAGTGTATAATATAAACTAAACCTATCACAATGACAGAAAAGGAGACGAAAAATCCTTCAATTTATTAATTTCTTTTTTATTGAAAGATAATCTATACTATAATAAGACATACGCAAGACAGGAAGGAAGAAGTTAAGGGTTGCAAATCCAACCGGAATGCATCAATGGATTGGTCCCATACCAAAAAGGATGGACAAATAGAATTCTGAAGTACAATACTCATAATATCACCTTCCTCACTTTATTTCACCAAAAGAAAAAATATCTCTTGTTAATCTGACTTTGAACAGTTATCCAAAGCAAAAGTAGTTTAAGATTATTAATATATTTGTCAATTGTCTGACACCTAGCACTTTTCATTTCGGAGGTGATAATTGTCTCTGTACCTGAAACTTAAAATTTAAAAAATAGTTTATCAAAAGTATAAAAAATAATTACAAAACCTAACTTCTGATATCTTTCCTTTTCATCTACAAGAACTAGAGAACCTTTTTCGCACGTAAAGTTCAATAATAAAATAAAATTCTAGAAATTAAATCCTCCATCAGGAATGTTGCCGGACTCGAAGTCGAAAGCTTGGCCGTTGGTTGTGCTCGTGACTCCGTCCCCCTCCTCCTCCGAGAAGTAGGTTTCGATGAGACTCAACGCCTTTTTGTACACTTGCTCGTTCTCGTGGTTTTGCAGATCCTCAATCTTATCCAGCGCACCAATTTCTTCAATCACTTGGCAGAGTTCGTCAACCTGGTTCAACTTCTCGGCAGTCTGAAAGATGGCGGCCTTGACTGAACAACAATCCCTAATTCTATCCTAAATTTTGTACTCTTTATATTAATTACTTTATTCCTTGTAATTATTTGAAATATCTGACCTAATATTTACATATGTATTCTTTTTCATCATTTTAAACATGAACTAATATCAAGTGTTCTTTATCATATGAAATGTCTTAACCTAAAATGAAATAGTGTTTTGTAAAAATTTGAAACTTGTGCATAACAATTTAAAGACAAAGCCAGGTAAATATTAACATCAAATCAAAGTAAGGTCTGTCAACATCAAATAAGATTAAGCCAGGTAAATTTCAGTATAAAATCAAAGTAAAAAGTTCTGTCAACATAAAACAAAGCTCACCTGCAAAATATTAGCAATGCCATCTAAAACTACCATAACAGTCTTTGCTTCCTTGGCCGTTAGCAAGTTGCAGAATGGAGGCAAGACACCCTGGCTAACCAGAGAGACTATCTGCGTCATAGATCCTCCGGATGTGAAATTAGTGACGACCCACGCGGCTTCCTTCTGTGCTTTGAAGTCTCCCTGAAAGGCATCCGAGACTACTTAGTAACTACGCACAACTTTAATAACATTAAATCATTGCCAGATGCGGTCATTTAAAAGTGTGACTTCATGATTCCTCAGTATGTCAACATCAGATTATTATTAATCATGGAAAAGGTATTGGAACTAAAATAACAAAAAAAAAAAAAAAGAATTTTTCTTCATTTTCTATTTGAGAAAAAATCTTTGAGCTCGTGTTATCAGCCTTTTATAATTCATAATTACTGTACGATCTTTGTTCAACATCATCTAATTAGAGTTCATGAAAATTTTTATGCAATATAACTTGTATAAAAATGATGGCTAACTACTGAATCCCTACAACCTTGGGAAGAACATTTATATAATGTAAATTTCATCACTTGATGTTTTAACTATTTGGCATAATGGACACTTTATGAAAGTTTGGCTAAAAATTCTGTACAGTATACAATAAGGAAACAATTCTATTAAATAGGATAAAAAAGAATGAAATGAACAAGGCAAAACCATCTCTAGGACAATCTAGCCAAATATGTTTCAATGTATAACTTGAATAGCAAAAAAAGTTTAAGATCACACATCCACAATAAACTCCATCGATACTAGGCAACACAAACAGCGTACTTACCGTAGCCAACACTTGACAGATGGGTGGAATGAGACCGTGATCTATCACAGCTTGTATCTGCTCCGTGTTTCCTGCGGTGATGTTTGAGATTGTCCAGGCGGCTTCTTTAACAATATTAGGTCGTGGATGTTTTAGTAGTTTCGGGAATATGGGAAGTGTGCCGGCCTTTATTACTACGTCTGTCTGCAATTCAAAAACTGGTATGAATATACATTTCTACAATAGCATTCAATGAAAGGACAGGTATCCAAAAGGCTTAAGAACACATTCCTACAATAGCATTCAATGAAATGACAAGTCTCAAAATGTCTGTGTACATTTAGTTAAAAGTTCCCTTAAATTAGATAGGTACTGTATTGTACATTACTCAATAGTCAAACAAATAGTACTGCTTACTTGTACATCACTGCCAGTCACAATATTTCCTATGGCTCTCAGAGCTGGTGTGACTACAGAAATTTCATCGCCGTTCAACAATTTGACCAACTGCGGCACGACGCCGGCATCGACCACCTCTTGAATTTTGTCGTTGGTACCATCGGTTAGGTACGAGAGGGCCCAACATGCATCGGCTGCAACAGGAAGCAAGCAATAGAATACATGACAGAAAATAATATTAATTTTCCAACTCTCAGTTTCACAATAAATATCTGTATAAGTAATCTTTACTCGTTTAACCCTTTTACCCCCAAAGGAGGTACTGGTACGTTTCACAAAACCCATCCCTATACCCCCTTGGACGTACCGGTACGTCCTTGCAAAAAATGCTATTTTTTTTTTTTCATATTTTTGATTTGAGAAAATTCAGGCATTTTCCAAGAGAATGAGACCAACCTGACCTCTCTATGACAAAAATTAAGGCTGTTAGAGCAATTTTTAAAAAAATATACTGCAAAATGTGCTGGGGAAAAAAATAACCCCCTGGGGGTTAAGGGTTGGAAATTTCCAAAGAGCCTGGGGGTAAAAGGGTTAAATACAGTCGAGAGAACCGAAAATTGAATATATCAAAACACTACACCAAATTGAACGTATAAAATGCGACGTAGCAATTGAATAATGTTACCTTGAACTTCCTTATCAGGATGCATTATCAGGTGGCCTAGAGCTGGCAAACACTGTTTAACAACTTCAAATGGAGGAGATGGATTTTTGTTCCGGCAGAGGTTGCTCAACGTCCAGGTTACATTACGGAGGAAAGAGCACTGGAAAAACATACATGAGCAAATAAGTCTTCGGATTTTCTCACTTGTAATTCATAAGTAACACCTTTATAATAATTTAAACCCATTGGAATAATTTATTGAAAATACCTACTTCTGTGCCGGGCCCAATCAGTCCCAGGAGTGGTTCGACAATGCCAGCCTTGATGATGAAGTCTCTCAACTCCGGACCATCACCGGCAATATTACCCAAGGCCCAAACAGCTTGTTCGGCAACGTTTGCGTGTTCTGATCTGAGCAATCTGACAAATGCAGGGACAGCACCAGAAGCTGAAAATAATTAAAAGTTACATTATTATAAGGCTATAACCCTAGTTGGAAAAGCAAGATGCTATAAGGCCAAGGGCTCCAACAGGGAAAAATTTGCCTAGTGATTAAAGTATGTAACATGAATTGAAATGCTGGGACAGCACCAGAAGCATAAAATAAACATTACATTATTATAAGGCTATAACCCTAGTTGGAAAAGCAAGATGCTTTAAGGCCAAGGGCTCCAACATGGAAAAATTTGCCCAGTGAAAAAAGTATGTAACATGAATTGATTAAAATATTGCATAACTTCATACCTACAGAAACATGGACATTATTGCAGAGAGAAGTAACCCTTACCTGTTACAGCTTTAGTTTGATCAGAAGTTCCGGATGCAATATTTGTTAAAGCCCAAGCAGCTTCGAACTGTAGAGCAGGGCTGAAAAAGACAATGCATAATACTTAGACACTTGACTAAAGTAAATCTGAACACTAACGACCTAACATTATCAGATGCACTTTCTAATCAAAAACGGGCCGGACTAATCTCGGCTAAACTTGAAACCACGCAGAACGCGTGATCTCTAGCTATCGCCGAGCAGTCCGACGCCATCAGATGACGCGCATGTGCAGGATTTCTCATCATTTCAAGTGATATTACGTAACTGAATGGGGAAGGGATGAATATTCACCTGTCGGCTCTGTCCAAGAACATTACTAGGGGGGCGACCATTCCGGCCTCAATGATGGCATCGATGGGAGGATTACGTTCTCTGGAGAGCATCTTTCTGGCCGATTGTGTTGCCGCTACCTGTTTGCTACAGTCTTTGCTCGAAATGCCGTTTATGATCTCCTCCAGGCTCATTTGGTACCCCTGGAAAATAAAGTATACACCATGTTAAACGAGCACAACCATTGTTCAAGTCAATTTCAAAGAGCCACGATTTCAGATGCCATAATAATCAAACAGGAGTGAAACAGTTCCGGGAAAAGAAACTTCTCGTATAGAACATACAAGAAGGCCGTTTCCTGAACTGCCCATCCGTCAGATGACACGCATGGAGTTTCATCATTTTAAAGTAGAAATATTTACATCAATGACCAGTGCATGGGTGCCAGAAGGAAAGGGAACCCAAAAGTGCATTACAAAATAGCTTATAAAAAAAGGCACAGTAAGCTAGAAGAAAGGAAGCGATTTCAATTTTGAATAGTGGGTATACTTGAGGGAAAAGGGATACTGCAAAGCTCTTCAGAAGAAACGCTAATACATCAGTAAAGGTAAATGGAAGGCACAAAATCTAAGAGTATAAAAATACTGGTAACTAATCCTTATAATCAACAGTTCCAATTAACTTACTCCAGTATTTTGTTCCTGGAGGGGAGACGTCGGATCATCTAGGGATACATTTCGTCTCTTTAGGAGTTGGTCATCTTTCTTGGCTTTTCTGAGTTCTATGCTGGTCTCCTGCCTGCGCCGTCTCATTTCCTGCAAAGACAATTAGATTAACTCCTCGTAAACAAAGTTTTGATGGAATAACTATAGAAGCATAAGACAATTCAATAAACTTTTTGCAAACAAAAATCTGAAGGAATAAACTATACAAGCATTTTTTTTTTTTCAAAATATTGGAACAAGTAGGCAGGACCAACTTACATCCATATCCTTCCCGGCATTTTTGAAGCTTTTGAGACGGCTTGGCCCAGGGCTGTTTTCACGGGCATGAGCCGGAGTGGGCATTCTGCTTTGGGACTCCAGGGTCGTGACTTTAATCTAAAGTTTCTACTAAATATTAGGAGGGGGCGGTTACCCGATTACACTGCTTCGATTCCTGTAAAATAAAAAGAAAATCTGGTATATTTTGATGAACAATAATGCTTTTCATCGAAAAAAAAAAGTCACAACGGCCACAGTTCTCTTGCTTGAGGGTACACTCAGCCACATTCTATATAATTTCTCTTACTCTTGTAACAAGTTATTATAGTTTATAAAGGAAATATTTATCTTAACGTTCCTGTTCTTAAAATATTTTTCCTTGTTGGAACCCCGGGCTTTGAGCATCCTGCTTTTCCAACTAGGGTTGTAGCTTAGCAAGTGATAATAATAATATAAAGCCAGATATAAAAAAGATTCAAAACACTTTTGCCAGTATTAGAAAACGTGTAATACTAGTTAACGCATTGCAAGACATGGTGATACTGTATTACCTTTCAAAAAACTAGTTCAATCTGTGATCTTTACTGTGAATAGTATACTTACTTTCAATAAAACGAATTGGCCATTTCGTAATACTATACATTGCAATCATGATCAGACTTAAAATAGTTTACTTTCTCATGTCTTAGCAATTTCAACTACAATCAGCTGGTGTCGCAGATGATCACTTGTACAACGAAAAAACGCCATAAAACTGAACATACGCTTTTCTATAGCAACAATTTACGGCTCTAGTTCAACTAGGAACTACAGCGAGCTTGCAGTTGCAAAATTACAAACTAAAATTTCATCATTCTAAGTCACCCAAAAATAACCTCAACTGCTAGTTAGCATGGATGATTTTTAAGTGATTTCTAAATAAATGGAACAGATTGGTTAACCAGTTACTTTGTACGCACACATTTCCTATCAAATTTTAATAGACGATTCCCTTGCTATTAACCTTTATAACAGAAGTGATATCTTTTCAATAAAGTAAATTTCCAAGACACTGGTCTCTAAATCAAGAATTAACGAGAGGGGCACTAAGCAGATATCCACTGCAGCAGCTTATTTCCTTTATCATTTGCTCGACCTTAATATGTATTAATTAGCGTGGATTTTCACACTCAAATATGAACATAGTTCGAAGTCTGACAACGATATCCAAAACTTATGGCCGATTATGTGAATTGGACATTTTGCTTGACCGTGACCTTCCTAAATTTAATAACTTCCCGCTTTTTACAAAACAGTTAATCTCTACAAGTTTCATAACCAAGATTAAAATTGTGGCCAGGAAGGTGTTTACAAACAAACACACCACAACCTCCTTCCAATTTCGTTGACTGAAGTAATCAGTTATAAGGACTCAAGAGTCAAATTACAGGAAACCTTTCGAGATTGTTCATAAGCTGTACTTTATGAACCGTTAAATTACAGGAAAAAGATTATACTAACAAGGATAATTGCCAACCAGCCTAAATTGAGGCATAGTAGATACGAAATCTTAAGATTACTACAGAACGCTACCACAGAAGGTCCTCAACTTGCAAACATGATTGGTTCCAAGTCAAAAATGGTTAAATTTTGGCCTAACCTACAGGCCCGCCTATGATTTCCAGCAACAAGAAAACTACAAAATAGCCTGGTTTCATATGCAATAGATCAAGTTATTACAAATGTTATTTTGCTTTCAGTATTAACCCTTTTTCCCCCCAGGCTATTTGGAACTTTCCAGCCCTTAACCCCCAGGCATTTTTTTTTTCAAGCACATTTTGCAATATATATACTTTAAATTTTTAACAGCCTTAATTTTTGTCATAGAGGGGTCAGGCTGGTCTCATTCTTTTGAAAAATGCCTGAAGTTTCTCAAAGTTATTAAAAAAATGAAAAAAGAAAAAAAAAAAGTAAATGGCAGGTTTTTGCAAGGACGTACCAGTACGTCCATGAGGGTAAAGGGGTGAGTTTTGTGAAACGTACCAGTACGTCCAATGGGGGTAAAAGGGTTAAATGATACATTATTTCTTGGTTATTTTCATTTAGATGAGTTTGTATCTCTGTTTGCAAGTTAAGAACCTCCTTTACGCACTAGTTTCCTCAAATGTGGCAACTGCAATAAACAACTGCACATAACGTGACAGTCGAAATCACTGCTGTGTGCCTTTAATCTTGCAACTTAATAAAACCAATCTGCCTACTTTAGGCGTCGGTAGAGTGTAGTTGCGTAGATAAATTCTGTATTGACCAATATTTACTGGGCGCTTCAAGAAAATAAATGTACATACTAAAACAAAGTCTAGTTCAGTTATATTAGTGAACTGTATGGGTGTACTATACATACAAACTTTACATTCACCAGAGCTACTAAAGCTGTACTGTAAATGACCAATTTTGTTTAAACAAGCGCCAACATATGCGGGGTTACCTTAAAATTGGTATTGTTTAGTAAACATTCCTGTAAAACACTTCAATATCACCTATTAAGAAAAAAGTGGAATAGGTTACATAAATTGGGACTAACTTAGGTCCTAAATACCAACTGAATCCTGACTATCAATGAAAAAGGCAAGGCTATAAACCCAGGTGTACAAATCATAACCTATCACAAATTATACATTTCAGGATACAAAAATTAAACTAAAGACTCCCTGGGACAAAACTACCTTACTTTAAGCTGTAAATTTTATTTCAATCTTCACAATATCATGCACAATCAGCAAGTGTCACAGATAATCAATTCTGCGACATAACATGCCACAGAACTGTGTACCTGCTTTTCTATAGCAACATTTAACGGCTCTAGTTCCACTGGGAACTACAGCGAGCTTGCAGTTGCAAAATTAGAGATGAAATCTGCTCTGATTAGTCTCAAGAACCCTCAAATACTTTTTTAATACTTATCACACGAATGTTTGGGTTTGCCATTTGATGGCAAGTAAACATGACTTGGAGCATTTCTGACAAATTAATTGTGATAAATCTTTCACACCCTAGCTATTCAAAAAAAATCTGCTTTTAACATTGACCTTATTCAGACTTAAAAGATCTTACAATTAGGAAAAACTATCTAGCACGATCATTTAATTTGATGTGGCCACTGCAACGTATTCAATAAAATGACAACTCCACAGTTTTGTCAAAACTTGTCAGCATTATTATTATTTGCTAAGCTACAACCCTAGTTGTTGAAGCAGGATGCTCTAAGCCCAGGGGCTCTAACAGGGAAAATAGCCCAGTGAGAAAATTAAAAATAAAATATTTCAAGAACAGTAACAATATTTAAATAAATTTTTCCTAATTAACTTAAAAACTTCAACAAAACAAGAGAATGGTGTGCTGGAGTGTACCCTCAGGCAAGAGAACTAACCCAAGATAGTGGAAGACCATGGTACAGAGGCTATTGCACTACCCAAGACTAGAGAACAATTGTTTGATTTTGAAGTGTACTTAAAAACAAAAATAGTACATTTGCCAACCAATTACTTGCCATACAGTCAATCATAAATACTGAACATTCTCCTAAAACACCTAACTAGACAATAATGCTTTTGTCAGATAATTAACCAAAATACTAAATTTCGCTAAGATTTTTCACTTTACTATTTAAATCGGATTACACAATATTCTACACTACTTCATCTTAGTTATATATTGTGTTCTTGGAGCCTTTGTATATCAGCGGCCAGTTCCTCACGAGTTCATTAAAAATGGACAACTAAACTTTCCCCCATAACCTAACCTACTTACCTAATGGGGGGGGGGGTAAAGCTCCCTGCGACCCCCTCTTACACTGAGGTATTCTAAGTTAAACATAATACATAGAGGTGGCCGCTATCATACATACACCCGGTGTTCTTTCAACCAAAAATGTTTTAGACAATCTAATGTATAAAAACACACTAACTACTGCTATATCAATTGGTGTAATTTCCAGAAAAATTCCAGAAGCAATGTTCACACATATCTTAAGAACCAAAATAAGAACCATCATAAGGAATGCATATTTGATTAACTTCCATTGTTGAAATCTTATTAAATTTTAATGTGGTCACACATGACGACCATCCTACCCACCTGAAGGTAGCACAGTAAAAACCTACGTGACTTTAATCTAGCAACCTTATAAAACTTGTCCGTCTATCTGAAACGCAAGTAGAGTGCGGCTGCATGTTTGCAACTTTAAGATTACGGAAACCTATCTTTACCCAATATTTCAAACATACTTGTTCGGTAGTTCAATTATCATAATCTATAGAAGGTACTCAACCTAATAAGTTACAAGAAGCTGTTTGCAAGCATAATGTTAAAATTTGGAATAGGAGACCCCTAACATGAATTCCATGGCTAGAATTCACAGCTACAAAGGTCAACAAATAGTAATGTATTTCCTTATCTTCCATTAACCTCAGCTGATGTGTTTGTATCTGTAAATGTTTATGAGCTGAGGTCCTTCCGTACATCATAAAATTAGTATCGTCAACTTTAAAACCGATACATCAACACGCTCACAGTTCGACTACGGACAACAAATATCCGGCAGTAGCTCATAGGCTTGTTAAACAATTCTAACAACCGTATTCAGTTTGCTCAGAAATCTCCCTATTAAATGACGATCGTTTATGTTACACAAGTACAACAAACTCAACTTCCCGGGCGTGAAAAAAACCTGTCCAACTCATAACTCTTGCTCATCCGCAATCTTTATTTACTTCAAGCAGTGATTTAAAGTAATTTAGTAGCTAAACTACAGTATTGTTTCACAGAGACCAATTTATCTGGTTTTTGAAAATGGCACACAAAAAAATTATGAAGAACCAGCATTTAATATGCTCTCTATACTAGCAATAAATTCATTGTTGGCAGTTACACCCTATTTATAAATTTCAAATGTCCACTGAATAATACAAAAGGTTTATGCTTTAACCAAATACTGGTACAGTACATTAAAAACAATCTATATATTCTACTGTTCAGAAATTTATCTCAATACCAATAAGGTTTAAAAGCCACTCATGAATGGCAGAGGCAAGGGACAGTGAGACTGCCATACAGGCTGTCCATATTTACATATGATCAGTGCCCAAGCCCTCTTCTCCCAAGCTAGGACCAAGGAGGGCAATAGGTTACAACGACCAAATTAACTACGAGTTAGAGGAGGGGGGGGGACTAAACTTAAGCCTGGTTATCACCACAGGGACGTTTATTGTACTAGGAGCTAACTCTGATTTAACCTCCTTTCTCCCAAGTTAAATCATTTGCATGGGTAACATATGCTACATCAGAAGGCTCTACAGCTCTTAGTAAACATGCTAAACGGAACCTACAAAGACTAAAATAACTACAGCTGTCAATTTTATCAGTCGGCCAACAAAATTTTGAACTTTCATAGTTTCCTTCAAAAATAGGATAAAACACACCTTGTGGCATTAACAAGATTTATCATCATTGGACAATAAAAATGTCACTTGTGCCTTTCCTCTTGCAACCGAATAAATCTTGACCGTTCGTGAGGAACGCAAGAAGAGTGAGATTGCGGGTTTGGAGACTTTACTAAGGGTGTGTACTATTGCCCATTTAATTTGTTTGTAACACAAAAACTACCGTACCAATTTATACCAAACTTTGCAGTCATGTTGCGTATGACCCAAGGATGAATAAAGGTACAATTACACACCAGGATTGAAAATCAAAAAGTTAAGTACACGACAAATACTTTAACTACTGTACTTTCTCCAATGCTGTACAGAAATCCCTTGATTGTGGTCGGGAAGTTCGTATGATTGGCCTTGATTTTAGTGCTGCCTTTGACCGTGTTAATCATGAGGCCCTTGTTTTCAAACTGAAACAGTTGGGAGTGGGTGGGTAGTTTCTTAGCATTATTATTGATTTTTTAAGTAATAGATCTCAAAGAGTTGTTGTTGATGGGCACCATAGTGATTATAGGAATGTGATATCCGGTGTTCCACAGGGTAGTGTTCTTGGCCCATTACTTTTCATACTATATACACATGACATGTGGTTTGGCCTAGAAAACAAGCTTGTTGCATATGCAGATGATGCAACTCTCTTTGCATCAATTCCATCCCCTGAATGTAGATCTAGGGTTGGTGAATCCCTTAATAGAGATTTAGCTAGAATTAGTGCATGGTGCAAATTATGGGGTATGAAGTTGAATCCTAACAAAACTCAAAGTATGATTGTAAGTAGGTCAAGGACGGTGGCTCCTCAACATCCGCATCTCAGTATTGATAATGTTTCTTTAAATATGTATGACTTTCAAAATTTTAGGTGTGATTCTCGACAGTAAATTTACTTTTGAGAAACATATAAGGTCTCTGTCTTCTTCAATTGCACAAAAAATAGGCTTATTGAGAAAGTCTTTCAAGATTTTCGGTGATCAACCTATTCTGAAGAAGTGTTTTAATTCTTTCATTCTACCTTGTTTTGAGTATTTTTCTCCTGTTTGGTCTTCAGCTGCTGATTCTCATCTTAATTTGTTGGACAGAAACTTACGGTATATTAAATTTCTTATTCCTGATCTAGATATTAATCTCTGGCACCGTCGTTCAATTAGTTCATTATGCATGTTGCATAAGATTTTTCATAACTCTGACCATCCTTTACATTCAGATCTCCCTGGACAATTCTATCCTGTTCGTAATACTAGGCAGGCAGTTAATTCTAATAGCCAGGCCTTCTCCATCACGAGACTCAATACTACGCAGTACTCTAGAAGTTTTATTCCAGCTGTTACCAAGTTGTGGAATGATCTTCCTAATCGGGTGGTTGAATCAGTAGAACTTCAAAAGTTCAAAGTTGGAGCAAATGCTTTTTTGTTGACCAGGCGGACAGGAGTCTTTTTATAGTTTATTTATGACATATTTGTTTTTGATGCTGTTAATAGTTTATATATGACATGTCTGTTTTGACGTTGTTACTGTTTTTAGAATTATTTATTGTTAATTTGTTCTCTTCATTAATTTATTTCCTTTCCTCACTGGGCTATTTTTCCCTGTTGGAGCCCCTGGGCTTATAGCATCTTGCTTTTCCAACTAGGGTTGTAGCTTGGATAGTAATAATAATAATAATAATAACTTAGTCTGTGAACATTAAGCAAAAACCACATAACCAATTTCAACAAAACTTGGTGGACGTGTGGTGTATGACCAAAGGTCAAATCCATTAGATTTTGAAGAAAATACATCGAAGTACAAGAATGCAATGGAGATAAGATCAAAATAAGTATAATTTGACATTGAACGTAGGGTAAGACAGTAGACTTCAAGCATTTGTTATAGATCTACTCATTTAACTACAATACTATAAAGAATAGTTAATACAGTACTGTATTATATTACATTCCTTTTCAATCATTACATTCTTGATTTAGGCATCGCCGAGCTTTGACGTTGCGTGGCCCCGTCAATTCCGCAATACTCTTAAAAGGGACTTTTCATACTTGACCTAATGAGACAACCTAGTAATTAACCACATAGTACTGTAAATATGGCAATTAACAGCAATATTTATAACCAAGGCTAACTTTAAAATTTCACTGGATACAACTAGATTTATAAAATATTAGAATTAGAGGGGCACCCAGTAGAGTACAGACCTCAACCACAGCAGCTTATTTCTCGACCTTAACATTTAGTACTTGGCGTGGAATTTCATACTCATATGAACCAAGTTAGAAATCAACGATGTCCAAATTTATGGCTGATTACAAGAATTGGACATTTTGCTTGACCTTGACCTTGCAAATTTAATCATTACTACCTTTCTACACAAAATAATCTCTGCAAGTTATATTTTACGATTAAAATTGTGGCCAGGAAGCCGTTCACAAACAAAAAATGGGCAAAAACATAACCGATCCAATAACACGTGTCGTCACAAAACAACTGTACTACCCACTAGATGGCAGCACAGTAGAAGCTCTAAGTGACATTACTCTAGCAACCATATAAAACTCATTCGTCTATCTGAAACGCAAGTAGAGTGAGGTTGCATAACTTCTCTAATCACTTCGGTCGGCTTGAAAACACAAACTTAACCTCGTTTTAAACAAAATGACTATATGTATAGCCTTTAAGGTTTTCAACTTTGCCTGTTAACGAGTACACAGTGGACAAGCTACTCCTGGTAGTTATGTTGTGTGCCAACATCAACAATGCTCATTCCTAGCAGCTGTTAGTCAGTATGCACTTTAATTTACCGTATGCAGTCATAACTGCACCTAGCATGATTATCATACATAACTACACCTAGCAATTAACGCATATAACTAGCATTTACATATAACTAGACCCAGCACAACTACCCTATAATATATAACTACACCTAGCATAATTATCAATAACTACACCTAGCACAATAATCAATAACTACACCTAGCACAATAATCAATAACTACACCTAGCACAATAATCAATAACTACACCTAGCACAATAATCAATAACTACACCTAGCACAATAATCAATAACTACACCTAGCACAATAATCAATAACTACACCTAGCACAATTATCAATAACTACACCTAGCACAATTATCAATAACTACACCTAGCACAATTATCAATAACTACACCTAGCACAATTATCAATAACTACACCTAGCACAATTATCAATAACTACACCTAGCACAATTATCAATAACTACACCTAGCATAATTATCAATAACTACACCTAGCATAATTATCAATAACTACACCTAGCATAATTATAAATAACTACACCTAGCAATTATTATATATAACTCAACTAGCAATTCTAAAATAGATCCAACAATTACTATACTGTATAATTACACCGAGAACAATTATCCTAAATAACTACACCTAACAATTTTATATATAACACTAAGCAATTATCAAATAAACTACACATAGTAATTGCCCAATAAACTAGACATAGCAATTGTCCTATAAACTAAATTTCAAATAAATTGTCAATATTTTAGGATAAATTCATCTAGCGAAAACAAAACTTTTGTATGAACTTTCTCCATCAAAAATAATTAATATATATATTGTAGCATTAATGACATTTATCATCAGAGGACAATAAAAATGTCACTTGTGCCTTTACTCTTGCAACCGAATAAATCTTGAACGTTCATGAGGAACGCAAGAAGAGTGAGGTTGCAGGTAATAATAATAATAAAAAAGCCAAATTTGTTACTTTGATTATTGCAAACCATTTTCAATCATTTGTTTGGATTTAGTCACCTTAATGTTTCATTAAATAAATAAAATACCTACAATAAGGAAACGCCATCAAAGAGCTACGTAGTAGACTACAATTATAAAAAGGCGGACAGGATTTCTTTCTCCCGCTCTAGGAGCGGGTCAGGTCATAAGACCAAAGAACATTTAATTAACAGGCTTTGTGATAGATCTGATCAAAGGATAGCCCAACATATAGACTAAAGGTCACGACTAAAATGAATACAAAAACGGCAATAGCACGAGACAAAACGATAAAAGCACAGCTATTCCTTGCCGAGCGTCGGCAACAAAAGTGTTCCTTTTGCTAAGAAATATTCAGCTTGGGACGATCAGTGGTTGGTATAGGGGAGTAATGAATTTAAGTTTCCAGTGACGAGTAATTTTGAAAAGATTCTCATAAGTTGAACTAGGAAATATATTAACACGTTTCAGAAGAGAAAAAACCATACGAATTTGGCTCGACTGTGCAGTTCAATATTCACATCCTTGAAGTCTACAACTTGAAAATTTGCGATTTCTGCTCAAGTACTTTCGAGGTAACTAGGGGATTCAATGATGGACGTACGACCTTTACATAAAGTCGACATAGATAACCTTAGGTTGAGGTCAGACAAGGACATGATATTTAGTAAAACATCGTCAAGCTCTCTAGATCAGTCCGACGCTGAACTACAAACCTGCCGTCCCATTAATTCCCACAACTTAAAAATATATAATTCTAGAATCACAGTATTCTGTACACAATACTAGGGTATGTAGTTGGTTGTCAATATTGTCCAAAATAATAGTGAACTAGTGTTTCGCACAGCGTACCATGTACCACTTGCCAAAACAGAAGCAACAGAATAGGGGGTGTATGTATGATAGCGGCCGAATTAGAATACAGCAGTGTAAGGGGGATTCAGGGGGGGGCGTTAGCCTCCGGCTAGGTAAGAAGGTAAAGACACGGCTTGTAAGTTAGGATAGGGTGGACGATGTACAGTTCTTATGCCTGCGGGAGGAACTGGCCGCTATTATACAAAAGCTCCAATTAATGTTTAATTGCGAGTAGCAAAAACCACAGTGATTAATTATCGTAGAGGAGAAAATATGGATGATGACGATAGAAGGGATTCTCGTTTTCTATGAGCAGTAGGCCTAGTGACCTGAAAGATCTGCTCGCATACCCGATACCAATTGGTAGTCGTTTCGAGGTCCACCAATTTATACTGTAACCGGCGTTGACTCGGCAAGGGTGCGGAGTCATCCTTGTACCCCTTAACCTTACTAGAACAGACCAATAGTTCATTTCTCCGCACATGTAAAGCAACGCACTGGGGTGTGGTACTTTTGTGATCCAACCGCATTTACCTATCGTTCGCCATGGCCTTTATTATCAGGGGCGGGGCAGAAGGGATAGAATCGCTGTCCTGATCGCTTATACAACAGAGGTTTAAAGGCCGCTCATGAAAGGCAGAAGCTAGACAGTAAGATTGCCATATCGAGCAGGACAATGCCTCAGAGACTGACTATATATAAATATCAGCATCCAAGCCCCTACTCCCACACAAGCTAGGACCAAGGAGGGCCAGGCAATGGCCGCTAATGACTCAGCAGACGAACCTATAGACTTCCAAAAACAGCCATCATTAACTCGATGGTGGTGAGGTTGCAGCAACCAAAGAAAAAGTTTGAGTTATTGATCGGGGCTCGAACCCCAGTCTAGCGTTTATCGGTCAAGGACGTTATCACATCGGCCAGAATGCTCACCTATAAATGGCGTACGGTTAGAGAGAGAGAGAGAGAGAGAGAGAGAGAGAGAGAGAGAGAGAGAGAGAGAGAGAGAGAGAGAGAGAGAGAGAGAGAGAGAGAGAGAGAGAGAGATTAAATATTCCTTTATGCATTTCAATGTCTTTTGGCTAAATACATTCTGGATAAATTTTCGAAAATGGGTATACCCCTCTTCAGGATTACTTACCATTAAGGAGAAGGCAAACTCTGATAAAATCTATTAATAAATACATACAAAAATCCGAAAATTACCATTGGACGCTTCGCTTTAGCTAATAAGCCACGAGCATAAGCCACATAACGGACATTTCGACCTCATACCAAATAACTAAACTAGGATTATAGATTAAAACCGTATTAAATAAAAGATAAGCTGATATAGTATAAAAATACTCGAGAAAACCTTGAAAAATATTAATCAATTTCCGCACGACGTGGATTCATTTTTATCAATGGCCGGTTTGTCCCTCACAGTCACATGGCTACTCCAAAATAGATCCTATTTACTCACAATTCCTTGGGTAATTACGTATATAAATACATAACATATATGCACAAGTAACAAAAGACTGCGTGCAAGTTAAAATCACCGTAAAATCAAGTAAAAATAATAAGAAAACAATGATATACTTACTGGTACGTCGGGACTTGGAGGTAACCGTCTTTGTTTGGTGTGACTCCGACTTGAAATGGCTGGGGGTCAGGGTTGCCAGATTATTTCGACTGAATTATCGTACATGAGCCTTAAAATTGTCGTTTTTCAACCAAAATTATCGTACACAGTTTCAATATAATTATTAGGGTGTTACATGATTGACTTATTTCAAAAGATTTTAGTATAATTGTTTAATTAAACCCACACACAACTACATTGTTTATACCTTAGGTATGTATCGTACATCGTACCGGACCCAAAGTAATCGTACACGTACTATAATTATCGTACGAATGGCAACCCTGCTGGGGGTAAATTTAAATGGCTGAAGAAGGACGTCGCCCATTGGTCGGTTCCCGAAAGAGGACGTCGCTGATTGGTCGGTTTAAACGCGCGGGTTCTAAATCTTCATTTGATTTCCGTTTTCTTAATCTTAATTTTTAATATATTAAATCATTAAAACTGGCTTATTAAAATCTTAATAATATTCTGGATATTTATAAAATAGAAATGGATTGTTATATTAGGATATAACTATTTTCGAAATTGTTTTTAAAGGGGATCTGCTAGTTTCCGTAAGAAACAGCTGATTCGTGATTGGTCGATATTCTTGTCCGCCATGTCTTTAACTATTGTACACCTGATTTATAATAATTATATCGTTTCGATATGAAATATAAGCATTAACAAATCAAGATCTACGTATACTGCTTAAATTTAATATTCATGCTTACCCACTGTTTCCATTAATCGTTTTTATTTATCGAAGCTTAACACGAATTCGTTAATAATGACGTATGGATGAAATCCGCTTTTACGAAAAATTGTTCATTTTAAAAAGCTAATTTCCAAGTTTGCTCAAAATGGAAGATTAATATATATTCTCGTATTCAGATTTTACATCTAAACAATTTCAACTGTTAAAATCTTAAGATATAAACCACTGAAATAAGGAAATATTCTTTATCTTTTAAAAATGAGTGCAAAATCGTTAAGCAAATGAAATCGAAATGGAGCTTACATAATTATTCATAAGTAGGCTATATATTTATTCGCCCGTTACAAATATATAATTATATAATCTTACTATACACCAAAGTTAATTTATAATAATAAATAATGTATATTAAATATTCTTAAATGATTATATAAATTATACTCAATTTAGGTCATTAAAATTGTTATGAGTTTCCCTGACTCCCCTCCCCCCGCCCGGGGGAAATTTAAAGGGCTTGCATACACCCTCAGGAAATGGGGGTATACATAGGGCCTGTTGTTACACCCTAATTATCATTATTATTACTAGCCAAGCTACAACCCTAGTTGGAAAAACAAGATGTTATAAGCACAAGGGCTCCAACAGGGAAAAATAGCCCAGTGAGGAAAGGAAATAAGGAAATAAATAAATGATGAGAACAAATTAACAATAAATCATTCTAAAAACAGTAACAACGTCAAACAGATATGTCCTATATAAACTATTAACGTCAAAAACAGATATGTCATATAAACTATAAAAAGACTGATGTCCGCCTGATCAACATAAATACATTTGCTCCAACTTTGAACTTTTGAAGTTCTACTGATTCGACAACCCGATTAGGAAAATCATTCCACAACTTGGTCACAGCTGGAATAAAACTTCTAGAATACTGTGTAGTATTGAGCCTCATGATGGAGAAGGCCTGGCTATTAGAATTAACTGCCTGCCTAGTATTACGAACAGGAAAGAATTGTCAAGGGAGATCTGAATGTAAAGGATGGTCAGAGTTATGAAAAATCTTATGCAACATGCATAATGAACTAATTGAACGATGGTGCCAAAGATTAATATCTATATCAGGAATAAGAAATTTAATAGACCGTAAGTTTCTGTCCAACAAATTAAGATGAAAATTTTAACTGTTGAAATCTTTATATTGAAATTATTCTTATTATTACTAGTTAAGCTACAATCGTAATTGGGAAAAACGGTGTACTTGTTATAACTTTTTACATGTCTATATATAAATTATTATCAATATTACTAGATATTATTACTATTATTACATATAATATATAGGTTTTTATATACGTGTAAATATTAACTCATTATATATATATATATATATATATATATATATATATATATATATATATATATATATATATATATATATATATATATATCAAATGCTAAGCTACAACCCTAGTTGGAAAAGCACAATGCTATAAGCTTAGGGGGCCCAACAGGGAAAATAGCCCTGTGAGGAAAGGAAACAAGGAAAAATAAAATATTTTAAGAACAGTAAAAACATTGAAATAAATATTGCCTATATAAACTGTAAAAACTTCAACAAAACAAGAGGAGGAGAAACTAGATAGAACAGTGTGCCCGAGTGTACCCTCAAGCAAGATAACTCTAAATCTTAAATCATTCACAACATGCCTAGAAGATTTTTCTTATTAATTAGATTAGGAAAATGTAGGAATTTATATTAACAACTTTAGACTTGCAGGTGACATAGTTATGTTTAGTGAATCATGAGAAAAATTGCAAAAGATGATAGAAGATTTGAATAAAGAAAGCAGAAATGTAGGACTGAAAATGAATATGAGTAAAATTAGGATAATGTTCAATGAATATGCAGTTATGGACGAAACTCTAGAAATTGTTAATACGTACTTATACAAACAGTAATTGATTCCCCAGGACCGAAATTAAAAGAAGGATAAGCATGAGATGGAGAGCATTTGGTAAACAAATTGAGATTATGAAAAGTAAATGGCAACTTTCTCTAAAAAGAAAATAAGTATTTAGTGAGATGGTCTAACCAAATTGTTAATACATACTTAATACAGACAGTATATAATTGATTCCCCAGGACCGAAATTAGAAGAAGGATATACATGAGTTGGAGAGCATTTGCTAAACAAATTGAGATTATGAAAAGTAAATGGCAACTTTCTCTAAAAAGAAAAGTATTTAATGAGATGGTCTAACCAGTAGGCCTATTAACTTATGCATCAGAAACTTGGAGCCTTACTAAAGCCTTAGAACATAAGCTAGTTACAACTCAAAGACACGAGGAAATAAAATGGAAATAACACTAAGAGACAGAAAAAGAGCAACATGGATACGAGAGCAAACTTAAGTAGAGAATATTCTAACATGTAATAAAAAGAAATGGACATGAGCAGGGCATATAATAAGAATTATAGATAATAGATGGACATTAAGAATAACAGAATAGACGATGGATTGACGAACCAAGAAAATTTGCAAGTATAAACTGGCACAGGAAGACCATAAAACAGAGGGGAGCGGAAGGGCGTATCCAAATCATTTGTTCTGCAGTGAATTAGCCTTGGCACCAGCCACCCATTGAGAAACTACCGCTAGAGAGTTGTGGGTCTTTTGACTGGCCAGACAGTAGTATATTGGATCCTTCTCTCTGGTTACGGTTTATTTTCCTTTTGCCTACACACACACATACACTGAATAGTCTGGCCTATTATTATTATTATAATTATTATTAGCTAAGCTACAACCCTTGTTGGAAAAGCAGGATGCTATAAGCCCAGAGGCTCCAATAGGGAAAAATAGTCCAGTGAGGAAAGGAAAAATGGAAAATAGAATATTCTAAGAAGAGGAACAACATTAAAATAAATATCTCCTATATAAACTAAAAAAACTTAAACAAAACAAGAGGAGGAAAATGAGAGAGAATAGTGTGCTCGGGCGTACCCTCAAGCAAAAGAACTCTATCCCAAGACAGTGGAAGACCATGGTACAGAGGCTATGGCACTACCCAAGACTAGAGAACAATGGTTTAATTTTGGAGTGTCCTTCTCCTAAAAGAGCTGTTTACCATAGCTAAAGAGTCCCTTCTAACCTTACCAAGAAGAAAGTGGCCACTGAACAATGAGTGCAGTAACCCCTTGAGTGAAGAAGAAATGTTTGGTAATCTGTGTTGTCAGGTGTATGAGGAGAGAGGAGAATGTGTAAAGAATAAGCCAGACAATTCAGTGTGGATGTGAGTAGGCAAAGGTTAAATGAACCGTAACCAGAGAGAAGGATCTAATGTAGTACCATCTGGCCAGTCAAAAGACCCCACAACTCTCTAGCGGTAGTATCTCAACGGGTGGCTAGTGCCCTGACCAACCTATTCTCCTCTGCCTCATATACCTGACAACACTGAGATTACCAAACAATTCTTCTTACTGTACTGCAATTGTTCAGTGGCTACTTTCCTCATGGTAAGGATAAAAGAGACTCTTTTAGCTATGGTAGGCAGCTCTTCTAGCAGAAGGCTACTCCAATATCAAACCATTGTTCTCTAGTCTTGGGTAGTGCCATAGCCTCTGTACCATGGTCTTCCATTGTCTTGGGTTAGAGTTCACTTGTTTGAGGGTATACTAGGGCACACTATTCTATTTGTTTCGTTATTTCCTTTCGTCAATGGATATTTTCTCTGTTGGAGCCCTGAGGGTTATAGCATCCTGCCTTTCCAACTAGGGTTGTACCTTAGTAAATAATAATATATTATAGATTAACAGTTAAGAAGTAAGTTAGAAGACAAAGACCAGTAAAGGGTTGATAGTTTATTTTATGACATGTCTGTTTTGACGTTGTTTCTTATTTTAGAATGATTTATTGTTAATGTGTTCTCTTCATTTATTTATTTCCTTATTTCCTTTCCTCACTGAGCTATTTTTCCCTGTTGGAGCCCGTGGGCTTATAGCATCTTGCTTTTCCAACTAGGATTGTAGCTTGGATAGTAATAATAATAATAATAATAATTAAGTTAGAAGGCAAAGACAAGTAAAGGGTTAGGTGTGTGTATGTGTGTGTGTTTATGGGCTCTTTACAGCAATAACAAAAGAAACCTCATGTGTGCAAGTACTAATGTGAAAAAAAAAACACCTCTTGTAGTAGAGAGGATATTGACTCCCTAGTCGTTGTAAGAATAACCTTGTAACAAAAAAAAGGAAAAAAAAAGTTCATTTCCGGAAGCCCACGGCAGTACGAAGGTACGAAAAGCGAGGCTCAGATGGGGGTAGCCGTGGCGGTTAATATTAAAACTTGGCGGGAGAGATTATGTCCATTCTTTGTGACCAGATATATTATTTTTTCATTCTTTCAAATAATGATTTCTTGATTTAGAAGTAGTGGGATTTATTAGCTTCTCTATATTAATTTTAAGAGGAGTCTGGAAGTAGATTTATATATTTATTTTTTATCTTTTTGGTGATACACAGTTCATAACGCATGAATGCGTTTCGTTATATACTTTCACGTAGTATTCTATCTATTCCATAACATAATATCAATATTCGTATATTATATTTATATTCAAATTAAATCTAAACTTTCCTTCTTTTAAGTAACAGAAAATTCTATCAAATTTAGACAGTTTAACCGTCTTGATGCGGAAAAAACCGCATGACTTGACCGATATAGCGGGGGTGGAGAGAGAGAGAGAGAGAGAGAGAGAGAGAGAGAGAGAGAGAGAGAGAGAGAGAGAGAGAGAGAGAGTGTTACACCACTTCACCCGCTTCAACAAGTCTGTGGATCACGAGGATAGAATTCATGATAAGTATTCCAACAGCTGACGTATTATTTCTTGGAATGATCAGCTTCGGACGAAGACAGGATTAATCGTGTATGATTTAATAAATCGGTATGATTCTTTAAAAAAATTCCCATATTTTAAATTCCTAACATATTTAATACGATCTAAAAGCACTTTTCTAAATTCCCTGATCGAGTAGTTATAATTTATCAATATTTCTAATAAATTTTCAAGGTTGAGTCACAAAACTTACGTTAAAAGAATATCTTTTATATATTTGCATAAAATTATCGTAAATTATGTGCAGGTTTCGATAAAAATTGATATTTACTGGTATGACAAAACTGATTAATAATAAATTTACAAATTAACTTTATGAATACTTTCGTAAGTCAGTGTAATTCAATTGTGTGTGTGAATACTTTCGTAAGTCAGTGTAATTCAATTGTGTGTATGTGAATACTTTCGTAAGTCAGTGTAATTCAATTGTGTGTGTGTGAATACTTTCGTAAGTCAGTGTAATTCAATTGTGTGTATGTGTGAATACTTTCGTAGGTCAGTGTAATTCAATTGCTGTGTGTGAATACTTTCGTAAGTCAGTGTAATTCAATTGTGTGTACGCGTGTGTGAATACTTCCGTAAGTCAGTGTAATTCAATTGTGTGTGTATGTGTGTGTGAATACTTTCGTAAGTCAGTGTAATTAAATTGTGTGTGAATACTTTCGTAAGTCAGTGTAATTCAATTGTGTGTACTCGTGTGTGAATACTGTCGTAAGTCAGTGTAATTCAATTATGTGTGTATGTGAATACTTTCCTAAGTCAGTGTAATTCAATTGTGTGTGAATACTTTCGTAAGTCAGTGCAATTCAATTGAGTCTGTGAGAATACTTTCGTAAGTCAGTGTAATTCAATTATGTGTGTATGTGAATACTTTCGTAAGTCTGTAATTCAATTGTGTGTGTGTTTGTGAATACTTTCATAAGTCAGTGTAATTCAATTGTGTATGTGTGAATACTGTCGTCAGTGTAATTCAATTGTGTGTGAATACTTTCGTAAGTCAGTGTAATTCAATTGTGTGTGTATGTGAATACTTTCGTAAGTCAGTGTAATTCAATTGTGTGTGAGAATACTTTCGCAAGTCAGTGTAATTCAATTGTGTGTGTATGTGAATACTTTCGTAAGTCAGTGTAATTCAATTGTGTGTGTATGTGAATACTTTCGTAAGTCAGTGTAATTCAATTGTGTGTGAATACTTTCGCAAGTCAGTGTAATTCAATTGTGTGTGTATGTGAATACTTTCGCAAGTCAGTGTAATTCAATTGTGTGTGTATGTGAATACTTTCGTAAGTCAGTGTAATTCAATTATGTGTGTATGTGAATACTTTCGCAAGTCAGTGTAATTCAATTATGTGTGTATGTGAATACTTTCGTAAGTCAGTGTAATTCAATTGTGTGTGTATGTGAATACTTTCGTAAGTCAGTGTAGTTCAATTGTGTGTGTATGTGAATACTTTCGTAAGTCAGTGTAATTCAATTGTGTGTGTATGTGAATACTTTCGTAAGTCAGTGTAATTCAATTATGTGTGTATGTGAATACTTTCGTAAGTCAGTGTAATTCAATTATGTGTGTATGTGAATACTTTCGTAAGTCAGTGTAATTCAATTATGTGTGTATGTG
>NC_090759.1:57555701-57565701 GCF_036898095.1 Palaemon carinicauda
TAAAGGACAAACTGGCAATCCTAGCCACAGCTCCACAATAATAATGTCGGTTCAGTTGGTTACACCACATTTCAAGCATGTTCTAGCAAGATTTAAATTCCCGGGGCCAAAGACACGCCTGGAATTTCACGGGTTTTGTTTGTTCTTTCTCCTATTCATTGTTTATCTATTAGCGTAGGTAATTATCAGTTTAATTTACTTAATTTTGTATATTTTTGGAATGTACTATCATACCCTGAGAGGGGTCGCTAGAGTTAATAAAATCCTTAATCCTTAAATTCTTGCCCCAATGGGCAGGTGTCTAGCAGTCTGTATGAGATTATAAAAATGAAATATATTATTATTATTATTATTATTATTATTATTATTATTATTATTAGCTAAGCTACAACCCTAACTGGAAAGGAATGTACTCTCATATCCTGAGAGGGGTAGCTAGAGTTAAAAAAAATCCTTATATCCTTAAATCCTTGCCCCAATGGGCAGGTGTCTAGCAGTCTGTATGAGATTATAAAAATGAAATATTATTATTATTATTATTATTGTTATTATTATTATTATCATTATTATTAGCTAAGCTACAACCCTAACTGGAAAAGCAGGATTCTATAAGCACAAGGGCTCCAAAAGGGAAAAAATAGCCCAGTAAGGAAAGGAGATAAACTATATGAGAAGTTATGAACAATTAAAATAACATATTTTAAGAACAGTAACAACAATAAAATGATCTTTCATATATATACTATAAAAAGAGAGTTTAAATAGAAACTTATTTCAGCCTGTTCAACATAAAAACATTTGCTGTAAGTATGTAAGCCTAAATTGAACGATTAAAATAACATATTTCAAGAACAGTAACAACAATAAAATGATCTTTCATATATATATACTATAAAAAGAGTGTTTAAAAAGAAACTTACTTCAGCTTGCTCAACATAAAAGCATTTGCTGTAAGTATGTAAGCCTAAATTGAACGATTAAAATAACATATTTTAAGAACAGTAACAACAATAAAATGATCTTTCATATATATACTATAAAAAGAGAGTTTAAATAGAAACTTATTTCAGCCTGTTCAACATAAAAACATTTGCTGCAAGTATGTAAGCCTAAATTGAACGATTAAAATAACATATTTCAAGAACAGTAACAACAATAAAATGATCTTTCATATATATATTATAAAAAGAGACTTTAAAAATAAACTTATTTCAGCCTGATCAACATAAAAGCATTTGCTGCAAGTATGTAGGCCTCAATTTCAATTGTAAATACAGTATATGTAAAATAAAATAAAATAATTATGTAAATATACTATGATGTATGTATGTTATAAATTACAAAATTGTAAATGTGTATTCCATAATAAAAAAAAAAAGGTGTCATTTTGAAATTCTACTGCAACAACCCGATTAAGAAGATCATTTAAAATATAATAAAACAAACAGGAATTTCATAATCAGACAAAGTTATCTTATCAGCTGATATTCTAATAACCGCTACTGTTAAACTAGATATAGTAATAAAGGAATGTCGGTTAATATATTATTATTTAATGCGTTCTTCGTGTATTATTATTATTATTATTATTATTATTATTATTATTATTATTATTATTATTATTATCCAAGCTACAACCCTAGTTGGAAAAGCAAGATGCTATAAGCCCAGGGGCTCCAACAGAGAAAAATAGCCCAGTGAGGAAAGGAAATAAGGAAATAAATAAATGAAGGGAACAAATTAACAATAAATCATTCTAAAAACAGTAACAACGTCAAAACAGACATTTCATATATAAACTATTAACAACATCAAAAACAAATAGGTCATAAATAAACTATAAAAGACTCATGTCAACAAACAAATAACAATTGCATGCACAAGGTCACAGGTGCACTACGAATTAATCATGCAATTATATTGCTACGAAGCTACTGAAATACGGGTTAAATTGATGGCAATATACATTTGCTTGATTAAATCTTACTTATATTTATATTTGTAATTATCCTTCACCTGTAATATATGAATTCGAATTCAAAATGAGAATATTTAAGCTGTATCCCTGGCTAGGTCTACGTGGTCGGAAAGGAAATACCATTTTTTTATTATTATTATTATTATTATTATTATTGTTGTTGTTGTTGTTGTTGTTGTTACTACTACTACTACTACTACTACTACTACTACTATTATTATCATTATTTGTTAAGGTACAGTTATAGTTGTAAAAGGAGGATGCTATAAGCCCAAAGGCTCCAACAGGGAAAATAGCCCAGTGACGAAAGGAAATAAGGAAACAGACTAATGTATGAGGGAAATAAATAAGATAAAGTTTAATAAACAAAAAACAAAATTTAACAAGTCAAAACTACAGTAATCAAATGTGAAGAGAAACTTATGTAATCATCAACCTGTATTCAAAGGATATTATTATTATTATTATTTACTAAACTACAACCCTAGTTGGAAAAGCAGAATGCTATAAGCCCAGGGGCCCCAACAGGGAAAATAGCCCAGTGAGGAAAGGAAATAAGGAAAAATAAAACATTTCAAGAACAGTAACAACATTAAAATAAATATTCCCTTCATGAATTATTAAAACTTTAACAAAACAAGAAGATAAATTAGATAGAATAGTGTGCCCGAGTGAACCCTCAAGCAAGAGAACTCTAACCCAAGACAGGGGAAGGCCATGGGACAGAGGCTATGGCGTTACCCAAGACTAGAGAACATTGGTTTGATTTTGGAGTGTCCTTCTCCTAGAAGAGCTGCTTACCATAGCTAATGAGCTAAAGATTTAAACAAATATTGCAATATTTTTGTTTTGATACGTGACGATAGTCGAATATTTTCAAAAGGAGATTAGAATTATTATCAAAATTAACCTAAAATGGTATATTATTTCTTTCGTAGAGAAAATATTCAAAATATAAAAATCAGTTAAAACTGTCAATATATAATATGTTTATCAGTATATAAGACTAAAAGGTGTAGGTTTTCCCATGGAGTACAGTTAAACTTTAAATAACACGCAAGTATGTTTCTCTCTCTCTCTCTCTCTCTCTCTCTCTCTCTCTCTCTCTCTCTCTCTCTCTCTCTCTCACACAATTACTCTATTACTAGCAATAGACCTATTACAGCCAGCGGATAGGTCTAAAAATTCTTGCACTTTATAATGAAAATTTGCAAACTATAAACCAAAGACTTAAAAAACCCTCTGGCAAAAAAAAAAAAAAGAAAAAAAAACATTTGTCTCAAATAATCATCTAATTACAACTTTAACTCATTTTCATGTGACAAAACACCTGCCAAGAACATTTGTATGTGAACACCTGTGGCTAATTTCCGAGGAATTTTGACGTTCCTGTTATGATGGTAATTTATTTTCACTTTTTAATGCACGGAAAGACGAAACTTTGATATTAACCAGATCATAATTAAAGAATGATCATTGTTTAAAAGATACTTTCAAGATTATCGAAAAAATTAAAAAGGCGTTGAAATTATATATATATATATATATATATATATATATATATATATATATATATATATATATATATATATATATATATATCTAAGCCACAACTCTAGTTGGAAAAGCAGGATGCTATAAGCCCAAGGGCTCCAACAAGCGAAAACCATCCCAGTGAGGAAAGAAAACAAGGAAATAAATAAACTAATAAATAAATAAAATAAACTAAAAGTAGTAGATCTCAAAGAGTTGTTGTTGATGGGCACCATAGTGAGTATAGGAATGTGATATCCGGTGTTCCACAGGGTAGTGTTCTTGGCCCATTACTTTTCATACTATATACACATGACATGTGGTTTGGCCTAGAAAATAAGCTTGTTGCATATGCAGATGATGCTACTCTCTTTGCATCAATTCCATCCGCTAAATGTAGATCTGGGGTTGGTGAATCCCTTAATAGAGATTTAGCTAAAATTAGTGCATGGTGCAAATTATGGGGTATGAAGTTGAATCCTAACAAAACTCAAAGTATGATTGTAAGTAGGTCAAGGACGGTGGCTCCTCAACATCCGGATCTCAGTATTGATAATGTTTCTTTAAATTTGTTTGACTCTTTCAAAATTTTAGGCGTGATTCTTGACAGCAAATTTACTTTTGAGAAACATATAAGGTCTGTGTCTTCTTCAATTGCACAAAAAATTGGCTTATTGAGAAAGTCTTTTAAGATATTCGGTGATCAATCTATTCTGAAGAAGTGTTTTAATTCTTTTATTCTACCTTGTTTTGAGTATTGTTCTCCTGTCTGGTCTTCAGCTGCTGATTCTCATCTTAATTTGTTGGACAGAAACTTACGGTCTATTAAATTTCTTATTCCTGATCTAGATATTAATCTCTGGCACCGTCGATCAATTAGTTCATTATGCATGTTGCATAAGATTTTTCATAACTCTGACCATCCTTTACATTCAGATCTCCCTGGACAATTCTATCCTGTTCGTAATACTAGGCAGGCAGTTAATTCTAATAGCCAGGCCTTCTCCATCATAAGACTCAATACTACGCAGTATTCTAGAAGTTTTATTCCAGCTGTTACCAAGTTGTGGAATGATCTTCCTAATCGTGTTGTTGAATCAGTAGAACTTCAAAAGTTCAAAGTTGGAGCAAATGCTTTTTTGTTGACCAGGCGGACATGAGTCTTTTTATAGTTTATATATGACATATTTGTTGTTGACGTTGTTAATAGTTTATATATGATATATCTCTTTTGACATTACTTTTTTTAGAATGATTTATTGTTAATTTGTTCTCTTCAGTTATTTATTTCCTTATTTCCTTTCCTCACTGGGCTATTTTTCCCTATTGGAGCCCCTGGGCTTATAGCATCTTGCTTTTCCAATTAGGGTTGTAGCTTGGATAGTAATAATAATAATAATAATAAAAGTTAGGAATAATTAAAACAAAATATTTCAAGAATAGTAACAATGTATGTATATATATATATATATATATATATATATATATATATATATATATATGTGTATATATATATATATATATATATATATATATATATATATATATATATATATATATATATATATATATATGTTTGTGTATATATATATATATATATATATATATATATATATATATATATATATATATATATATATATATATATATATTCTTATTACAAATAAGTACAGAAAATGAGAAGACTAAGTAAAAACAAGAAGAAAACTTTACATATTCGGTTCTGTATGTTAAAACAAGTGAGCATCGTGTTACAATGGGATCTAGTCTTGAAGAATGCCTAGGCCTATGTAGGTCACACCATGTGCCTACAAGCAGTACATTCTGATTGAAAATTAAACCCTGTAATTCTATTTTTCAATAGATTAAAAGGTCATGTGGCCACTTTCCTTTTGCTAAGGGTAGAAGAGACTCTTTAGCTATGGTAAGCAGCTCTTCTAGGAGAAGGACACTCAAAAATCAAAGCATTGTTCTCTAGTCTTGGGTAGTGCCATAGCCTCTGTACCATGGTCTTCCCCTGTCTTGAGTTAGAGTTCTCTTGCTTGAGGGTACACTATTCTATCTTATTTCTCTTCCTCTTGTTTTGTTAAAGTTTATATAGTTTATATAAAGGAGATATTTATTTTAATGCTGTTACTCGTATTAAAATATATTTTTCCTTGTTTCCTTTCCTCACTGGGCTATTTTCCCTGTTGGAGCCCCCTGGGCTTATATATAGCATCCGGCTTTTCCAACTAGTTTTGTAGCTTAGAAAATAATAATAATAATCATCATCATCATCATAATAATGATAAAGATATTGGTTGTGTTGAAACTTGAAATCAAAGTTAAAAATTCCTAACATCGGTCTATACATCCAACGGTTTATAAACATGTTTGAAAGACATGTTTGCCATTGGATTAAACACGATTTGATTTTATGTATATAACAATATAGGCCTATTGAACTGGCGAATAAGTTTCTTTAATGTTCTTGATGCTATTTTGATGTGTAACTATTTTAAAACAACATAATTAACTCATTTTATTGGCTAAACATCACGTTTCTAACATGTTACATCTACTGACAGGTTTCGAGAAAGTCGGTTAGAGCTCTCTCTCTCTCTCTCTCTCTCTCTCTCTCTCTCTCTCTCTCTCTCTCTCTCTCTCTCTCTCTCTCTCTCTCTCTCTCTCTCTTTCTCACTTATTTTCATTCTATATTTCAAAAGGACCTATCAAAATTCAATAAATACGTAGCATCATAAAGATACAAATTATCTTGCTGTAGTCCTATTCATATAAAAGACACATTCATACGTACAGTTCTTAAAATATTTTATTTTTCCTTGTTTCCTTTCCTCACTGGGCTATTTTCCCTGTTGGGACCGCTGGGCTTATAGCATCTTGCTTTTCCCTCTAGGGTTGCAGCTTAGCAACCAATAATAGTAATAATAATATAAAAATAATCTTTCTAAACCAACAATGCAATTTATACACTAGGCCTAAAAAACAATTCGACAGCCAATTTTAGTGTTGATTTGATTGTAAAGTAAAGTGGTTATTTTTTTTTTTGGGGGGGGGGGGTGGGGGGTGGGGGGGTGGGGGGAGGGCAAAAATTTCATATTCATAAGAAAAATACCTCCAATTTTTGCTTGCAGTTCGAACTATAACATTTAAGTTTGGGACAAATGGCGGTATTATTATTATTATTATTACTTGCTAAGCTACAACCCTAGTTGGAAAAGCAAGATGCTATAAACCTAGGGGATCCAACAGAGAAAATAGCCCAGTGAGGAGAGGAAACTAGGAATAATTCAATATTTTAAGAAGAGTAACAACATTAAAATAAATATCTTCTATATAAACTATAACAAAACAAGAGGAAGAGAAACAAGATAGAATAGTGTGCCCTCAAGCAAGAGAACTCTAACCCAAGACAGTGGAAGACCATGGTACAGAGGCTATGGCACTATCCAAGATTTAATGCCTACAGTAAACTGCGCGAGGTGCACTGACGAAATTATTCCCTACGGAAGTAACCTGACCCTTTATATATATATATATATATATATATATATATATATATATATATATATATATATATATATATATATATATATATATATATATATATATATGGATAGATAGATAGATAAGTAAAAGACTTCTCATGTCTCGAACCAGTTTGACTGAAATTACCTAAATTGAAATCACTGGACTAAAATGTGGGTAGCATTAGACCAATAGCACATCTTATAAATGTATATACGATTATATTCATATTTTATCAATACCTCAAAACCTGTTGCAAAATTTTTATTTTCATTTTTTCGTGAAAATTATATCTTATGATTTTCTTAATATATTTCTAATAAGAGAAAGGAAACCATAACCTCACTGGGCTATTTTTCCCTGTTGGAGCCCTTAGGCTTATAGTATCTTGCTTTTCCAACGACGGTTATAACTTAGCAAGTAATAATAATAATAATAATAATAATTAGTACAAGATATATGTTCATGTACTATATATCAGTTTTAATAGTGCAAAAAAATATATTGTTTATTTATAAATTGGCGATAAAAAACACCAATTCTTTTGTTTAATTATTATTATTACTATTAAATGCTAAACTACAACCCTAGTTGGTAAGGCAGGATGCTATAAGCCCAGAGGCCCCAACAGGGAAAAAGCTCATTAAGGAGAGGAAACAAGGAAAAATATATTTTAAGAATAGTAACAACATTAAATAGATTTCTTATATAAAACAATGAAAACTTCAACAAAACAAGAGGAAGAGAAACTAAATAGAACAGTGTGCCCGAGTGTACCCTCAAGCAAGAGAACTCTAACCCAAGACAGTGGAAGACCACGGTAGAGGCTATAGCACTCTTCTTTTGTTTAATAAACAATAATATCCCTATCAGGCAAAATTAATTGCTTGTAATGCTTATTTCACATTTCCATACAATAACACGAAAAACAAGCAACAATATTTGCACACGAAGTAATATTTCTACGTGATATGAGTTTGATGACGTCATCACTTCACCGGATGCTTAGAAAATATTCGTTGCATTTCCTTTGCAAAGTACAGACGCACTCAGAACCATTTCTGCATCGCCCAAAATAAGCAGTAACCCTAAATATGAACATACTACGCTATCAGTGCAAGTAATAACAAGTAATAACTACATAACAGGTGGTATTGCTCAAAACATTCCCATGTGTCAACCTAGGCAGACATTTTTAAATGGCTACTCTAACGGTTGTTCAACAGGTATCAACGTGTGCATGGTAAAGACGGGGTCCAAGTCTCTTATTTCTTGTTTTGGGTACAACGCCCTCAACTGCCTTGAGAAGAGAGAGAGAGAGAGAGAGAGAGAGAGGAGAGAGAGAGAGAGAGAGAGAGAGAATTGATGGACAATTAACTAGCAATCATAACAATAAAGAACATTAATGGTCTTGATATGAGAGAGAGAGAGAGGAGAGAGAGAGAGAGAGAGAGAGAGAGAGAGAGAGAGAGAGAGAGAGAGAGAGAGAGGAGTTGATGGGCAATTAACTAGCAATCATGACAATAATGAACATTAATGGTCTTGATATGAGAGAGAGAGAGAGAGAGAATTGATTGCTATCATCTGGCCTCAACATCAACGGTCTTGATAAGAGAGAGAGAGAGAGAGAGAGAGAGAGAGAGAGAGAGAGAGAGAGAGAGAGAGAGAGAGAGAGAGAGAGAGAGAATTGATTGCTATCATCTGGCCTCAACATCAACGGTCTTGATAAGAGAGAGAGAGAGAGAGGAGAGAGAGAGAGAGAGAGAGAGAGAGAGAGAGAGAGAGAGAGAGAGCTATATATCAAACGTCTATTGCCGAGTCATGCAGCGGCTCACTTTAATCAATATAAACAGCTGCTACCGAAAGTCTATGCGTTGATAAGCTAAAATTACCCCCCAAAAATAACGAACTCCTAAAAGAACTGTATTTAAGTGTATTGCACAGCTTGCCTAGACTCCTAGCTAGCTACAGGCAAGGTTTACACGCCAACACTCAATAACCTTAGAAAAGGAAATAAAAAAGCTGAATTCTCTCACAACCAACATGAATCTTCATGCTCAAAGTCACAGAGTTCGTTCCCCGCCCTCAGGAGTGACGTGGGATGGTGTGATAAGCCTGTCTGATAACACTGGGGGGTTTGGTCTGACAGTCTGAGGAACAGAACAAGGGCTTGTTTTCTCAAGATTATAATGTTCTTGCAGTTTCAAATACGTTTTGAGAGTATAAAACTTGATTTACTTTAACTATTACTATTACATATATATAGATAAGCTAATAGAGGCCTTTATAGGCATAAATTGCATGAG
The DNA here is from genome assembly GCF_036898095.1 of Palaemon carinicauda. NCBI lineage: Eukaryota > Metazoa > Arthropoda > Malacostraca > Decapoda > Palaemonidae > Palaemon > Palaemon carinicauda. The sequence continues at coordinate 57,565,050 of NC_090759.1, forward strand.
ATAATGAGAAAAAATAACAGGAGTTATACTGGCTGGCTGTCTGAAGAACTAGTTTTTTTAAAAGATTGTTAGGTTCCTGCAGTTCCAAATAGTTTTTTTTAAAAAAAAACCTTGATTTACTTTCAAAATGCTAAATTACATATCTATAGATAAACTGATAGAGCTCCCTTTATAGGCCTAAATTATTTGAGACAACATAGGATCTATCCTAGGTGACTCTGAGGAAAAAAAAAAGATGGTTTTCTTAAAATTGTAAGGTACCTGCAGTTTCAAATACGTTTTAAAAGTATAAAACCTAAATTACTTTTAAAATGCAATAATACATATCTATAGATAAGTTAATAGAGCTCCCTTATAGGCCTATAATGTTTGAGATAACATAACAGGAGCTATACATATCTACACTGACCTGGACTGGCAGCAGCAAGTTTGGGCGAAAGATAACTTGAAAAGATGAGTAATAGGCCTACGTGTTTGTGAATATCTGATAATGCTGTGAAAATCCATTTATTCTTCACAGATACTTGAAATAATTTAATGTGAAATAGGGTTATATTCGATACTTTGAAAACAAAATGGCTATAAATGTTATTGGTCTGTGAGCTCTTATGTGGGGCATGTTTAGTAACAGTTGATTAAATCAGAATTAAAA
>NC_090759.1:57575701-57640701 GCF_036898095.1 Palaemon carinicauda
TTTTTGTTTGTTTGTTTAACGTAATTCTTCCTTATAAAGCGTTATAATACTGATTTAATTAGTAAATCTGCTTATATGTATACAAACGACATTGCTGTACCTGTGTACAGTTACAGAGAGACGTAGAAAGGAAGAAAATTGAATACGTGAGTTGTGAAGGTACAGACCGCAGATAAATTACAGGACAATCTATTGTAATTTTGATATTCCCCATGCCAGTTTATACGAGCCTGTGTACAGCTGTACCTTAAATTTATTAGTTACAGATTTAGTTTACATTTTAACGATTAGCATAAACTGTAAGTTATTTCAGTAAACAAAGCCCCCCTGTCTGTATACTGTATAAAGCTGTACCTTAAATTTATAAGTTACAGATTTAGTTTACATTTTAACGATTAGCATATACTGTGTAAGTAAACAAAGCCCCCCCTCTCTCTCTCTCTCTCTCTCTCTCTCTCTCTCTCTCTCTCTCTCTCTCTCTCTCTCTCTCTAATTTTGATATATGAGCAACAATTGTCTTAGAAACGTGTCCATATGACAAAATTTATACTAATATAGGCTAACAGGAAGTAAGGCTATATCGTGAAATAAAATGAGGACTAGCTTGAAATATAGGCTACTCTAGCCTAACCCATTTCTACATACCTATCTCAAAAGGAAGAACAGAATATATACAAATTAACAGAGTATTAGGGGCTTAGACAGCTTATGGGAAAAGAAAATATGAAGACAGGTTATAATATTGTCAAAGGGGACGTATAACAAGTCATATTTATAAATGAAGCCAGAAAATATGAGAAAACAATAATAAACAAAGCTAAAAAGTACTCCATAGCAAATAGGAAGAACAGAATATATAAAAATTAACAGAGTATTAGGGCTTAGACAGCTTGTGAAAAGGGAAAATACCATGAATGATTATAATATTGTCAAAGGGGACGTGTAACAAATCAAATTTATAAATATGAGAAAACATTAATAAACAAAGCTAAAAAGTACCCCATATCAAATAGTATCACGGTCCATTTTACAATCTTTGAAGGGATGGGGGATATGAAAAGTCGAACGCAATAAAAATTCCGGGAAATTAATACAAATTATTGATTCAAGTGGAAAAATTTAATATTAACTTACGAGTTCTATCTTGTCTTTATTTCGCAACAGTCGAGGAAGAAGGCAGCGATGTGTTCAATCCGGGGTTGCCAGTTTAGCCTTTTTCAGGCCAAAAATCCTCAAATTTGGCCTTTTAAAAAAAAATTGGTTGGTCTTTAGTAATATGAAAAAAGGTAGTTCTTAAATACTATATATTTGGCATTTTTCTACTTATGGGTTGGTTTTTAAAGCTTCTGTTGATTAGAATTTGGCCTTTTCTCATTTAGGAAACCTGGCAACCCTGGTTCAATCTGAAGGTTGGGGGCGGAGCTTTCAGTTAATTCCGCTAATGCGTTATTTACATACTCTTTTAAGACAGCATCAATATTTAAAGTAACAAAACGATGTAGATTATTAACAATATTAAAATTAAAGTAAATTTAGCATTACAGTTAGAGTATTTATTAAATACCGTAAAACTTGTTGTATCCTGAGAAGGTAGAGATATGTTCATACGTAGGGCGTAGGCTGAGCTTTCATTTCAAAGCCTGCTGCGTTGTTTTTACAATATTTTTTAGGCATCGATAATACGGAAAGTTGAAAATAATGCAAATTTTGGGCATTTGATAATTCAATTGGCAAGATTTAACATTAAATTAAGATGAATATTTATTGAACACCGTAGAAAGCGTTGTACCCCGACAAGGCAGCGATCAGTTCACCCAAAGGGGTTTTTACGATGATTCAAGACATCTACAATACGGTAAGTCAAAAACAATTCAATTTTGAGAAAGTTAATATCGCAATTTGCAAGATTTAACATTAAATTACGATTTGCACCCCCGACAAGGCAGCGATAAGTTCCCCTAAAAGGGCGGAGCTTTCTTTCAGTTCAGTCGGGGTGCCATTCGTACGATAATTATCGTACATGTACGATTATTTTGGGTCCGGTACGATGTACGATACATACCTTAAGTATATACATATGTGTTTAATTAAACAATTATACTAAAATATTTTGAAATAAGTCGATAATGTAACTCCCTAATTATTATTTTGAAACTGTGTACGATAATTTTGGTTGAAAAAACGACAATTATAAGGCTCATGTACGATAATCCAGTCGAAATAATCTGGCAAGTTTGGCAACCCTGCAGTTCAGTTTTGGCTGCGTTGTTGTCCACAAACCTGTCGGTTCGCGTCCCGCCATCGACGACGTCCTCCACCCAATTTTACTTTCCGTCCTGTAGAAGCATGTCGCAGACATGACCATCGTAAGTGAGCTGCTCTGACGAAGGTGGTGAGTAAGAGGTAAGGAGAGGGAGGAGAGAGCAGTCGAGTGAGGAACCGTATATATGTGAGAGTGATTTCTGATAGACACACACACAGCACACGACCGCCATTGGAGTATTGTTTTGTTTTTAGTGATTGTTTTGTTCGTGGATTGGATTTTTCTCTCTTCATATGGGTGCTTACGTCTTTGAGCCAGCTAAGGGTGAGGAATTTAATGTCTTTTTGGAGTGTGTGTTCGCATTATAAGAAAGATATTGTAGGAAAACTAGCCATGTTTTGATAGTCGATGACCGAAGTAGGAAGTGGTTGCGTTTACTACGACAAGTTCTGTCATTTGTAAACAGTGACGTAACTGTTGCGTCTCGTAATTTTTATATATATATTTATAATAATAAAAATATTATTAATATCACAATACATATTACGATTGATTAAGATAATCTTTGTTTTTAATATTTGATAAAACGTAACCAGCGATCGTAATTTTTTTAGTTAGATGAGGAAATTTGTTAGTTTATTTGAAAGTTTTTAAGTTTTATTACTTTATAGAAATGTGAAGGTTGTATTAGGTCGTCTTTTATATTTTATGGCATTTTGTAATATATTAATTGATTAACAAGAAGTTTAGGGCTATATTATTAGAGCGTACACTATATATGGTGCAATATATTGTTTTGACAGACGACTCGCCGCTTTTACCAAGTGACCGATGGGTCGGTAAGTCACTTCGAAATTCTAGGAAATTAAATATATGCTATTGTTTACTGTTTAATAAGAATTGATGGTATTGCTGCATTATTGGATAATAATAGTTCTCTATAATTGAAAAATATTGGTTTGCCACTTGGCAAAATCGTTCAAACTATGTGAGGAACATTGCTATTTTCACACGCAAAATTATTGGTAATAGTTTACTACACCACGCTCTCCATTTACTCCAAGATAATGCAATCCTGCAGTTTTCATCTTCTTGCTCAGTAATTAGGTGGTTATTTAAATTCTGGGAAAGCAATAATTAGCAAGATATGTTGAGGAAGGGGGAAGGGGTTATAAAAAGAAAATAACTCGGTTTCCTCACTAAACGACTCGGAACTGACATGTCAACACAGGCAACCAATCAGAATTCGTGATGCCAGCGTACATAAACAGAAGTTTGTGATGCCAGCGTACGTTTGATATACTGTAGCCTATATTCAAAATATGCTTAGTTAAAAATGGATTAATTACTCAAAAGTGTCCATATTATACACAATTTACAAATAGTGACACTTTTGAGTAATCACTCAATTTTTGACTAAGTATATTTTGAATATACAGTATATCAAATGTACGCTGCCATCACGAACTTCTGTTTATGTACGCTGGCATCACGAATCCTGTTTCGTTGACTTTGTTGACATGTCAGTTCCAAGTCGTTTGGTGAGGAAACAGAGCTATTTTTTTTTATAACCCCTTCCCCCTTCCTCAACATATCGTGCTAATTATTGCTTTCCCAGAAGTTAAATAACCACCTACTTACTGTGCAAGAAGATGAAAACTGAAGGATTGCATTATTTTGGAGTAAATGGAGAGCGTGGTGTTGTAAACTATTACCAAAATGTTGCTTACCTAAGCAGTTTTACCTGCCAGTAGTGGGTGGGGCAAAGCCTCTCCCCCTGAAAAGGACTAGGCATCATGTTAGGTCCTTTTCTTGTTTTTATTTCCCCCGGTGGAATTTATTTTACATGTATCGGCTTATATTTCGGGTTTTTGTATATCGTCAAAATTATGAATTTATGACAGCTCTCGTCTTTATCAATTTCTGACGTTTTGAGTAAACCTCTATTTTCAAATACACTTCACATTGTTAAATTTGGTGTAAAAGGAGTTTTGCAGTTTTAATTGAATACCTAGTGCAGCGTATAAACTTTATTTGCAAATACCGTAGTTGTTTGTGAGACAGAAAAATGCTAAATGAAAGGGAACATCCAAACATGAACTGATTTCTTATAGAGCTACAATGTGTAGATTTTACCTGGCATGTGAAGATAGCAGGAAGCATTTCTACAAATTTTTTTATATAAAGAAATACTGTAACGTAGTAATACCAAAGTTGTTAAATGGTTTCAACAGACCTGATTTAGTCGATTTTAAGCATATTGAACACCGTAATGTAGGTTAAACCTTTATCGCAGTACAGTACTTTATTGTTAACTTATAACTTGGAGGTCACAAGGGTCCTTAAATTGTTTGAACATCTGTTTAATTAATTTATTTAATATTTGAGGACGAGCGAAAAAGTCGATACTGACATTTGCTGAACTGGCGTAGAGCGAGTTCTTACATAATTCGGAAAGTTATTTCTTGTAAGAATGAGTATTTAAGACCCAGCAGGAAAGTAATTTAATTGATTTATATAATTTACCAATCCTACCCGCTTTGAGCTTATAGTGGTTGCTTGTGTGGACCACCCATTAATGTCCGTGAGTCGTCTGTTATTTAGCTTGAAGAAACTTTCTTATATTGAAAATTTTTCTTAGAATTTTTATCGCTGCTAGTTTGGAAACTGTCAATTTGAGTCGTGTTGTAAGGAAAGTGTATACTTGTCACTGGCCTTTAGGGTAGAAAGCGCCATCTTTTTTTTTTTATATATACTAGTGAGGGGATCGTTCAATCGAGTCACTAGTGGTGAGGAGAATGTTGAATTGAGTCAATGCTAGTGAGGAAAATATTGAATCCATTCGATACTAGTGAGGAGAATGTTGAATCGAGTTAATGCTAGTGAGGAAAATATTGAATCGAGTCAATACTAGTGAGCAGAATGTTTAATCGAGTCAATACTAATGAGGAGAATGTAGAATCGAGTCGATACTAGTGAGGAGAACGTTGAATCGAGTTGATACCGGTGAGGAAAATATTGAATCGAGTCAATGCCAGTGAGGAGAACGTTGAATCGAGTCGCTACAAGTGAGGAGAGTGGTGAATCGAGTCGCTCCCAATGAGGAAAATGTTTTGGAATTGCGCTTTTGTTGAGGAAAATATAAATTTAGAGTTAGGAATGCGATATTTTTAATGCTAGCTGTAAGGGGTACTGTCACTTATGTGATTATTCAAGTGTTTATTAATATTTCATAACTTTTCCAGACTGTGAATTAATTTGGCGTCATTTTATGATATTGTCTGATTTCAGGTTTGAATTTTCAATTTTAATATTTAAGGTAAGCCATATATAGTTCATTTTGCCACTTTTCAGTGTTATCGTTGCTTACTTTCATTAGTAACTATTGCTGACGGCTGTTCAAGTTGCCGTGCCTCAACATTACAATTTTCAGAGGCTGATCCATCAAGCTAGACAGCGATGTTCCTTGTCCCTCCTCTTTTTATTATTTTAATCTTTGACCTTTTTAGGTTCCAGCAGGATAAGCATTTTATGTGTTACATCTGTTAATTGTCAGGGTTTGAAAATCTTTATACGTGCGATGAACATTTCGATTTGTGCAATATTTTGCGATGTTGACATGCTCTCTATGTACTGATAGTTAATTGTCTATTTAATATTAGTAGTTGGTTTCATTAATACCGGTACACTTTGCTGTAAGCTAAGGAGACGGCTAACAGCCATATGTTGGAGCCGGTAACGCTGTGTTTAGCGAAAGAGAAACTGTTGACAACGCGTCCTGTAAAGCAAAGGTGCTGTTAAGCCAATTTAATTAAAGATAACCATTCGTAAAATTAATAAAAAATCTTCTGATCACGTATTTACAAGCTCGGCCACTTTGTTTTACAGGCCACGTCGCCAACGATTTCTCTTTTGCTAAACGCAGCATTAGTTGCTCCAACATACAGCTGTCAGATATCTTCTTAATTTACTGTGAATTATATCAGAATTAATGAAGCCAACTGTAGCGCCACTTCATCTAATGTTAGGTCAAGGTTTAGATAAATTTATGTTATTTATTTCAAAGATAAAAATGTCCATAGTTTTGTAGATTGTAATCTGAAAGTTGGTCATTTTTGTTAGCAATGTTAGGGAGAGGTTTCACATTACATTCTTCAGTAGGTACTGTTTGCAGTATGCTTATAGATTATCTATTAGCCTACAGTATTATCAGAAATCAGCGTAGGGGTAACATTAACATATTCCACATTTGGTAATAGGTATACTGTAGTTGTTAGTCGTGTCTGATATATGGCAGGTTCTGGAAAGTATGGATGTATGACGCAGGCAAGCCTGATGTGGGGTGATTGAAATTAACTCAGATTGGTTTATGATACATTTCTGTTATTGATATGAATGTTGTGGTATTACAAGTTTGCTGTGTCCCATTTAGAATTGTGTGGACTGTGTGTTTAAAGTGTTGCAGTCCTTGGCTGGGGAAAAAGGGGCTGAATAGGTTGGTAATTATTTTGTTGTTACATGCAAACTCTTTAGTTGGGATAATGTTTTCCTGATATTTGTTACTGTGCTTTATTTGAATATATTCTACTGCAAATTTATACAGAGTTTACGGATTATTAATGATAGAAGCTGCGTAGATAATCCACTTTCCTTCATGCCTTTGCAAACCAACAGGTATAGCTTTATATTATTACAGTATTATTGCCTCCCAGGTTTAGTCATTCAGGGTTTAAGAATAGGAACATATTATTGCATTTACTTTTATGTATGGCCTTGACCCATTCTGTATTGCCATTGATTGGCTTATTTGCAGTAGAATTAAAATGTCATTTCAAAGACCAACAACTGATATCAGGGAAAACCTTTTCCTTTATGAAGACTTTATGTGTAGTAATGAATTTATGGTTAAAATCCTTAGGGTATCAGTATGGGTTATCTTAAACCTACACTGATTAATAATTTTTAATGGAAAGCTTTTCATGTTTGGTAGACTGGTAAGCTTTTTCATTTTGTGGCCTGCTAAATACAGGCAGATATACAATCAGTTAATGATTAATGCCAGAGTGCAGTAATGTTTTGGTTTTTTGGCAATACAACCATTGAGAAATGAAGGTCGCACTGCTTAAATAATATCGTTCTTATGTACTTTACTGGTTTCATGAGTATTGGACTCGTATTGTGCTCTATCATACTCTGAACTGTGTCAAAGGTTTGTTAACCACTGATTATTTAATCTTGCTACAGTTTCTATGGTTACATTTACGGAGAGAGTGGAACTGAGATGCAATGCAAAATTAAATGTCAGAGTTCCTAAAGAGTCAAAATGCTTATGATTGTAAAGTAAATTGGTGGTTGCTGCAGCTGATATTTTAACATGGTATAAGTACCTCGACCAATATAGTATTTGGAGGATGAACTCCAAATCTTGAGAAACAGAATCCAAAAACAAGCATAAAACTAGAATGAACTAAAGGGACTGAGAATGAATCCAAGTGTCGGCAAAAAGAGTTCCGAAGGAATTTGTGATTGGTACAAGATGAAGAGTCCTGGTTTGCATTTACTGTCATCATCTTCTGATTCATTATGGTTTTGGGCACCATCAGTAGTAGCAATGTTGGTACCACTTTTCCTGGCTTTTCATTCTTTCACAATCTAATAGACAATAGATTTACTTTATACACTCCATCTCTTCATAACTTTTTTATACCCAGTCTTCCTCTTGAACTCCATACAGTTTGTGGTACCGAAAGGATCAGTTGTGAAGATTTAGCTAAATGTAAATTCAGGGCTCCATTTCTTGTACTGCACAACAGCAGTTGATTATTGTCGCTGATCACTTGGAAGATGTCTGGTTGAAATAATGGATGGGAACGTGGTACTGGTACATTATGATGTATGTACAAACCTGTTTCCATTGGATCAAGGAATGAGAAAGAGATCTCCTTTTAGTTCGTCTATGTTATCAATGCTTGTTTATTTCATTGGATTTTAAAGTGAAGAGCCTGAATGGTTGGAGGATTTCTTAACCATGTTAAACACTGGGCTGTTGTATCAAATACCATCTGTTGGAGGAGGAGGAGGAAGAGGGAAGAGAGAGTGAGAGAAAGTTGAGTAGAACAGCTGTCAGCTTCCACCAGATATGCTTTTGTTGTAGACCTGTCAGTATCGATATTGTTACGCAGTGCGACGCAGTCAGTCTAGCGACGTCGTGTTCACCTATGAAATGTCCTTATGTTGAACCCTATTGCCAGTTGAGATTAATAAACAAATAGACATATTACAGTGAGTGCACATTTTATGTCTGTGTTGTAACATAACACAATGATACAGTAGTAACAATGTTTTCAAATGAGTAATGCAGGCTTTGGATATTTTATGTTGACACTTATCTGACATTTAAGATGAACATTGAATTCTTTTATGGTTGTATTGCCTTTAAACCTATATTATTATTGTTGTGAGTTGAATTATGGTGATATGATGCTCTTGTAAGGTAGTATTATCCAGTGCAATTTCATCTAATTCTGTCAATCTCTTTATAAGGAGAGTGAATTTACCGTGTCAACTTTATGATGGTTTCATGAAGAACCGTGTGAATTTATAGTTACTTCTTCAGTACCGTAGTTATGAGCTCGTCTAATTCTATGCACTTTTATCTTTCAAGTCTCAATAACTGGGGTAGTTCTATATGCTTTATCTTTTAAGTCTCCCGTCTTTGCTCTTACACAGAAATTGTTACACTGGTTTTTGTTTGTGAGTGTATTCCTTGAGTAGTGTTTCATCTTCCAACTTGTCTCTTATATCTTTACGATGCAATTACTCACTGTATTGATAAGTTTACTTCTGCTTGAAGTTCCTTTCCATGTCAATCAGGTGAATTAAACATTTTCTCTTCATATAATACTGTATAAATTTCTCTGGTCTATACTCGTTTGCTTACTATACCCATTGCATCACGTGTTATATATCTCAAAACATACGCTTGTTTTTTTTTAAATTTATAAAATTTACCAGCCTGGGCATTTCGCGAGTGTATCCTATTAAATATGAGATCTTTTAATACGTTGAAGAGCCCAGAAGTTGCATTTCTTACCTATTGGCGAGTAATTTCTATTGTAATAATTGCATTCAATGTGAAATGGTCTGAAGAAGCTCACTTATATATTTTCGAGTAATTTTCAGTCTAATAATTGGTCTCTGTTTTTGCAGAAATATAATTTGAAAATTTACTTATGTATTGGCAATTAATTTCTAGTCTAATAATTGCACTCAATTTATGCGAAAATAAAGCACGAAAAAAATACTAAAATCACTTTAATATCAAATCCAAAATGTAAATTAGTTCAACACGTTGAAGGATTACTGTTTTCTTCTGTTCATTTGTGAAAGGTGTTATTTGTGGTTTCACACTGTCAATTTTCATTAATTCGCTGAACGTCTTTTCCACGTATGAATGTATTGTTCAAGTTTTCGGTCTCTGAATTTACCAAGAAAATTAATGTTTTATGCAATAACAAAAAGAATCCTGTTTGGCGGAATGGTTACTGTCTGGCTTGTCTCAAAGTACCAGTCACAAAATAATATAGGGAAGAACAGATATAATTTTGTTCGCGTTTTAAAACAACGGGGCCAGATGGTGTTATTGTAGTATATGTGGGTGTGTTTGTTTTGTAGAAACTTAATTACATTCAGTGATGCAAAATTGAAACTATGAAAGCTTATTAAATTTATTTTTATAATGGATTCACAGTACAAACTTTTGTGGATATTGAAATCAATGGATTCTTGTGTTAAAAAAGATAAAAGTATACTAAGTACAGCGCAATTTGTACAAGTTAGATATTCTTGTACTTAGAGATGGTTCAGTGGAGTAAAAATAACTTGGTAAATGTTTATCATCTTCAGTAAATTGTACCCTTCGTCATTATTTTATGTCTTCGGTAAACCTACCAGAGGTTGGATTTTATTTTTTTGCATCATTCGAAACACAGTCTTGATTTTATTAATAACAAACTGAACAATTGTTTTCAACTTCACTAACTTTTTTTTCTGTCTCTGGCCACCTATTGGTCTGACCTGTCGCATGGAAGTTTTTTTTTTATGTTTGAAAAAAATAACTTCTTTTTTTCTAGATTTTTGCATGTTTTATTGCTTACAATTAATTTCTAGTGCTAGCTCCTCTTATATGCCTTCCTTCCTTTCCAGCATCTCTTAATGTTACTCTTGAACACTGGATAATTAGTCCTCACTTGAGCATCATAACCCAGTAACATCAGTTTTGCTAAATACAAAGCTGATCAGGTCCCAGTGACCTCTGTACATTTTTAAGAGTAGCCGTGTGGAGAAAGGCTAACTTACTGCACCCAAACTTGGCTGTGACTTGAGAAAATATTTCAGCGTGGAGACGAGAGGAGAAGGCTGGCATAATGCCTCCTGAGTTGAATGAGGTGACACGTCCACTAGCCGTGCCCTCACCCCAGAGCTGTGAAGGAGCCGTCTCTGCAGGCCTCCCCCCGCCCAGACTGAGAGATGTCGGTGGTGGGGGGGTTCGTCCTACCGACTGTCAGTCGGTGGCGGCGGGGTCTGGAGAGAATGGCAATGCTGTGGTGGCAGCATCCACAAGTTTGCCCAAATTCCTCATAGCTCCAGACCTGAGAGAAGTTTTTGCTGAAGTGGGAGCCACCGATAAAGCTTACACCTTCAAAGAGGTAAAAAAAGCCTTTTTGTTTCAGATTTGTAGTGTGATTAGTGTCTTGTGTAGTATTGTTTTGAAGTCTCGTGATCCAGGGTAGGAGGGTTTTTGAGGTAGAGCTGGATTTGTTCTAAGAGTTTTGTGTATATGTTGTACGTGAATGACTAAATGGAAAATCTACCTAGCGTGGTTGTGCAACCTTGTTTGACAGTTCCTCATTGGTAGCTGTTTGCTGTAAAAAAAATTATGATTCTGACCTTGTTTGATATTCAAGGTTAGTGGTTGCTATAAATTATGATTTTATCATGAGAATGTGATGTAAGTGCAAGTTCAAAATGTTTAGCATTAGATTAAAAGCTTTGAATAAAGTTCACATTCAACAAGTGGTCCAAATGTACAGCATGGTTTATAAAGTTGCTTTAAAGACTGCCTGAAGACCTGTTAGACAAGGAGTAACAACTACCGCTTCCCTTCAGATACTACTGAGAATCTAAGAGCTACGTTTTCCTGGGGATTAACAAGTGAACATATGCTACAAACAGATTGCGTTGAGTCTTAGTTACTTTATTGAATTAGTTATTAGAATGATTTTCCTGTCTTTTACCTCTCCTGGATCTACAAGCAGGGTATAGGGTTTGCACTAGAGTATATAGCAATTTGTTTTCCTTTATTGGGAAATGTCTTAGAAAGAGTACTGTAGAAATGTATTTAATGGTTATAGAGTATTGTAGTATGTCATTCACTTCTTTCTAGAAATTGGTCTTACTTGAGGTCTCCCATCTTTGCACAGTACATGTAAAGTATGGGTACAGATTAGAAAACTTGCATGGTTCTTAACAGATGAATATTTTTGTTTCAGGCAGTAGAAATGTTCTTGCCATGTGGATATATCTTGGTTTACCATTTTTTTTTACAGGCTCTTAGCCCATTATGGAGCTATTTCTTGCTGTGCGCCCTGCGTAGTTTAATATGGTACCTAAGGTACTTTTGCATTGTCTCATTCACTAAAGGTAGTTTGCATTGCGTCCAAGAATATTTTTCCTACATATTCTTCTGTTGTTGAGAGTTGATGTGGGTAAGATTAAGGTTATGAGATGTACGAGAAGGGAAGGTGGTGCAAGGTTGAATGTCATGTTGAATGGAGAGTTACTTGAGGAGGTGGGTCAGTTTAAGTACTTGGGGTCTGTTGTTGCAGCAAATGGTGGAGTGGAAGCAGATGTACATCAGAGAGTGAATGAAGGATGCAAAGTGTTGGGGGCAGTTAAGGAAGTAGTAAAAAATAGAGGGTTGGGCATGAATGTAAAGAGAGTTCTATATGAGAAAGTGATTGTACCAATTGTGATGTATGGATCGGAGTCGGGGGGAATGAAAGTGATGGAGAGACAGAAATTGAATGTGTTTGAGATGAAGTGTCTAAGGAGTATTGCTGGTGTATCTCGAGTAGATAGGGTTAGGAACGAAGTGGTGAGAGTGAGAACGGGTGTAAGAAATGAGTTAGCAGCTAGAGTGGATATGAATGTGTTGAGGTGGTTTGGGCATGTTGAGAGAATGGAAAATGGATGTCTGCTAAAGAAGGTTATGAATGCAAGATTTGATGGGAGAAGTACAAGAGGAGGGCCAAGGTTTGGGTGGATGGATGGAGTAAAGAAAGCTCTGGGTGATATGAGGATAGATGTGAGAGAGGCAAGAGAGCGTGCTAGAAATAGGAATGAATGGCAAGCGATTGTGATGCAGTTCCACTAGGCCCTGCTGCTTCCTCCGGTGCCTTAGATGACCGCGCAGTTAGCCGCAGTAGGGGATTCAGCGTTATGAGGCTTCATCTGTGGTGGATAATGTGGGAGGGCAGGCTGTGGCACCCTAGTAGTACCAGCCGAACTCGGTTGAGTCCCTTGTCAGGCTGGGTGGAATGTAGAGAGGAGAGGTCCCCCTTTTTGTTTCATTTGTTTGATGTCGGCTACCTCCCAAAATGGGGGGGGGAGGCCCTTGGTATATTAATGATGTTATTAACCACCTCTCACTTATTTGTCTCAACCTCTCATAACCGTATCTCCTACATTTCATGTCAAGATGATTGCAGGAAGCTTTTATTGAACCAGTTATATGGCACCTATTTTATAATGAGATGAAGACACAAGAATGTGATTTGAATCTTATGAATTTCATGTGAGGAAAATGTATTGAGGCACAGTTTGTTTTGCAGGAATTGTTTTTTTAATAACTGGCGTAAGTATTAGATATCGAGTAAGGGTAGATGTAAATCCAGACAGTGGTGCTATGTGGTAACATTATGGGCAGATTTAGTTAAGACTTCATGAAGTACAATCGTGAAGTGAGTAGGGAAGCAGTTAGCTCCGAATTGTTTCTTTTTTGCTTGTTCATATTACAGTATTCTGTTAATGGTGATCAATGTTTGACTATGCTAAAACTTCATTATAGAAAATACCCTATGTTTACTGTATGTTCATTCATATTTCTTTTGCTTTCCAGAACTTTATCCATACCTAAGGTGTTTAATATTTTGAAGAGTTAATATGCAAATGAGAGTAAAGTTTTAAAACTGGGTAACAGTGCCCTCAACCTTCTGCTACTTATCCAATAAGGAGCTTGAGTTGAGAGTAAAGTTTTAAGGGTGTTATTAATCATGCTGAGAGGGACTTTAAAACTGTGCTAATGTATTGATAGCTTCTATTTTTTTTAAAAGGTAGAAAGGTACATTGAAAGCATATCATTGATTGTTCATATCGGCCATCCTAGTGCTGTGAAGGTTGATTTGTATTTTTGGTAATGAGGAGAGGAAATTCCATTTATATTTCTTAGAAGATTGACATATGATTGGTTCACTTGTTGGCATGCGTAACGTAACATTCGAGGAATTGGGATTTGCGTGCCGGTAAATATTTTGTACAATGTTGGGATGATCGGAAGGGTTAAAATAAATTGTTGCGCTGCTATGTTGATTTATTGGAAAGCATAAAAATAAAATGTTATTTTTAAGGTCTGATGTAGGTATAAATTTTTTTTTTTCCAAGGTTCATATGAAAATATTGAGGAACCTTTGGTGGTTTAAAAATCTTGAAAGGAACGCTCGTTTATTAGGGGTTACTGTTAACTTTCTGTGAAGTTTTAGCTGCGATGTTATTTTATTATCAGAGTCCCACACAGCAACATGGGTGTTGAAGTTGTGGACACCTTATAACTTAGCTATTGATTATAAAGTTAACAGGTTTGGAATGAGGAAGATGTCATCCGTCTTCAAGTGAAACATAGCGAGTGTGTAAGTTGGTTGGTGAGAGTAGCCTTTGATTAGTGTTTAAACTGAAGCGTAGGGGAATACTTTTTGTATTGATACGTTGATACACAGGTCGTAGAGCAGGGGAGACAATATTTCTTTAGTAATCATTTCCCATGGGATTCCCTGTTCTTGCTTTTCACAGGAAAGTTGTAGGAGACCACACGTCACCTCCCGAAACATAAGGTTTTCCTTTGTCAAAACTATTTTTTCTATACTTATACAGCTGTTCCTCAAGATTCGCAAATTTGATTATTCACTGGGAGGGCTGGGAACTTATAAATTACCGTTGCTACATGTTTTATGCCAATTATATTATTTCTGGGACTTTTAAGATACCTGTATTTGGGCAGTTTTAACCTTATCTACGGCTGAAGTGTAAATCATGTACATAGAGATACATAAAGGGTTTTATTCAATTTGATTTCTAGATATTGTACATAAAGTTTTCTTTAGTAAAACAATGTCTCCAAGTTTAAAAAAAAAAAAAAAGGGGAAAGGCTTATTCACAGATATTTATCAACGCGATTGTTTAGGGACGGCTGTATTCTAAAATGTCGCAATTACAAAGACCGTGAGAGCAGTCATTAGTTGAACCTCGGCAAGCGCATTTCTGTTAAAAAATAGTGTTTTTCTTTAATATCTCCCATGCTAATTATGTGATCATAATGTTTCTTTGACATGTATTCAAATTTGCTTTGCCTACTTACCCGATTCACTTGGCTTAAGCTTTATTAGTACAAGAGTAAACCTCTTAATTAACGAGATTTGAGAATGCATAATAGTATAAAAAATTAGGGGAGGTCTATAGATTGCGTTGTTAAAGTATCATTCTGGTCAAGTAATTGGTATGGTCTGTCACGGCCCTCCCCTTTGATGAAGGGATTATCTAAATGGAAGACAGCCTGTGAATAGTGGTTTTCACACGCCCCTTTTGTATACACGACACCCACAAAGTGATCGCGTGAGGGTAGTAACCTCTGCATTCCATGCTTTTATCTTTCTCTAGTATATTTGGAAGATTTATATTAGAAAAGTGTAAAGAAGGACTCTTTTCACCGGGCGTCACAGGTCTCTTCCCAGAAATAGATTTTTCCTTCTTCAAAATCCCTTTTTTTGCAAGAAATGCATCACTAAATTATCATTATGCATAATACCTTTATGTTGCTGATTGTTAAGTTAGCCGAGTGAGGTGTTGGGTATTGTATTGGCAGATTTAATGGTTTCATTATTGGTGTGTAATTGATAATTCTGTTTCAAGATGCTTCAAACTAAAGAGGGTTAGTTTTCTTTATATCTAAAGTACAGTACAGGCATTATTGTTGGCTAGGGAAATTGAAACGCTTGCATATAAAGTCTAGAGGAAAGTAAAGGTTGTCAAACCAGTACGAGAACAGTGGTATATTGCAGTGCTAGAGCATAGGAAGAGAAACAAGGACTTGAAAACCTCAAAACATTTTAATGAATTCCATTGTAGATCATTTGTAATTTTGTTTGAACTTCTAAATCTCCTAAGCAGTCAACTTTTGCCTTGAGTTTGATGTAGATTAACCCTTTTACCCCCAAAGGACGTACTGGTACGTTTCACAAAACTCATCCCTTTACCCCCATGGACGTGCCGGTACGTCCTTGAAAAAAAAAAAGCTATAAAAATTTTTTTTTTCATATTTTTGATAATTTTTTGAGAAAATTCAGGCATTTTCCAAGAGAATGAGACCAACCTGACCCCTCTCTGACAAAAATTAAGGCTGTAAGAGCAATTTAAAAGAAATATACTACAAAATGTGCTGGAGAAAAAATAACCCCTTGGGGGTTAAGGATTGGAAATTTCCAAAGAGCCTAGGGGTAAAAGGGTTAAGTTGCAATAAAAGAAAATTTAAAAGATCGACACTAACATTAAGGAAAACAGACATATCCTTGGTTAGGTTGGGAACTTTGCGATTGTTTTTTAGTAAGAAATATTGTTGCATGTCTTAACTTATTAAGTAGTCTTAAAATATAACACCAATTCACCATTTTTATTATGTGATAGTTTCATTCAAAAACAGTTAGAAAGTTTAAATAGTTTACTGTGAGAAAAAGAAACAGTGAAAGTTTTCAAGTCTTGCCAGAGACATAAAGAAGAAATTGGTCCCTAGCCCAGTCAATTTTCTTTGTCTTTGTTCTCCCTGCACGTACATTTTCTTTGAACAACCGTTAGAATTTAGTACTCAAAGATTAAGTTTTAGTATGAGGAGTTGATATATAAATGAAATAGTTAAAAGTTTGTACTCATTTGGTTATTGGTTAAAGTTTAACTTTATTGGTAAAGTTTAGTTTGGCTTTTGATAGATGACTAAAAAAAACTACATTAATGTAAATGAGCGATAAAATAATAACATAACGATTGAGCATTGATTTATCATGTACAGTTAGGATATTTATATTAACACTTAAATAGAGCTTATAGATATTTATATCAGTGTACATTTCTAATTTTTAGACGTGTTAAAATGATGCGCTGCAGTGAATACATAAGCTTTTGGTACTACGCAAGAGTCTTACCTTATACTGTATAATTTACGGTTTCACACGAACCACATACACAATAGGCTTATTACATTACGGTTTACCATAGCTCAGGCTTTCACGTTAATTTCACGAAAGTTGGATCGTTGAAGGTTTTCTGCATTCCCTCTTAACTTTGCAGTGTTTATCCTTAATACTTTGCTTAACCCTTTTACCCCCAATGCTATTTGGAACTTTCCAACCCTTAACCCCCAGGCGTTTTTCTTTTTCAAGCACATTTTGTAGTATATTTGTTTAAAAATTGCTCTAACAGCCTTAATTTTTGTCATAGAGAGGTCAGGTTGGTCATTATTTTGGAAAATGCCTGAAGTTTCTCATAAAGTTATCAAAAATATGCAAAAAGATGTAAATAGCAGTTTTTTGCAAGGACGTACTGGTACGTCCATGGGGGTAAAGGGATGAGTTTTGTGAAACGTACCAGTACGTCCATTGGGGGTAAAAGGGTTAAGAGAGGTCATGGGGCGCCTCGGCGATATATTTTTCATTTGGGGAAGCCCACTTGAATGTTGTTATATATATTGGCGAAAGGTTTTCTATTTCAGATCAGAAGGTACTTGGGTATACTGTTCTTATCATTGGCGCACACTGCTTTGTTTTGTTCTTTGATACTGTATTTTGAAATAACTTAATGAAGGTTACTTTTGGTCACAAAAACGTACATAAACATTTTAATGGCTGCAAGAACGTTCCTGAAACATTTTAATGAATAGTTTACTGTCTTGATATGGTTAAAGTAGGGAATATTGGCTTTATTGATAACAGGTTTGTATTTTGGTTCACAAGAATCTTGGTCCATTGGTTTAGGAGCAGCAGCAAGCAAATGTAATGTTTAACTATAGTCTTTACAGGCATTTTATCAGCCATTACTAGAATATTATTGTTGGTATAATCCCAATAACCCTTTTAATGATTACTAGTAGTTTACCTTGTTTTATTTCAGAGAAATGTATAGCAGAGACAATGTGAGCTTGAGTCATAGAGCTCTTAATTGTCTGGATAACTTCATAGAACATGTTTAAAGAATGAAACATTTGAATTTATATTTGTTGATACTGTTGGTGTATGAAGTTTTATTAGTTTATATTTTCTGTAACTAATTATTAAGAGAACATTTTATTCAACCTGTCATTTGCTTTATAGAAGAAAGAGGGCATAAGAGATGCATCCTGACTTTCACTTTGAATAAATGTCCCCACACCTTTATTTAGGGTCATTTTACGAGCTTTATGTGAATAGCGGTGGGGGATAGTCGCAAGTCAAACGAAAGACGGCTCGGTTATGTATAACCAAATGTTATGAATAGGAATAAGATTCTGAACATTGTTATCTATAAGGGTTTTTGTTTCAGAATTAATAGTTGATTAACCTTGTAGTTAATTTCTTTTTTTTAAATTCAAGTAAGTATGTCATGTTAAATAAGCTGTAGGTTAAACTCATTTTCGGGCTTCGTGTTCCGTGAAGGTAGCCTTCTCTTACTATTGTCTTCAATATTAACTTTTGCTTGAATATTTTAACAATTTTTTAATATGTAGCTGTCAATGAAGTTTAGTTTTAGATATAGTATTGCAAATAAAAGCTGTGAACACATTATTGGAAGATATGATGATTGAATTAAATCTGTAGATACGCATTGAATGCTACTTTAGATTGACGTAACATTACTATACTGTATCTCATTAGAAAGCATATATTTACTGTGCCTTGTAAAATACTTTCTTTTAAGCAGATTTCAATATAAGAATTTAATTTTTGTATATCATTATTGTAAAGTAATTTATAGTATTTTTCTAATAGCAAGTTTAAAAAGAAAAAGTCAATACTTATAACTGTTATATCATGCAGTTACTTTATATTCAAATCCTTGTTAGCGGAAAGTGCGAGTTAAGCGTTGGGTTTCAGCAATAGCAGCAGTTTATATAAGGTTGTCGTTCTTACTAATGTTCTCAATTGTTTTTTACATGATTTTTTGTGTATATAGATGGTGAAATTATGATTTACTTAATCTGTTATCAACTACTGTACATGCCAACAGGCTTTTTTTATGATTTTTCTAATTTTAACAATTGAATTTCTCGTGTAAATTTTATACTTAGAGGTTACACTGTGGGATTAACAATTAATTGATTCCCAGTGAAAATTTTATACAGCTGTTATGCTGTGGGATTAACAATTTTAACAACTTAATTCCTAGTGTTAAGTATTGTAGAGTGGTTAACAGTTGGAATTCCAGTGTAGATTTTATACTGAATTATTACAGTGGGAATAACAATTTTAACAACTGAACTCCCAATGTGAATTTTATGCAGTGGTTACTCTGCGATTTGCAATTGTTAGCACAGTACTGTTGGGTACTACAATTTAGGTACTCGACTTTATTTTAGTGTGCGAATTAATGGTCGATATTTCAAGTCCCAGGTTACAACTCCATATTTTAATCTAATTTTGGGTTAATTACGTTATAACACTATTATGAAAAGGAAGGGGGTGTGACTGTACTTGAATGGTTGGTGAGATAGTTTAATGTGTGTTTTGTGTTGTCAATGGTACCAGTAGATTGGGTTTGTGCCTGTATTGTACCACTATACAAGGGTAAGGGAGATGTGCATGAGTGTTGTAATTCAAGAGGTATTAGTTTGTTGAGTGTTGTTGGAAAAGTGTATGGTAGAGTACTGATTAATAGGATTAAGGATAAAACAGAAAATGCAATCTTGGAAGTACAGGGTGGTTTTAGAAGAGGTAGGGGTTGTATGAATCAGATTTTTACAGTTAGGCAGATACGCGAGAAATATTTAGCAAAAGGTAAGGAGGTGTATGTTGCGTTTATGGATCTGGAGAAAGCATATGATAGAGTTGATAGGGAAGCAATGTGGAATGTGATGAGGTTATATGGAGTTGGTGGAAGGTTGTTGCAAGCAGTGAAAAGTTTCTACAAAGGTAGTAAAGCATGTGTTAGAATAGGAAATGAAGTGAGCGATTGGTTTCCGGTGAGAGTGGGGCTGAGACAGGGATGTGTGATGTCGCCGTGGTTGTTTAACTTGTATGTTGATGGAGTGGTGAGAGAGGTGGATGCTCGAGTGCTTGGACGAGGATTAAAACTGGTAGGCGAGAATGACCATGAATGGGAGGTAAATCATTTGTTGTTTGCAGTTGATACTGTACTGGTTGCAGACGCGGAAGAGAAGCTAGGCCAATTAGTGACAGAATTTGGAAGGGTGAGTGAGAGAAGGAAGTTGAGAGTTAATGTGGGTAAGAGTAAGGTCATGAGATGTAGGAGAAGGGAAGGTGGTGCGAGGTTGAATGTCATGTTGAATGGAGAGTTACTTGAGGTGGATCAGTTTAAGTACTTGGGGTCGAATGTTGCAGCAAATGGTGGAGTGGAAGCAGATGTTCATCAGAGAGTGAATGAAGGATACAAAGTTTTGGGGGCAGTTAAGGGAGTAGTAAAAAATAGAGGGTTGGGCATGAATGTAAAGAGAGTTCTGTATGAGAAAGTGATTGTACCAACTGTGATGTATGGATCGGAGTTGTGGGGAATGAAAGTGACGGAGAGACAGAAATTGAATGTGTTTGAGATGAAGTGTCTAAGGAGTATGGCTGGTGTATCTCGAGTAGATAGGGTTAGGAATGAAGTGGTGAGGGTGAGAACGGGTGTAAGAAATGAGTTAGCAGCTAGAGTGGATGTGAATGTGTTGAGGGGGTTTGGCCATGTTGAGAGAATGGAAAATGGCTGTCTACTAAAGAAGGTAATGAATGTAAGAGGAAGGCCAAGTTTTGGGTGGATGGATGGAGTGAAGGAAGCTCTGGGTGATAGGAGGATAGATGTGAGAGAGGCAAGAGAGCGTGATAGAAATAGGAATGAATGGCGAGCGATTGTGACGCAGTTCCGGTAGGCCCTGCTGCTTCCTCCGGTGCCTTAGATGACCACGGAGGTAGCAGCAGTAGGGGATTCAGCATTATGAAGCTTCATCTGTGGTGGGTATTGTGGGAGGGTGGGCTGTGGCACCCTAGCAGTACCAGCCGAACTTGGTTGAGTCCCTTGTCAGGCTGGTAGGAACATAGAGAGGAGACGTCCCCTTTTTGGTTTCATTTGTTGATGTCGGCTACCCCCCAAAAGTGCCTTGGTGTATGTATGTATTAAAAAAAAAATTCTCTTACTTGTTTCTGCAGATATAGGGTTTCTTGAAGGCACATTTGTATAGCAAGAGATATTTATTTGATAGCGAAGGTATTCTGTAAACGTTATATCACTAATATTAAAAAGAATTCTTTGCTTGTTTCTGCAGATATTGGGTTTCTTGAAGGCACATTTGTATAGCAAGAGATATTTATTTGATAGCGAAGGTATTCTGTAAACGTTATATCACTAATATTAAAAAGAATTCTTTGCTTGTTTCTGCAGATATTGGGTTTCTAGAAGGCACATTTGTATAGCAAGAGATATTTATTTGATAGCGAAGGTATTCTGTAAACGTTATATCACTAATATTAAAAGGAATTCTTTGCTTGTTTCTGCAGATATTGGGTTTCTTGAAGGCATATTTGTATAGCAAGAGATATTTTTTTTTATAGCGAAGGTATTCTGTAAACGTTATAACACTAATATTAAAAAAAATTCTCTTGCTTGTTTCTGCAGATAGTGGGTTTCTTGAAGGCATATTTGTATAGCAAGAGATATTTTTTTGATAGCGAAGGTATTCTGTAAACGTTATAACACTAATATTAAAAAAAATTCTCTTGCTTGTTTCTGCAGATACTGGGTTTCTTGAAGGCATATTTGTATAGCAAGAGACATTATATTTGATAGCGAAGGTGTTCTGTAAACGTTATATCACTAATATTAAAAAGAATTCTTTGCTTGTTTCTGCAGATATTGGGTTTCTTGAAGGTACATTTGTATAGCAAGAGATATTATATTTGATAGCGAAGATATTTTGTAAACGTTATAACACTAATATTGAAAAACATCTTTGCTTGTTTCTGCAGATATTGGGTTTCTTGAAGGCATATTTGTATAGCAAGAGATATTATATTTGATAGCGAAGATATTCTGTAAACGTTATAACACTAATATTGAAAAACATCTTTGCTTGTTTCTGCAGATATTGGGTTTCTTGAAGGCATATTTGTATAGCAAGAGATATTTATTTGATAGCGAAGGTATTCTGTTTACGTTATATCACTAATATTAAAAAGAATTCTTTGCTTGTTTCTGCAGATTTTGGGTTTCTTGAAGGCATATTTGTATAGCAAGAGACATTTATTTGATAGCGAAGATATTCTGTATGTAAATTGCAAGGATGACAATCTCGGTGATGCCTTCCAATGTGACCGGTTTCATTACACGGAAGTAAGGTAAGGTTTGGCAAGTGAAATTTTGACTCTTGGATGGGAGAATTTTTTTTTTAACTCTTTTACCCCCAGGCTCTTTGGAAATTTTCAACCCTTAACCTCCAGGGGGTTATTTTTTTCCCAGCACATTTGGCAGTATATTTTTTTAAATTGCTCTAACAGCCTTATTTTTTGTCATAGAGAGGTCAGGTTGGTCTCATTCTCTTGGAAAATGCCTGAATTTTTTAAAAAAATTATCAAAAATATGAAAAAAAAAATTTTATAGCTTTTATTTGCAAGGACGTACTGGTACATCCATTGGGGTAAAGGGATGGGTTTTGTGAAACGTACCAGTACGTCCTTTGGGGGTAAAAGGGTTAATGATAATCTGAATAAAAATTAACTTTTTGGAATGGGAGAAAATAATAATTTAATGCTTTGGCTGCTGTTGCTGCATGTATTAAATATCTCCGGACAGCTCGGTTGCTAGTGAAGGGTAGTTTAGAGTTGGGAAAAGCCGTGAAGTAGAGTTAGGGGAGAAATATATTCGGACGCTCTGTCCTTTATAAAGTAGTCTTTTAACACTTTCATTATTAAAGAAAACCCTTTTTAATGCTATGTGCAATATTAACCCTTTTACCCCCAGGCTATTTGGAAATTTCCAACCCTTAACCCACAGCGAGTTATTTTTTTCCCCAGCACATTTTGCAGTATATATTTTTTAAATTGCTCTAACAGCCTTAAGTTTTGTCATAGAGAGGTCAGGTTGGTCTCATTCTCTTGGAAAATGCCTGAATTTATTCAAAAAATTATCAAAAATATGAAAAAAAAAAATTTTTATAGCATTTTTATGCAAGGACGTACCGGTACGTCCATGGGGATAAAGGGATGAGTTTTGTGAAACGTACCAGTACGTCCTTTGGGGGTAAAAGGGTTAACAGTTTGTTAAATCTGCGTTTTGCGCTTTCTCCAATTGCTCTCATGTTAGTCCTCTGTAATCTGCTACTTGAAGACTTTAATGCCGGGTGGGGCCTGTAGTTGATACAAGATTACTGAAATGTTACTCATGCTACAGCTGAAATAGTTTCATGTACTACAATCCCATTAATCATAAGATTCAATATTTTTATGAAATAAGGACCAGTTCCACCAACTAGTATTGTCGGAAAAAAAATATCCGTCACTGCCCATGTCTAGAGTTGTGTAACGCTGCGTTGCGCCCCATTCCATTGTGTTACTATATATCTTTCACAAATTCATGTTCTTATGAACTAGATCTACCTGTATTTTTTTTTTCAGACCTTTCTGTCTCCTCTTTAATTCTTATCCTCACAGTTTTGCTTTGCCTGTTAATAATTCGTACTGTATTTTGATAGTAGTTTTGTGGTAGAGGGGTTCAGCGTGATCTTGTGTCTCACTTCATAGTTACGAGTATTTTAGTTTTTTTTTCATAGTTTTTGTAGAAAATTCATTCCATTTACACTTGTGGTGTGGTAGGTGTTTTTCTTAAAGCAGCAAATATATATATATCTAGTTTCAATTAGTTTCCAGTTCCATAATTATTAATATTTGTCATAATCAGGACCAAATTTTAACCATTGACTATTTTCCATTCTGCTGTTTTGCTCTCGAATGTGGAGCATAAGTAGTTATCTGTAGTCTGCTTGGCGTGCAGCTGTTTGATGTCATTTCAGGACATATTCTGTGCCTTAATGGTTTTGGGTCAATACTGCTCGCGTAACAAACCTTTTGAATTTCCGTAATCTAAAAAACAGGACGTTGGAGATCCACATCGGTTTCTTCTTGATAGATCTCCCACTCTGAGTTCCTTAGGGTTTAGCAAAATGCCAGCTTTTAAGCCTCTTATGCAAGCCTTTTGTCTCTTAGTATTGGTAAGATAGAGGCAAAGAGAAGAATTAACATCAATGGGTTATGATCTGCCTTTGTCAAAGTCAGGGAATACTAACCTAAAAACTGCAGATAATGTTAGGACATGAGGTGTCGGTGGATATCTCTTTTTATTTCCGTTCAGTAGCCGTAGGATATCATCCTTTCAACTTCAATAGTGTACTGTTGAATGTTCAATAGTGATATAGTGTTCAATATGTGACATAAAGTTCCACCGATTCCTCTGCAGGAACCCAAATGTCCTTATATTCACAATCATTTCCAATTAGGACTGTCAGGACATCATGATCATCCATGATTCTTTTATAAACAATTGCAGGGTCCTCTTCCCTTGATTATTTCATTGTCTAGGTCAGGACCCACTCCCGAGTTGCTTGGCCAACTTGCAGTGTCCCCAGTGCAGGGCATTTTAGAAATTCATTAATCCAATCCAACTTGCAATGGAAGTATCCTCTTGGTCAGGTTAGGCAAGAGGTGCTATATTTTTGCCTCCTCTGAAACATTGGCTAAAAATTTTTATTTATGAATAATCAGAAACAATTACATCTTGCTGACCAACACCATGTTGAAATGGAGGATAGATTATTATTGTTATTATTATTATCACTTGCTAAGCTACAACCCTAGTTGGAAAAGCAGGATGCTACAAGCCCAAGGCTTCAACTGGGGAAACTAGCCTTGTGAGGAAAGGAAATAATGAAAAACTACAAAGAAGTTTAAGAACAATAATAATAATTAAAATAAATCTTTCATATATAAACTATAAAACCTTGAAAGTACCAAGTTGATAAAAACTCCAAAATAACAAGAGGAAGAGAAACAGGACAGAATAGTGTAGAAGGGAAGAAATTGTTACTACAACAATATTTCGGTGAAACACATGGGAAAACCTTTGGAAGGCATGGACTGGTGATCGCCAAACTGGGGTACGAGTCCCGCTCAAACTCTTTAGTTCCTTTGGTCGGTGCAACCTCATCATCCTTGTGAGCTAAGGATGGGGGTGTTTAGGGGATCCTACAGGTCTGTCTTCTGTTCATCAGCAACCATTGCCTGGCCCTCCTTGGTCCTAGCTTGGGTGGAGAGGCGGTTTGGACGCTGATCATATGTATATATGGTCAATCTCTAGGGCATTGTCGTGCTTGCCTCTGCCATTCATGAGCGGTCTTTAAAACCTTTAATGGTTTTCTCATAGGTGTGTAGTCAACTCAGATTTCTGATTGGTGCGTAGCCAAATTTTTGTTTAAAAAATTGTCCATTTATTACAAATATAACTGCAGTAATTGTAAAGTTATGAATGATAATAGGAAATAGTTTTGCCTTATAACTGTATTACAAAATTGACATGTAGCAATACAGTATTGCAAAGCTTTTTAAAAGTACATGGTTTTTTACTTTTCTGATATATAATTTAAAATTTATAGTTTAATATACAATAATGTTTCCTTGTCTCTTATTCTGTTCAGTAAGGTGTTGTTAGATTTGACTTGTTAATTTTCATTATCAGGAATTTTTTGTGTATAGATCTCAGTACAACTCATTAATTATAAGTTACCTTTATATGCTCATTAAAAGTCAAAACAAATCCTGCTGCTATATCTGGATGAATATTTTGTAGCTAAATCATTAAAAGTCAAAACAAATCCTGCTGCTATATCTGGATGAATATTTTGTCGCTAATTCTGTATCTTATTCCGCACCATCATAAGACTCGTACCAATGAATGTTATAACTTCTCTGGTCGTCTGTATCTCTGCACTTTTGGCCACAATCTACTCTTAATGGTATTAATGGTATGAGTTTTTAAAACTGTTGGTGTTAAGACTCTGAGAAACTTTAAAAGCTTTGCTATCCAGTGTTTTCTTTTTGTGATTCTATTATTTTTTCGAAGCAGTTTTACAGTGACTAGTGATATTGGTTGTGTGTCATTTTATTTATGGCTTTTGTATTTCTTGGCCTATTTGTTTTGTCTTGATATTTGTAATCACTCTAAGCGTGACCTTCCCAAGAGAGACGGGTGAGATAGGCAGGTCATTTTGATCAGTCCATAGTTGTTATACTTCAGCTACAAAGAGATGAGATTTGGTGATAAGGCTAGAGACTTGAGAGTTAAATCATACACCAGATCTATCCTAGCTTTCATGAAGAACCTCACAGGGGGCACAATTCCTGAAGATAAGAGTCAGGTAACAATAGAACCGTCTCGTCCCATTGAAAATTACCTAAGGGAGTTTGCCCACAGGGGCCTGGATTTTTGGCCTCTTTTACGGGACAAGAAGCATCTCTCCCTCGACAGCAGTCGCGATTACATTCTCGAATGGCCCCACTACCTCTTCTTTCTTCCCCT
The DNA here is from genome assembly GCF_036898095.1 of Palaemon carinicauda. Taxonomy (NCBI): domain Eukaryota; kingdom Metazoa; phylum Arthropoda; class Malacostraca; order Decapoda; family Palaemonidae; genus Palaemon; species Palaemon carinicauda. The sequence goes on from NC_090759.1 coordinate 57,602,094, forward strand.
TCCTTATGGTGCATAAGTTGCTTCATTATTTTCAGGGTCGGACACTAGACATAGAGGCACATGATCAAATAACTTTTCTTACAAATAAATTGTTTAGAAGTATCTCCTCTCATCCTCCAGACGAAGGGAGGGAGGATGGTCGAATGTAGGCAACCCATTTTTCATAATGATCTTACATTCTGACAACATATCCTCTGCACTGATATAGGTTTCCCACGACCATCTACAAGTTCCTGGTAGTGACTTAGCGTAACTCCTGTCACATCTTTTCGGCCAGGTTATTAGGAGATTACCTCCCCCTCACTCCTGTTCTGGGCCAAAGGGCTTACTACAGAAAGTCCTCAAGTTACAAGAATATGACTCACAAATATTTGGTGATACAAGCACAAATCCAACTAAAAATAATGATCAGATAAAAAAATACAGTAATAAAACTATTATATTTGATACAGTAAGCAAAATGACATTTGTAATAAGCTGATATCTTATTTCATATGAAAACGCAGCTAATTGTTGATTTTTGTAGCTGGAAATCATAGGCGTGGAATTTAGTTTAGATCTATCCTAGGCCAAAATGTAACAAAATTTGACTACAACAGCTTCTTGAAATGTATTATGTTTTGTAAGTTGAGGGCCTTCTGTAGTTTGGCTATAGATGCTTCCTTCTAAGGATGAATCTCTTCCTTCTACAAACTTGAGTCCTTTTAAGTTTCACTTCCCACTTCAAATATCCCTCAAGTTTGAGGCCGAAGGTCAAAGAAAAAGCTTAAGTGTACTGTCGGGTGGGAGGACCAGTAGCTGCCACTACTTTTTTGTTGACCAGGCGGACATGAGTCTTTTTAAAGTTTGTTTATGACATACTTGTTTTTGATGCTGTTAATAGTTTTTTATATGACATGTCTGTTTTGACGTTGTTACTTTTTTTAGAATGATTTATTGTTAATTTGTTCTCTTCATTTATTTATTTCCCAATTTCCTTTCCTCACTGGGCTATTTTTCCCTGTTGGAGCCCTTGGGCTTATAGCATCTTGCTTTTCCAACTAGGGTTGTAGCTTGGATAGTAATAATAAGAATAATAGTGAAGGACTCACGTTTGTATGGTCCTGAATAATGCAAAATACTTGGAAAACGTGGTTAAAATTTTTTTCAAGAACAAAAACCTTTTAAATCATTATGGAAGTCACTCGTCCCTTACCCAGACACTTTCAATTCTCGGGGGAGAATTGGGGCATAAGGTACATGATATTATGTATATCAGGGTCCAATTGTAGCAGTTGCCGTTGTATTAACTTTGCATTATGAGACTGGTTCACAGCATTTAAAGGCAACATGATAGTTTTTATATTGAAAAACATTTCTTGTATCATGAAACATCTGCTTAGCCAAGAAATATTTATATTTAGAATTTAATTTTAGATATGTAAATTTCAAAGATTTTGCTATGTCCTTGAAGTCTAAATGGGGTGAAGATGCCTTTAACTATTTTGATAATGTATGTTTTATTAGTGGTTCAAGTGCAGTTTACAGTACGATATGTTTTTAAAAATTTCACGTGCAATAATGTTAATGAAAATTTTACATTCCAGGGGTCTGATTGCAAGAAATGTTATTCCTGTGGGTCCTGTGGGGAATGGCATCAACCAAGTACGTCCTATAGATGGTAGTGTGAATGGAATACATCCTGCGTTGTTAGTAAGTCCGGTACCTACTACTGGCATTAGTCACGGTGGTGCGTCTTCGGTGCCACAGAATGGTTGCGTGAATCCCCTACCTTATTTTAATGGCAAAACGGTTACTGGAGCAAGTTCTTTTGCTGGTTCTTCTAACCAAACCGTACATCAGGAACTAAGAAGACAGAATACGTACCCGTTTTCATCGGTCCCAAGTTCGTCTAGGCAGAGTTCGGCGCACTCCACAGTTACCATAGAATTTCAGTTTCCTGATGTTCCAGACTGTAATTCGGACTCGGAATCTGTTTACAGCTATCAAGGTTATGAAACAGGTAAGATTTCATTTGTTATATTGAAGTATCAGTATTTAAAAATGATTTATCTGACAATAAATTAAATATCCTCTTTTTATATTAAAAGTAGGCCAGGTGGAAGAATATAAAAACAAATAAGTTACTACTGATTGTTATCATGTTGCCTTAGGTGGTTTGATTTTCTTGTAGGTAAAGAACATAGGAATGGGTTAGTTTTTGTATACATACCTGGGAAAGCAAGTTCATCTCACGTACCATTACTAATCAGACCATTATTTCTGTGTTCAACTGCTGTAGAAATTAGATCAAGGTAAGCAATGAATAAAGGAATTGAAAGACGCGCATTCTTTCAGCTTTGTGTCGTAACACGGAATTTGAAGACTCGGACGTCTCCGAAGAAATAGAATATGAGGAGTACGAGTTAGCATCGGATGACAACGAAGGCCAGGACGACGAACATTCTGATGACAGTGACTCTGTGATTGAGGTTGGTGACACTTTCCATTGATGGAAATGGTGATTCTCTGTTTGAGGTTGGTTACGAACACTTTTCATTGGTGAAAATGGGGTATAGAACTCCATGCAATGCTGTAGAAGGCAGGCATTCTCAGGAAGGCTGGTAAATGTAGAGATACTAGAACATGAGATTCATGTTTAACCCCTTTTACCCCCAGGCTATTTGGAAATTTCCAACCCTTAACCCCCAGGGATTATTTTTTTTCTAGCACATTTTGCAGTATATTTTTTTAAAATTGCTTTAACAGCCTTAATTTTTGTCATAGAGAGGTCAGGTTGGTCTCATTCTCTTGGAAAATGCCTGAAGTTTCTCAAAAAATTATCAAAAATATGCTAAAAATAATTTAAATAGCAGTTTTTTGCAAGGACGTACCGGTACGTCCATGGGGTTAAAGGGATGAGTCTTGTGAAACGTACCAGTACGTCCTATGGGTGTAAAAGGGTTAACAAAGTACTGGAGTTTTTCCTCATTTCATGGAAGTGATTTTCAGTAATTAGATGTTTGGTTATGCTGAGAAGAATTATACTATGCAGTGTTGAAGTGTTAGAATATTTAAATTTGATTGTAGAATATTAGGATGGTTGAAAACAGCAATTACCAGATACAAAGTTAATTATGGTACCCAGGTATAAAAAGGTTTTAAAATTTAATTAAGTCTGTGAATTCTAGTACGAAGGAGAAATCTTTAACAAGTCCATCTTGCTTAGATAAGGTAAAAATTTGAATTGGTTTCCAGCACAGATTAACAAACTGTCTGCAGTTTTATTCGGTTGTATTAAATACGAAATGTGTTTGTATCAGATGAAGTCCAATGGACCGAAAACAAGCTTAATTGAAAACCCCTGTTTAAAAACAGTTACTGTACCCTGACAAAGTGGTGTGACTTTAACGTACTTAATGCTCGGCCTCAGTCGGACAACAAAGTGCAGTAATAGTTGCTTGAAAATATTCACTTGTTTCTAAAAGTACCTGCAACCTATGAGAACACATTTCCTTTATCTTGTATAAAATATCATTGAATGATAATTTCCTTTAAAGACTGAAATCAAGGAAATATTTGAACCTACAAATGAATAGGACCATACAAGAACCATCATGTTAATATAAACTTTATTATACTGTTCGGTAAATAAGCAGTAATGATAGAGAAACCAAAGTTTCTGTAGACAAGTACGTGATATATCACCAAAATATTTGTGCAGTATAATCTCTTCTTTATCCCCCCAACCGTGAAATGTTTGGTGGATAGTGACCACCGTGATTCGTCCACCTGTCAGTTTCGGATAAATTTTGGATCCCTCTCTCTCACCGGAGGAATCCTGTACCAACTCATCAAGCAATCATTACTGCTGTATCTGACAGGATAGGATAGTAAGGTTTGTATGTTGGTGGTCTTTAATTTTAGTTGGATAATATTTGGTTCCTACTATGGAACACTGCCTTAATCTAGGAGGGTCTGTTTACAGTTTAAGACCATGTTTAAGTTGAAATATATCTTCCTCCAGTTAAGGACCATGTTGAACAGTTAAAATATATTTTCCTTCAATTAAGGACCATGTTTAACAGTTAAAATATATCTTCCTCCAATTAAGGACCCTGTTTAACAGTTAAAATATATCTTCCTCCAATTAAGGACCATGTTGAACAGTTAAAACATATTTTCCTCCAGTTAAGGACCATGTTTAACAGTTAGAATATATCTTCCTCCAGTTAAGGACCATGTTTAACAGTTAAAATATATCTTCCTCCAGTTAAGGCCCATTTATAACAGTTAAATATATCTTCCTCCAATTAAGGACTATGTTTAACAGTTAAATATATCATCCCCCAATTAAGGACCATTTATAACAGATAAAATATATCTTCCTCCAGTTAAGGACCATGTTTAACAGTTAAAATATATCTTCCTCCAATTAAGGACCGTGTTTAACAGTTAAAATATATCTTCCTCCAGTTAAGGACCATTTATAACAGTTAAATATATCTTCCTCCAGTTAAGGACCATTTATAACAGTTAGATATATCTTCCTCCAATTAAGGACTATGTTTAACAGATAAAATATATCTTCTTCCAGTTAAGGACCATGTTTAACAGTTGAAACATATCTTCCTCAAAATTTTCCAACAAGTGGTCCCTGTGATTTTGTATTCTTTCCGAGTGTTGACATACTCTATGAGAGTATGCTAATTGATTTAATTCATCTGTAGGTGAATGTATATTTCATATACATTATATCAACTTTTCATTTGTTGAAATACTTTTTTATATTTTTTTATACTTTTATGAAGAGCCAATATCGAGACCTAACATTCGCAGAATGAATTTTTAAATCCTTTTCATAGAGATGTTTTTTTCTTTTATATTCTTTTGGTTTCAGTTTTTCTTCATGAAAACTATTTTATCCTTCTCCCGTTGTTTCAGTTATTGCTTCAGTTTGTCGAATACAATTTTACTGATCAATTTTTTCCCTAATTTTTAGCTGCCATTTTTTATTTATTCATATAATTAGAGACATCGTTTAAGTTAAGATTAAAATTTCGCTTTGCCCATTATTACGAATGTTGTTTGTTTAAAATTGGTTATGCATGTTAATATCACACAGTCCAAAATTTTTAAATATTTACGATATTAGATTGCACCCAGTTTGGTTGCATTTGATTTAGTACGGATGAAAAACCTACCGTAAGTTCAAGTTCCTCTATCCTGAGGTAAATTACTATTGAACGGAGTCAAGCTAATGTTATGGGTCCTTAAGATCTTCCTCAAGAAAGGATTAAATTTTTTGTTAACAAATAAGAAAGATATGTTAGTGAATGAGACATTCTTTGTATCATCCTTTCTAATTGACATTTCGTGAAGATACACTAACCGGTTTGATTCCCCCATGTAAACAGCTGAAAACTGGTTACAGAAAGTGCAATAAATACTTAGGCACAATCAATTTTCGGAAGATTCTTAACCAAGAACCCTCCCACCGTAGTTGACACTTGACTTTTCCAGTCGCTTTTTTATTTTTCATCTCTCGTTACACATCAACGTCTTATTTCTGTTTCTGAAATGCAGCTTCTCTGTTAACCAAAAGACTGATGTCGTTAATTATCAGTTGTTGAATATCTTTTTCATACTTTATTTCTTTTGTGTAAGAAGGTTTTCAGTCGGTTTTAAATGATTAAGGTCCCATTTTAGTTATTTTATAATGATAATTTCCACAATGGCCACAAATTTCTCGAGGAGCCATACATTGTTGCCAAAATGTTTAGCTTATAAGTTAGCTACAGTGAAACCGATCCTTGGTCTTGGTCAACAAGTTGATTTATTTAAAACTCAAACACCATAAGACGAGCTTGATGTAATCAGAAATTTCAAGTCTTGGATAATTTTACCTTCCATTCGAAACGTATTAAAAGTCGTATGTATGATAAAAGAAATCCTCGTCCTCTGATGAATAGGCAGATCTATTGCAAAATATAAAAGAATGTGCTCCATGTAATATTGCAATGAGAAGCATTCACTCTTGAAACCTTTACCTGTGGAATAACTAAAGAGTTGAATTACTTTTCCAGCAAGAAGCTCTGCCCTGAAAGGTGTCTTTTGTGTTGTGATTGCTACCCTATAGTGAGCATGTTGATGGCGAGAACCATCCTTGGTCTCGCCTCCGTCTCACAAGTCTTCCCTTAAAACCAGACTGCCCGTCCAGTCACGCAAGGACATCACTGATCCTGCGTCACAAGTTCGGCAACATCCAGCCTGGAGAGATTGTGTACCTTAGGTCTTTAGGTACCACATATGTGATCAAGATGTCCAGTGACCAGCATTAGGAGTAGCTGATGTCCAGTCATACCTGGCCTGCAGTGAGTTGCTAACGAAGTGCACTCCATTGTCGACCAGTTATGCGACTGGTTTTTGCAACGGGATAAACCCTTCCTGAGCAAATAGCCATTAGTGTTACTTCATGTGGAATAGAGGCAGTCTGGTAAGACTTAATTCTAAAGTAGTCTTAAATTATCTGAATATTCATAGTAGTCTCTAAGGTTATACAGCATGACTTGTGTAATTTAGGCAGTTTCTTCTGTACTACATGTATGCCTTGATTATTTTTAAATGCCTTGGCGTCTTGACATCACAGATGATATCAGGAAGCAAATAAGCATGTGTATCCTTGTGTATCCTACACAAGTGCTGTTAAAATTTGGAGAATTAGCTTTAATTTATGCATTTTATCCCTGTAATATTAAAGCAAGAAGTGTATGAAATGCTAGATGGTTAGGATTTTTAAATTATTTTCTGTTGTTCCAAGTATACAGGGTTAATTATACAGTAGTGTGTCTTGTTCGGTGCAAAGTTCTTTGCAGGATTCCTTTGCCTCCTAGCTCGATTTCTTCCAGCCTTTTCCTTTTTGTCTGTTGACTTTGCTCTCATTTAAGAACAGAAACTTGGTTTGACACAACTGTAACTCACGGCCTATAAACTTTTGTAAACATCTTTTTAACTGTTCCACCTCAGAAAACTTTGAGAATCCCTTAGCAGTTGTTGGTGATGTGTAAATCTTTATACTAATGAGCTATAAGTGAATATTTTCAGTTTCTTAAGCTTGGCAATTACTTTCTCCAATAAGGGGAATGATACTGGGAGACCCCGTTGGGGGGTTAAAGCTGTCGGTGCTCGGTATGCAGGCCACTATAGGGATTACTTGATGTCTTTGCGGCATTCCTTCAACCAATAGCTGAAGGGTTGTGGTGTCTGATATGGTAACGTCCCGGACTGGTGAACGCCCGACTGGGGTTTGAGTCCCGCTCAAACTCCTTAGTTTCTTTGGTCGCTGCAATCTCGCAATCCTTGTGAGCTAAGGATTGGGGGGTTTGGGAGAGAGAGCTTACAGGTCTATCTGCTGAATCATCAGCAGTCATTACCTGGCCCTTCTTGGTCCTAGCTTGGGTAGAGAGGGGCTTGGGCGCTAATCGTACTTTTATATGGTCAGTCTTTAGGGCATTGTCCTACTAGATAGGGCAATGTTACTGTCCTTTGTCCCTGCCATTCATGAGCGACCTTTAAACTTGCTTCATATCCCTCTAAATTACTGCCGATCCTGCTTCCATTGTTTCGTTTGCCAACGTATCTCTTATAACTTTTACATCATAGTGCTGTAACTGCAGGGTTTTTCTCCTCGGTTTGCCGCACAGACCCCAGCACCAGTTTATTTAGCCCGAATTCATAAATTTAATGTAACTGAGAGCAGCTGGATTACACCAAATTTAACTGAGTTTTATTACTTCTTTTCATTGTGTCCAAAACATTTGTAGCGTGAAACAAATTAATTAATCTCTTAACCCTTTTACCCCCAGGCTATTTGGAAATTTCCAACCCTTAACCCCCAGGGGGTTATTTTTTTCCCAGCACATTTTGCAGTATATTTTTCTTAAATTGCTCTAACAGCCTTAATTTTTGTCATAGAGAGGTCAGATTGGTCTCATTCTCTTGGAAAATGCCTGAATTTTTTCAAAAAATTATCAAAAATATGAAAAAAAAAGTTTTTATAGCATTTTTTTGCAAGGACGTATCGGTACGTCCATGGGGGTAAAGGGATGGGTTTTGTGAAACGTACCAGTACGTCCTTTTGGGGTAAAAGGGTTAACAAGTATTAGGCTTAGATTTTATTTACATTTCCTCCTGGTCCATTTTCTGGATCAAGTAGGGTTTATGGAAGTGTTAAGTGTTGATAGTCCTGCTGTGAAAGGTTGTGCCTGCCTACATGGAAACATAGAGGGACCTATTCCTTATCAACTGAATACAAGTCGATTGATTATGCCTGGTCTAAGCAGAGCATTGAATTATGCTATACCATACTTGAGCATATAGTTTATTATACAGGGATTGTCATTCAGGTATCAGAGTTTTGAATTACTCTATGAATTTGTATTAAATACAAATATTATAGAGAACATCAAATGATATTATCTTCCCTGCGTGTTTCAACTTCAACTAGGGATCTACATATACAGAGTATGTATGTGTATGCACACTAACATTGATTTTTAAAAAACACTGATGATTTCATATATCATCACATAATGTCTGCATAATTATGATACATTACTTGAAATGAATTTTTGTTTATTTATAATTTAGATCAAAATACTTTTAACTTTGAAACTGTAAAAACTGTTGATAAATCCCCAAGGCTTTCTGAAACCCAGCTTGACCAGGGCCACTACAGTGTTTTTTTATTTATTTTTTATTTTTAAAGATTTCACCCTAGGCCAGTGGTTCCCAAACTATCTTACCTGACGCCCCATTTTTGCTTCCAGCAGACCCGTACGCCCCCACCCCTCTTTTTTTTTTTATATGAAATGAATCTTACATTTATTTCTTAGCATTGTACAGGAAAATAGATTTCTGTTTGTATTTCATTTTAATAATGAAAGCCACTCAAACAAATAATAGTACATTCCAGTTACTAGAAACGAAACATTTGGTTCAAAGTGAGCGAAAAAAAGTTTGAACATTAGCAAATTTTATTATTCTATTAAACAAGTAATTTCAAGCAGATGACTTCACCGCCCCCTTGTATCGTCCTCACGCCCCCCCCCCTAGTGGGGCGCGCCCCCCAGTTTGGGAACCACTGTCCTAGGCAATAAGATGGTGACGATGGGAATTTCATTTATATCATTTGATAAATATTACCATAGTGCTGTACTCATAGCAATGTAAATGGTGTGAACAACCAGGTAGCAAGAACAACCTTATTCTGACCTCATTAGCTGAGGGAGCCTTTTTGAATTTATTATATTTTGTAAGATCTTTCAGTGTAACACACTGAAAGTTATATTTTTGTGTTTCTCTTATACATTATTTGGCCAAAGGATAGGTTGTTTTGTTTTTATAATACACTGAAAGTTATATTTTTATTTGCATCTCTTATACAGTATTTGTATGATGAACTAAGGCATGTAATGGAATATATAGAATGGAGAGACAGAGTGACATTTAGTTAAGGATTTTAAAATTTTTGAGAAGCCATTAAATATGTTATAAGCAATGCATAAGTCAGTCCGTAGCATTTGTGGCCAGTGTATGAAGACTCCCCTACTTTCCATTTCCTGTCACGTCAGGGCTAACAACATAAATCCTACCTCAAACCTTTGTTGCTTAAGAAACGGGACCCATGCTAAGTAACTGTACGAAGCTGTACATATATAGCTACATACCCAGATGTAAATAGCTACCTGGTCTCATGTAATTTTGGGATTATGACAGAACTTGTTCCTTTACATAACAATCATGTGAACATCTTTCAGTTCAAGTTATACTTTTTCCGTTGCATTAAACTACACTTTGTTCAATACTTTCCTTTGATCAAGGGCCTATTCTAGTACTGTATATGCTTGGTATGATTCCGTTGTAAGACTCATTACTGATAAACAGTGTAGATTCCAGTTGTCTGTATCTCCATGCCTTGTTCTACAATATATCTACTTCTTTCTACTTCGATTCTTGTTTCCCTCACTTAACTAAGTGAGCTTCTGTTAAAAGCGTTTTTGATAATATTTAGAACCAAGTTAGTGGGAGTGATAGCCCAAGGCTTAGTGACCCTTTGGAGATGCTTTTGTGTAAGTGTGAGGGTTTTTTGGCAGCGCACACAGCATTTGTTTCCTCACCAGACAAAGACCCTCCTCTCCACTTGTGCCTTTAATGTGTACAAGGAGCGAGTTTCATCATTGGTTCAAGTTCTAAGAAAGGAGAACATATTCCTTAATGTCTTGACGTTGAATATAGCTTTGGATGAATTTTTCCAGGTGCTTATACAGAATAAGTGTGCTCATCTCATTTTGTGTATTCAGTTGAAGATGAGAGAAAGGTAGCCCTACAGAGGCCATATCTGCATAGTCTTGGTTGCTAATATTATAATATTACTTTTCTTCCCTCTGCTCGAATGCAGCTTTTGGGTTGTGGTTGCCTATCGGAAAAGACCGTGTCTGGCAGTCTGCTTGAATGTTGTTCGAGACTTGTGCAAGCTCAATGGTTTCTTGTTAACCCTTGTGAGCTAAGGATGGTGTTTTTGGGGAGCCAATAGATTTACCTGCTGGGTCATCAGCAGCCATTTCTTGGCTCTCCTTGGTTCTAGTGTGGGTGGATAGTGGTCTTGGGTAATGATCATATATGTACATGGTCAGTTTCTAGGTCATTGTCACTGTCCCTTGCCTCTGTCATACATAAGTGGTCTTTAAACTTTAAACTAATCGGTTCATTCATTCATTCTCTTATTCTGTGCATTTCACACTTTGTTAATGGTAATCATGCTGAAAATATTACTTAAATTACAAAAGCTGATATAATTTGAGTTTGTAAAGGTTGATATTTAAACCAGATTGGACAGATTATGCTTGTTCGTCAGAATCCTTCAATTTGGTAATATTTGTAACAAGAATGTGTTCTTTGAACACTGGCTACTGTTAGTCACATTATCCTCTCATGAGATCAACAATGTCTTCCCGGCTTTTATAAGTTGTCAAGAAACCTGACTGTAAAAGTATGCAGTAAAAGGGTCCTCACTAGTTTCAATAACAACTATAAAATGTACCATTTTATTTTTATAGTGCTTCCTCCTGAAATGCATTTCCTTATTGATATATTACATTAAATGGCATTGCTCTGATTTTCAGTTCAGTTTGTCTTTTTGGTCCAGTCGATATAAATTTATTAACTTCTTATTCTGTATTGATGAACTAATTGTGCGTCAGGCTACGGACAGTGTTGTAATGCTGTATCCAAATTTTTTTTCTAATCTTCTCATCTGGACAGTTTCCTCTCTTCATACCTACGTACGAAAACAAACTTCTATATACAAACTGGTCTTCCACACACTCAAATGAAGAAAATACTTTATAGGTATAAATTCCTGTAAGTGTAAAATATTTTAATTGTACGTTATAAGAGAATTATACAAATAACGGATCCTTATTTTATTCATAAGGAACTCATTACGCTAATGGTATGAGTAATGTTGATAGTTTTGTTATAGTAAAATGAATTTGTGAAGAACCATTATTATTCTGGTACGTTGTGGCCATTTTTATTTTTACCAGCAGTGATGACCAGCAATGTTGCTGAATTAAATCCTAATATTGCCAATGAATGGGCTCTGTGCCCTCAGCCAAGAGCTGTATGATTCATTATATATATCAATCCTAACTATTTATAAAAATTAAAGGGCATTCTTTTGTTCATTCCAGGATGTCAAAGTTGCCTTGCTTGCCGTTCAAGCTGTGTACGAAGACGAGATAGAAGAGGAATTCTGGGCCGATGACTCCGATACCGACGAGCAGTCGACAGATGAAGACCCAGAACTAGCCCATGAGAAGTGGGACTGCCTGTCTTGTGGTATAAAAAACAAGCCATTTGTCCGTTACTGTGGGAAGTGCTGGCAGGTGAGATGACATACATTTTGTTGGATTTTTTCGGTCTGATTTTAAAATAAAGTAGATGATTTCACAGTAATTCCTCCAATATTAAGACTATAGTCAATTTTTTTTTAATGAGGCACATTTGCACCGACTCGCAGGGGTGCCCTTTTAGCTCGGAAAAAGTGTCCTACTAGCTGATTGGTTAGAATTATTTTGTCCAACCAATCGGCGATTAGGGGACTTTTCTGAGCTAAAGGGACACCCCTGCGAGTCAGTGCAAGTGCGTCTCATTTAAAACAATTGAATATAGATGTCCACTCATATTTTTTGTCAAAAATTATAATTATCAGGTTAACTTTGTCTTTCAGTTGAGGAAAAACTGGCTTCCTGAGAGGCCGAAGAAAAAAAGGAAACCGAGACCAAAGAAGAAGTTGAGAAAGAGATACGATTCCCTCATGTCCGAGGCAAGCGTTAAATGTTATAAAGAATCGGAAACCTGCGGAGAGAGTGGTCGAGACAGTCCTAGTCCTGCATTGGTGAGAGAATCTTCCGCAGATAGTGGACTCGAAACCGGTGATCTCGTTAGATCTTCGTCAACTGCTACCACTGTCTCCTTAGAAAGTAATCTTCCTAGAAGTTGCAGTTTTGACGTGTTCAGTTCCCAAGATTCTGGCATTTCTCTTTCCCAGGATATATTTACTGAAATCTCCCAAGATACTGTAATGGAAGACTCCGAGGCAAAGGCCTCAAGCTCTCGCACGGTACGTGAACCCTCTTGTCATAAAGTATCGGGTGTAGGAGGCTCTTCCTCCAGTGCATCACCACCAACAATCAAGGAACGAGGAAGAGAGCAGCAGCCAGAAAAGTCTGTTATTGGAGAATCTTCTAAAAGGAAAAGGAAGTCCTCATCAAAGGATGATCATAAAAGTAAGAGGAGTAAAACTAGCCATTCCCCAGACTTAGATGAGAAACCACAGGGACTTGCAGATGAAGCTTCCGAGATTGAAAGCAAGCTGACGTATTACCTAATGAAATATATCAGGTCACAGAGAAGAGAAACGACCTGTGTTCCTAATGAGGGTGAAATTAAGAAGGACTTCAAGAAGTTGCTAGATAAATATACTGGATATGAGTCGGGTGGAGAAGAGTCACAAATGTGTATGATTTGCTGTTCAAGACCCAAAAATGCAATTATAACGCACGGTCGACTCTCTCATCAGGCGACGTGCTATCAGTGTGCACGACGTCTTCTCAACTCGGGAGCTCGATGTCCGGTTTGTAGGCGGAAAATACACATGGTTTGTAAAAATATCGTTGTTTAATCTTTTTTTTTATCCAAGTTTCTTGGATATCAATATATAGATTCTCTATCTGTCCAACTTTCTAACTCTTACCTTTATATAATATTCACCTCGTATAAAGAAAATCCATTTGGGCATACTGTATTCTAGTTGAGAGGTGACTCTAGTGGTAATATTCTATAATTATGATACAAGTATAAAGCAGAGAATGTTAAAAAAGGTATAATATTTCATTTATTGATTCATGAGGTGGGAATTACAAAATTCCAAAAGGGCTGTTTCTTCAGAAGTTAGGAAGATTTGCTCTATTAGTATCTCACACTCCTAGGTTAGAAAAGTTTTTGAATCTTGAATGGTAGGCACCAATTCAGTTAAGTTGAGATAGATTTTTCTGGGGACAAGTAGTTAAAATTCTTTTAATCTATTATGATTTTGTGGGGCAGGTGTTTAATAACCTTAAACACCTGCCCCACAAAATTTTAATCCTTTCTTCTATGCCTTAACCTATTATGTTGCATCTTTATTTAATTTTCACAGTACCAAAGAACAATGCAACTGCTCTAACCCTGTCTAGGAAATACAGTTCTCCCAAGGAATAACTTGTTAATAACAAGTTATTTTGAACTGTAATAGCAGGATTTATTTATCGAAATCAAAGCTTTGTCTGTACACTAAGAAAATTTAGCCCTTTATGAGTGTGTTTGTGTAAGCATATATATATATATATATTTATATACATTTATGGCTGTGTATAGTCGATTTCTTTTAGCGATGCAGATTTGCACCGACTCGCAGCGGTGCCCTTTTAGCTCGGAAAAGTTTCCTGATCGCTGATTGGTTAGAATTATCTCGTCCAACCAATCAGCGATTAGGAAACTTTTCCGAGCTAAAAGGGCACCGCTGCGAGTCGGTGCAAATCTGCCTCGATAAAAGAAATGGACTATAGTTCAGAACAGTATTTCTGTTTTGACACATTATAGTAAATACAGAAGTTATTGTAGATATTAACATTTCCTTTTGTATAAAAGAATCACATTCCGGGATCATTTTTAAAATGTGGTGAAGAGTATTTTTCCTTGCAATACAGCAGTTTTCATTATGTCAGATGTGTATATTGTAGTTAGAGCAGATCAGTTTATAGGTATTGAAATTCAAGCTTCACTTTTAGTGGTCCCTTTCAATGGTAATTTTGATGGAAATCATCGATTTGTTTATTTTATTTAATATATTATGCAAGGGTCATGTTGAGTTTATTTTGCTGATTCATTCATACGTTTTGATATTATGCCTTTTTATATCTTTGCAAAGGTAGAGTAAAGTTGACTTAAAGCAGACAGCTGTATTCTATAAAAAATTAGAATTATTCACAATTATGTACAGAACTCTCATATTTTATTTAGAATTTAATCTGTTGAATGGTGCAGTGTTGGACGAGAAGAATTTTGTTTCTCTCCCATCAATGAATATCCCTCACTATGGATGCTAGCTACCCTTGATGTCACAATAGTCATTAGCTACTGAATCCTTTCGCAACATTTAGCTCTCAAAAGTCATTACCTTTTTTGCAACAACCAGCTTGCAATAGTCATTAGCCAGTGAATCCTTTTGCAACAGCTAACTCACAATAGTCATTAGCTAGTGAATCCTTTTTGCAACAACTAACTCACAATAGTCATTAGCTACAGAATCCTTTTGCAACAACTCTCATTCATTGAAGGCTTTTTAATGAAGTTTATTGGGGGGTGAGTGAAGCACAGTGATGGAAATCGGCAAAATCGCCTTTTGCGGAACCATCATTTTGGCTCCAATTGCTTTTGCGGCAATACTATAATTTTCTTACGTTCTCCAATGTGTCCCTAGCTGCATCCACGTTTAAGCCATCGACTTTACCTCTGTTGTCACTTCATTTCTTCTATCTTGCTGTTCAACTGTTGATACATTGTGCAACTGGGGACTTTTCCTCCAGGAAGTTGATTACTTGAATAATACGTATTTTCTAAAGGGAAATGTATTGCTCACTTTTCTCCTTATACCTCAAGGAACTGCTGGTGTGATAACAGAACTCGATGGGAATTAGACATCCGTAATCCTCTTATATTTTGCTCATCCAGAAAGCATACCTTGGCCATTTCAGTGTCCCGTCTTTATCCTACTTTCTTCCATTTCCACTTTCTTCTACTTTCCTCCATTTCCACTCTCTTCTAATTCTCTATTCAACCTCTTCAGCGGCATAGTGCAACTGTAGTTTTATTCTTGTTACAACTATGTGCTTGAAGGCCTATTCAGCACAGGGTTATATAACCCAGATTCTTAAAAATTATCCTGTCCAACTCTATTTGTCCATGCAATGCCAGCACAATTCATGTCATGAAATTCTCCTTCCTGCTTGTCTTCTTAAGATCTAGTATGCTCTTTTGATCCCTTGTTTGGTAATGGTTACTGCTGACCCACAGTCCTTGGCAAGGTAAAATGTGGAATAGGAATTGGTGTTCCTTCTTTTTACCTCTTCTTTGACTTCCTTCCCCTTTATATGGTAGTGGTGGAAGATCCCATTAAATTGCTCATGAATGTGTTTTTATCTGTTATAGAAATTTACATTTTTCCCTCCCAGACCAAAACACCTGGAAAACGCTCTGTTCTAGTCATAACGACAGTCAGTCTGGACTCGAGAAGCATAATAGGAAAGAGGACTAACTTGTTGCCTACTATCCGAATCTTATGAATCGTTCCCTCTTTCCAGTCGCCTGGTTCTAAGAGGCAATGATAATCATTGTTTTTTAGGGTTAAGCATTAATCTCTCGAACCTCCATTTACATTTAGGTGACTGTATTGTTCTATGTGTAAAATTTTGTCCACATAGAGATTGATTAACAGTTTTTAGTGAAGGAAATGTTTAGGGTAACTTTTATGGCCGATACTTAATGCAGGTCCTTGAGTGGCTGGTATTTACTGTCCTGCTACAGTGCTTAGTTTGCCGTGCAGTACTGCACGTGTTAGCTTGTGCACTGTTCAAGACAGTACACCAGTTTAATTTATTCATTTAATCAGTAATTTCCATTACTCTTTCTGGTCATCAGTATGTCCACTGCACTTCTTCGTGTATTTGGTTACCTTTCAATCTGAGAAACCACAATGTTTTTTTTGATCCAGGAAGGGGATCTGATGGCTGTCTTAAGTATGCCTTTTTATAAGAATTTATTCTAAGAATAAATGGTTGCCTGTAATTGTGTAAAATCTTAATTTGCCTTTTTTTTATTTTTATCTGGGAATTCAATCGTCAAGTCCTTTTTAGAGAATTATGATATAGTGCTACCATCAATATGGAAGTGCAGACGGCTACTCTCCCTTGGCAAATGCTCATTAGATCTTGAGGCCTTTTGAATATATCAATCCCTAGAAGCTCCTCATCTTCGGTCCATGTTTTTCTTAGGGCTGTGAGATGTTATTTTTCAGGATCAAATAATGGACAATATCTGTGGTCTGGTTTTCAGGAGAAAGTCTTCATGTAGAATCTTAAATCATATTTCCCTTTGCTATGAATGCTTCATCTTTCTTTATACTACCAACAACCTGTTGTGTCCAAACCTTAAGGAGTATAGCAGAATGTCTTGATTTTCCAGGCACATATTAAGACATTTCTTGGGTCAAGTCTTCTTTGGATTCCTAGATTTTTTTCTGTTTAAAGATTTCTTGTATGCTTGTGTAATAGGTAGAAGAATCTGGATGGTTCGAATTGCAAATACACCCGGGAAACTTTGATTTCCTTCTGCTGACTGAGTGTTGGTCGTTCCGAAGGATAGCATTCCCAGAAGAGAATCTTTGTCCAAATTCAAAATGCAAGGAAACTTTATCTTTAAATTGTTTGCCAATGTGGTCTGGTATGGTTATATATTTTTCCTCTAGCTTTTGGTCCACAGAACTTTTTGTTATCAGTTGGAAATTTTCATGAAATGTCTATAATCCTCTTATATGTTGCTCATCCAGAAAGCATACCTTGGCCATTTCAGTGTCCCGTCTGTATCCTACTTTCTTCCATTTCCACTTTCTTCTACTTTCCTCCATTTCCACTCTCTTCTAATTATCTATTCAACCTCTTCAGCGGCATAGTGCAACTGGAGTTTTATTCTTCTTACAATTATGTGCTTGAAGGCCTATTCAGCACAGGGTTATGTAACCCAGATTCATAGAAATTATCCTGTTTCTGTCCATGCAATGCCTGCACAATTCATGTCATGAAATTCTCCTTCCTGCTTGTCTTCCTAAGATCTGGTACGCTCTTTTGATCTCTTGTTTGGTAATGTCTACTGCTGACCCACAGTCCTTGGCAAGGTGAAATGTGGAATAGGAATTGATGTTCCTTTTTACCTCTTCTTTGATTTTCTTCCCCTTTATATGGTAGTGGTGGAAGGTTTCATTAAATTGCTCTTGAATGTGTCTTTATCTGTTCAAGAAATATACATTTTCCCTCCGAGACCAAAACACCTGGAAAACGCTCTGTTCTTGTCATAACGACAGTCAGTCTGGTCTCGAGAAGCATATTGGGAAAGGGGACCCTCTTGTTACTTATCATCCGAATCTTATGAATCGTTCCCTCTTTCCAGTTACCTGGTTCTAAGAGGTAATGATAATCATTTCATTTTTTGGGGTTAAGCATTAATCTCTCGAACCTCCATTTACATTTAGGTGACTGTATTGTTCTGTGTAAAATTTTGTCCACATCGAGATTGATTAACAGTTTTTAGTGAAGGAAATGTTTAGGGTAACTTCTAAGGCCGATGCTTGATGCAGGTCGTTGAGTGGCTGGTATTTACTGTCCTGCTACAGTGCTTAGTTTGCCGTGCAGTACTGCACGTGTTAGCTTGTGCACTGTTCAAGACAGTACACCAGTTTAATTTATTCATTTAATCAGTAATTTCCATTACTCTTTCTGGTCATCAGTATGTCCACTGCACTTCTTCGTGTATTTGGTTACCTTTCAATCTGAGAAACCACAATGTTTTTTTTTGATCCAGGAAGGGGATCTGATGGCTGTCTTAAGTATGCCTTTTTATAAGAATTTATTCTAAGAATAAATGGTTGCCTGTAATTGTGTAAAATCTTAATTTGCCTTTTTTTTTATTTTTATCTGGGAATTCAATCGTCAAGTCCTTTTTAGAGAATTATGATATAGTGCTGCCATCTATATGGAAGTGCAGAGGGCTACTCTCCCTTGGCAAATGCACATTAGATCTTGAGCCCTTTTGAATATATCAATCCCTAGAAGCTCGTCATCTTCGGTCCATGTTTTTCTTAGGGCTGTGAGATGTTATTTTTCAGGATCAAATAATGGACAGTATCTGTGGTCTAGTTTTCAGGAGAACTTTTTCATTTAGAATCTAAAATCTTATTTCCCTGTGCTATGAATGCTTCATCTATCTTTATACTACCAACAACCTGTTGTGTCCAAATCTTAAAGAGTACAGCAGAATGCCTGATTTTCAAGGCACATATTAAGGCATTTCTTGGGTTAAGTCTTCTTTGGAATCCTAGATTTTTTTCTCTTTAAAGATTTCTTGTATGCTTGTGTAATAGGTAGAAGAATCTGGATGGTTTGAATTGCAAATACACCCTGGTAATTTTGATTTCCTTCTGCTGACTGAGTGTTGGTCGTTCCGAAGGATAGCATTCCCGGAAGAGAATCTTTCTCCAAATTCAAAATGCAAAACTTTAAAGATAAATTGTTTGCCAATGTGGTCTGGTATGGGTATATATTTTTCCTCTAGCTTTTGGTCCACAGAACTTTTTGTTATCAGTTGGAAGTTTTCACGGAATTGTCTATTTGTCTAGATTAGACTAACATAGTTAGCTTTTTGTTGTGCCAATTCCCGATTATCCCCGATGCCTCCTCAGCCCCTCCAGTTGTGAGGCAGACTTCAGATCAGGTGTTTCCAACACTAGGGATTCAACCTGTGAAATTGTGAGTTGATCTTCAAACTTTATTTCGCTATCAGAGTTTTTAGTTGGGCCTTTAGGTCTCCTTTCAGTGTCATCAGGCTGGCAAATCGGTCATCATTTGGTCTTCGAACATGTCCCTTGCCGCCAAGTCTGATATTAACCACATTACATTGTAGTGCCTTCAGGTAGGGAACCAATCATCTCTGAGACAAAGCCGAAAACTAAGGAAAGTCTCCTCAAGGTATGAACCATGTTTTGCTGAAGGATCTGTAAATATTGAAGGATTGTATTAGGGAACAAAACTAAGGTAATCAATCTCCCGACACTGCACAATTCTTGGCCATATTCATTAAAGATTTTTTTTATAAGGGAAACTAATTGTTTTACTTACTGATTCTTTGATTATGAAATATTACCATATGAGAAAAGGATTGATATTTATTTTTTTCTAGGAAATATTTAAAACTAATTGCCCAAATGAATAAGTAATCTTTGGAGGAGGGATAGCATTGAGCTAATACTTCCCTAAGGGTTGTAATACATGTTAGCTTCTCATGGAAGCTGCATATTTGACAAAATGAACTTGGAGGAGGCCCGATTCTTGCATGACTCCCCAAGTTAATTTTTTTTAATAAATGAATAATCACAATCTATGTATAAATTTTAATCCTTTGAATAATATTAGACTAACATTTTGGATAAAAATGAAACTACCTTATTGGTAAATGTTTTATTGTGTAAAGTCACATTTAGCAGCTTTTTTATGTGAGACACTCACGTACCAAAAATGTTGCTGCCAGTTATGCAAACTATTAACTTTACCCACAGTTGCATAAATATCACTTAGTATAAATTGTGTTCTTCCACTGCTCAAATAAATGGGAAAACTCAATAAATAGCCGATATGGTTAGTTCAACTACTAATCTGGAAGCAAGATATCTTTTATGTTTAACTCTAATCTTTGTTTTTCTAGGAAAATAGAACTAAAAACCCTCAAGGTTTCGTAAATTGTAATGACATCAGATCACAGATCAATGTCGACAAATGAAATTGTAAAGTTTAATCGTCTATAACAGATACGGTAAAGAAATTACTCTGCATATGTGGCAGCAACTAGTGTAAGCTTCCTGTGAATAAATACTATATACAGCAAAGCAAACCTGGATATAACTTAGTCTGATTACAAATAAAGTTCAAACTACTTTAATAAATTTGATCAAAGAAATAAAAAATAACTGGCCAATGCTAGTCATATCAAACATATAACATCCACATTTACTCCATCCAGATTTACTGAAAACAGCAAGCTCTACAATGCTACAAGATACAGTTTATGATAGGACCAACAATTACAAACTCCAGAACTTATAATAAGTGTCAATTTCTATGATATATCAATGCAAGAAACTGATGCTTACTAGACAGTTGGGTTTAATTCATATTTGTAGACCCGATCCCAGTTTAGTCCTCCACATGCTAAAATGAAAAAAAATAAATTATTTCCAAACAAAGTATGTCATCCTTGGTTGTAAAAAATGATCTATTTACAATGAAATCACTACACTGATACTGCAAATCACCAAAGACACCATCATTGACACTAATATCTTATTGGCTATGAGCAAAGGTGGGCAATTACTCGTTTTTATAGATACAAAAACTGCACTTTGATTTCAACAAATTACTTGGGCAGAAACAAGACAGACAAAGCCTGTGCGTGCCAAGGTCATTATCAAATACTATTCATGCACACTGATGTGTAATTCACCCATAATAAAATCTGTAAAGTTAATTAAAGAGGGCAAGATTTCATGAATATGTATATCAAGGCAACATTGGAGGTTTTGATTTTTAATTTTCCACCAAATGGAACGAAACAGATTGAATAAAATACCATTTCTGCTCTATGAAATGGCACAAATTAGAACAGTGGGAGGGGATGAGGAATCTGTACCAGCAGAGTAAGAATGCTGCAAATATGTATTTGCACAAGCAATTCTGTGGCTCCAGTACCACACACTGTTCTGATACACAAGGGCCAGAATAGATGATTTTTATGTGTGGCCCGGTGACACAACCTGACACAAGGTCAGCATAGAATTTTTTTTTTTTCCCTAAGCTTTTAAAAAAAAAAAAATAGTGGATAAGTCAACATATCCTAATTAAGCATCACAGAAAGTAGCTTAGTATAAAAGTGATGATAAAACACTGTAAATGGACCCCTCTCACTTTGGACAGAATATAAATGTACTGTACTGTGGTCCTTGAAGACTTGTGTTCCATATATCCCTAAAAATCAGCAAAAGCTACAGCGTACAAATGTGACGAAACTCGTGTGGAGCTTCTGATTTTTTTTATTTTTTTTATTTTTTACTTTTTAAAGCAGGCTAATATCAAATTATCATATTCAGACAATTTCATTCGCAGTGCTTGCATTGTGACTGGACAATAACAAATGCACTTTTCTCAGCAACAGGGTCCGATCACTTTGTTTATAAAATATAAGCAGTTACCAGTGTCATGATGGTAGCTATGAAATACAACATTTAAAGGAAACTAACCTATGTGAATGTTTCCAAGCCTCCTATGATAATGTCAATCACAAAAGCACTACAACAGCCAAAGTGTCCTGCACAATCAGTGGTTTTTTTTTTTTTAATTGTTTTTATTTTTGGTTACGACCAAAAGGCAAAACAAGGGATGATGATATTGTTGAGAATTCTCTATCCCTGAAAGTTTTACACACTTTCACATAACACTCTTCTGCACACCTCAGAAGAGACCACTGAAGAAGAATGGCAACTTGACCACTTCCAAAATATTTCCTTCCCCCACTGCTTTCATTTACGACCTACTGTACTGGTAATGATTATTCAAGAAGTTAGTTAAAATGAACTAGGATACACAACTCGCAACAATATCACAGTCAATCATATTAACTCTTTTATACCTTTCACCAAAATGCCTTAGCCATCCGTTTGGAATATATCCCGTGAAATATGATGATGATGATGATACAAACAGCAATTACTGTATTATTAAGAGAACACAAGGCAGAGACATGCACACTTTTTCAGCTACAGGTTATGATGAAAGACTAGAATGCCATGTAAAAATATAGGACCACCTTATGGGGATCTTTCTTTAGTAAATATTTTCTCACAATTGACCATATGCGTACAATTAATTGAATATGTGGAACTGGGTATGTACTGATATCAGAACATACTGAAAGAACCATTGCTGCAAAAAGAAAAAGTAAAAAAAAAAAAAAAAAAGGTTAGCAGCATATTTGATCAATAATACTTTGTGAATTATTCAACAAGAGTAAAAAAAGGAAAACATTACCCATATGAAAAAGAATCAAACTGGACTATTTTCCTTTAACGTTACGAAATTGCTGAACGAACGTGCCACAAACAAAAGTAGCCTTGTTCGAATGTGTAATGGATGATGACTAACAATATAAATTGGTTGATGACTGTATACTAATAATAAAAATAATTTAGAGGATAATGTTTACCTTACAATATAAGGGACAATTAATGCCATCACTAACAGGCTATACGGAAAGAACAATTGATAAAATGTCAAGAGGATGGTAATTGTGAAATACCAACGGATTACTGAAAGAATTCAACCGAACTAATATGCATACTTTTCCAAATATTTTCTGGAATCCCGTAAGTACTCCAAACTGAAATATAAAAAACATTACAATATTTTCTCAAATCCCAGTTTTTTAAAAATTACAATATATTTTTGAATCCCAAAAGTACTCCCAGTAAAACAAACTTTTAAAATATTACAATATTTTCTGGAATCCCAAAGGTACTCCCAAACCCCTGAAAAAAAAATTACTAGATATCTCCAGGGCTGTCAATGGGTCTGCAGTTTTAAACATTTAAAAACTATACATGAAAAAGTATGTAGCAGGTATCCCCCCCCCCGAGAGATAATGTAAAATCGTTACATTATCACTTGTCCAATGACTAATTTAAAAAAGAGGCCAGTCTTTAAAAAATATACCCTATAAATTTCATCACCTGCAAGCATTGAAACTATTTTTGAGAGGAAAAGGATCTAGTTAAATCATCATAGAAATAGGAGGAACAACAAGATATTCAAAAGGTATCCAACATTTGAAATAGGCACAGAAGCCAGTTATACACGCAGGCAACTTGACAGGATTGAATCTATGTGTTATCAAGTTAGAAAAAGATTTACAGTAATTTCTATAGTCACAAATAGATAAACATTTTGTATATGGAGAAAATATAGGATTTCAAACCTAAGTTCGGAGAATTGATGAAGTTGCGGGAAGGAAGGAGCTTCTCTATCTACCTGAGCATAGAGATAAACCTAACATGAACTGTAAATTCCTTGGCGAGTCAAATCCCCACATGCAGCGACAGGTTATCCTTGAAACAATTGCACAATGCCAAAACCATTCTCACACTTCCTACCTGTTGAAAGATCATACAAATTAGAAAAAATCTTTCCTTTGCTATCTCTCAAAAGTACTTCTGAGAAAGTTCTGAATGAAAACTTGATTACAGTAACGCACATTAACATCATGCGAGATCTGAACTGATGAAGGTTATTTAAAAATGAGATAAGGCTAGCCAATAGGTACTTGGTTGAATTCTCTTAACTACACATGATTAAAGCTATGTTAAGTGTTCCACCACCAAGCCAAAAAGCAGACCTAAAATGACCCTGTAGGTATTTCCCCAACAGGGATGATTCTTTACCCTAAAATGTACTTATTGACGTTATCCTTTTTTCAAAATGGTAAAAATATATAACTCTGATAGGGACTATCAAATAAACCAATAACAGTGAGAAGAATTCAAATCATGTACATGATATTGATTAAAGACAATTGGATATTTCACATTAAAACAGAAAAGGTTTATCCTTCATCAAAATTTTTCCTTTAAAATACTGACTATAAAACTAAACAGGCTGGTTAACCATATTTGTAAATGTCCAATTTTTCTTGTTTTTAATCATTCACTATTGTACACTTAAGTCAAGAGTCACCCAAAAAGTCTAATATGTATTTAATTTGCCTTTCATTCTACTATGTAGAGAGTATATGTCATATATATAATGTTTATATATAATTTATATACCATACTATACAGTATAGCCAATATTTCCACTCTACTAATGAATAAAGTTTCATTAATGGTAATCTTACTTTTCTTTTAACATATTTCAGTTCAGCTGTCAAAAGATGACGGCTACTTCTAATCATAGCATTGTAAAACAAAACATAAATGCAAAGCAAAACAATGATGGCATTTTGGACACTCGATTTGGGTTGTATGATCTTTCCGAAACATTTCCTGAAAAACATGAGTTGTGTGTGATTCTTATCTTACATAATCACCATCTTGCCACTTTCACAGAAACTGTCAAGATGCAGCTTAAATAAGCATAACATTACATCCACCTACTAAATGTATTTCTGTTTGCTGGGAACACCAAATCGCAGGTTATAGCCTTCTCATGTACATAACTTTCTGGTTATGGTGTGTATGGGAGAAAATTAAAGCTCTGTGAGTGCACTTATTGCACAAAAAGTTGTTCTGTAACTTTTAACATATCTATTTTCAAGACCGACAAAGTACATATCCCTCGCTGATTATACCATTGGGACTTGTCCATTCAAACCACAAAGTCACATACATGGAAATGCACCTTTAGGCTATTATAACACACAATACAGACATGTGGAAATAATGAAAATATTGTCCAATCACATAATGTGGCATTGAGTAAGACACATCATCATAGGCAGTCTGAAATTCAATTCAGACTCCCAAGATGCAAAAGATCACAGTGGGAACACCATCATCCTCTTCACTCCTTCACTCCCTCATCCCCTACCCCACCCCTTTTGCACCTGAACCTGTGCAAACTTATGGACGAGACATTTGAGGAATATCATCAAATTGATGTGCTTTCATGCGCACAGTTGATTAGAAAAAAAAAGTTTTTTTTTTATTTTTTGAGATGGGCTTTTCAGCACAAAATTCCAAGTCAGCAATTTGTCTTTTAAGTTGCAAGTGGTTTTTCTTTATTGCTGCCACTGCAGTTACGTATTCTGTTGTTAAAGGGAAATAACACCAGAAAGCGAACATAGCAGCCATAGTTTCTTTGCCTTGCTTGTCACACCAAGAAAGTGCCGTCACTCGCTCACACTCCTTATAATATGATGATAAGATCTGCTGCAGATGGAATAAACACTATGGTCCCTTAGCATATGATGGTAGACATAATGTAATATTAACATTTGTAATTGCTCACGATGAGTGAGGCTAAAATACAACAATCTGTCTAACTGGCTTGCAACTGGCTGGCTGGGAGGATTATGTTTATAAACACTTACTACACAACAAATTGAAGTTTGCTAGCGGGGCAATACCCATCACAGACAGGCCATGAGACTGGACGAGAGCTAGCTGGCTGACTGGCTGCTGACTGCCACCTGGGGGGCAATCACAGATGACATGAAGTACAGAAAGATGATTGTGATGCTGGTTATGATGAAAAGGCGAAAAAGCCCTCAGGGTGTGGTGATACACAAATGAGGGGGTTTCATTATCCTTATTAAAACCAATGGTATTTAGCCAGTCACTTGGTTTCTCAGAGTACCACTGACAAACGTACCAAAATTTATTTCCAATAAAAATTAACAGACCCACAGTCCAGATTGTATCCTGTAGACCACTGCTCCTAAAATATATATTGATTAAAAAATCAGGTTTTTTTTTTTTTCCAAAAAAAAAAGGGCCTCATTTTTATTTCTTGACCATTTTACAATGTCTGGTATCACAACACACCCTGGCATCATGCTCTGGCCAAGATCACCATTCAAAAGTACATCGTGCACAGCTAGTCAACCTAAATCTAAGTAGGGAAGCAGTAATATATCATTAGTCAGTCCAGCCTACAACTTCCTCCATCCATCCTCGGTTGTTGATAGGTCATCCTCATGTATCGGTAGGTTGTCCTAGGTTTCTCAAAGATATTCCAGGGTTACCACCGGTTGATGAATACTCATCCCAGGCGTGGTAAAGAGGACGGTGAGACTGGGAGTCGAGACAAGGTTGGTCACAGCTGTACACCAAGGCTCTTGCGCCCCCAGGGGGCCCACTCTCAGTCCCATCCATTATCTTTGATCATGTGCGCCAATTCGATGATATATTTCCCTTCCTTGTACTTTTGACTCGACTCAAATGCATGTTCCTGTAAGAAAAAGCCAAAGTATTACTGCTATGTTTAAGGTTACCTTGTAATACATTACTGAAAAAAATTAATGATAATTTACACCAACAGAATCATTCAAAACAGGAAGGTGTTGGTTTAAGTAGTTCAGTACTTTCCTTGAAATACTTGAAATGTTAGAATTTGCAATATAACCAAAGATTTATAAACTTCATTTCAATGAAATACAGTACAACAGACCTACTTGAATTTCCCTTAAGGATTGTTTAATCAATTACAAGTAGTTCAATTGCAAGAAGTAATAATGTAGGCAATTTGAATGAAGACAAAGTTATTTAACTCCTAATCCCCTTGATTTAAAAACTACCGAATACTGTCATATAAGAATGCACAGCATCAAGCTGAATTGATTCCAGTATTATGTGGCTCACAAATCATTTTAAAAAAAAATGTAAAATAGGGAAAATTTTTGATTTTTTTAAACCAGAAATGGACAATAGGTTACTCTAGGGTGTACTAAATATTTTACCAGATTCTCAAGGAGGGAGATTCTCCTCATCTTCCCACCTTTTTGCCGTGACACCAGCCATGACTCTCCTCAAAGGTAAAGTGCATGTTAATATCACAAATTTTAAGTAATTTGTATTTTTCCTAACATACTTACCTCGAACTACTTTCTTAGGAGAGTCTGGAATCTCTCAATCACCGACCAAGAATTTTGCAAAGTTGCCCCCCTCTCCGCTGCCTCTCAAGGGCGTAAGGATACTTGCCCAGGTGCAACCCAGGTCACGCGTGTGGCCATGCTTGATAGCCAGTAAGCTTCTGTTTTAAGGCCTCCTCGAACTCCAGAAGATACTCGGGGCAGGATGGGAGGGCCATTACCCGAAAGTAGTTCGAGGTAAGTACGTTAGGAAAAATACAAATTACTTAAAATTTGTGATTTGTTCCGACACAGAATCCTTACCTCGAACTACTTTCTTAGGAGACTTATACTTTAGGAGGAGGGAGTAGCTTACAGATTGAAATGTTCGAGACTCGCTGGGGCCCTTGAACTAGATAGGGGGCAAGTTCTGGAACTCCCAGGGAGAGTCAGGAGAGTAGGGGAAAGCACGCAAAAGTCTACCTTATGTACAATTCACCTTTTATTCAAAATCCATACTTGATGTGTTTTAACGTCCCATCTCTCATGTAGGAATGGGGAAAAAAGGGTGGGGTCTCGGGAAACTGATAGAGGTTAGCCAGGAAGGAGGAGGAACTTGTGTCGCTTACGATTACTTCCCACGGCTAACCTGGGGCCCAACCTACTAAACTTGTTGCATGGCCGAAATGACTGGCCCGATGGAGAAGGCATCCAAGGACTTCCTCGTATAGTCCTTGAGGTAGTGGGCTGTAAAGATGGACTGCCTAGCCCAAGTGCCCGCCCGTATGATTTGGCCTACCACCATGTTGGTGCCAAACGCTAAGGTCGTGCTAAGACCTCTAATATCATGAGGTCTTGGGGTACCAGGCACCGTGTTGCCCTCACTCTCATAGGCCTTCTTTATAACCTGTCTCAGCCAGAAGGATATGGTGTTTTTGGAAACTGCCTTCTTGACCGAGCCTGTGGACATAACTCTTCACCACCGGTCTAAGTTTGGCCGTCCGACTAAGGTATTTCCTGATGGTCCTTACGGGACACAAGAGCAAGTCATTAGGGTTGTCCGAGCGCGGAATAGCCGGAATTGAGACCTCGGGTCTGCAATTGCAGGGTTCTGGGTCTTTGCTACAAACTCCGGCAAGAACTTGAAAGTCATGTCCTTCCACCCTTTCGAGTGGGATACCTCAAAAGACAGGCCGTGGAGCTCGCTCACTCATTTCGCTGAGGCCAGGGCTAGTAGGAAGATGGCTTTGAGGGTGAGCTCTTAGTCTAAAACAACTTTAGAGGTTCGTAGGGAGGCCGTGAAAGGACCTGAAGGACTTTGGCCACATCCCACTGGGGAACCCTCGAGGTGTGGGGATCACAAGATTGATGCCCTTAAGCTGGAACACCTGTCCTAATGCCGCTCGAACCCCCTTGCTGGCTGGGATGGGGACCCCTAGATTATCCCTCAAGTGTACCAGGAAGTCTGCGATGTTGTGGACCGAAACGTCCAAGGGCCGAAGGTTCTGAGTGGCACACCATTTGACAAAGGTTGCCCATATATCTTGGTACACAACACAAGAAGACCTCCGCAGGTACCCTGACATCCTATCCGCTGTTTTGTCCGAGGACCCTTACTTCCTTAGCAACCGCTTGATAACCTCCACGCGTGTAGCCTCAGCCCGAGGGTTTTCGAGCACCTTTTGGCAGTGTGGTTGACTTAGCAGGTCTCCTCTTACTGGTAAGGGCCACGGCGGGAGAATGGCTAGGTCCTGCAGATGCACGAACCACTCCCTCTCCGGCCACCAGGGCACTACCAAAGTCATCTCTGTGGACTTTGACTGTCTTAACCTGTTGAGCACCCGTCTGATCATCCCGAAAGGGGGAAAGGCATATACGTGGGGGTTGTCCCACGGGTTCTGGATTGCGTCTTCGAAGGCTGCTGTCGGATCCGGTATGAGGGAGCAGAACACGGGGAGCTTTGCGTTTAGTCTTGTGACGAACAAGTCTATCACTGGGGAGCCCCAACGACGGAGAACTTCCTGTGCCACTTGAGGGTGAAGAGACCACTCTGATCCCACTATTTGGCCTTTCCTGCTTAGCCCGTCTGCCAGGATGTTCCTCTTTCCGGGGATGAATCTGGCCTATAGGAGAATGTCATTCCTCTTGGCCCATTCCAGGACCCGAGCTGTGAGATCGCACAAATCCCTTGATCTTAGCCCTCCTTGTTTCTTGATGTACTGTACGTGGCGTTGTCGCACATGAGGGCTACAGAGTTCCCCTGAACGAGGCGGACGAAGCTTATCAATGCCCTCTGCACTGCCATGAGCTCCAGAAGATTGATGTGCAGGGCCTTTTCCCCCACTGACCATTTCCCCTCTTGTTGTTTCCTCGAGGAGATGCCCGTGAAGAGCATCATCTCGTGGCGTCGCACATGAGGGCTACCGAGTTCTCCTGAACGAGGCGGACGAAGCTTATCAATACCCTCTGCACTGCCATGAGCTCCAGAAGATTGATGTGCCGGGCCTTTTCCCCCAATGACCATTTCCCCTCTGCTGTTTCCTCGAGGAGAGATGCCCGTGAAGAGCAGCATCTCCGGGGGAGGGGAGCCGAACGGAATCCCTTTCAACGTGTTCCTCCTGTCGGACCACCAGAGAAGAGCTTCTTTGGAGGGAAGTGACACCGGAATTATCTTCTGTGGGGAGCTTCCCATTGACCAGAGGTCCTTCAGGTTCCACTGAACCGGTCTGAGTTTGAGCCTTGCTTGTGTGTCCAGGTCAAGACTAGGGCGAAGACACTCGTGATGACTTGAGGGGCTGTCGACAGACCGAAGCAGAGGGTCCTGAATTGAAGAGTCTGGGGGCCCCACTTTACCCTGAGAAACTTCCTGCTGGAGGGGCGAACGGGAACCTGGAAGTAGGCATCCTTGAGATCCAGGGACATCATGAAATTCCCTTCTCTCAAGGCTGCCAGAACCGACTTAGGCGTGTCCATCTTGAAGGGTGTCTTCTTGATGAATTTGTTCAATACCGAGAGGTCGATTACTGGTCTCCAACCTCCTGCCACTTTCTCCACCAGGACGAGTCTGCTGTAGAATCCCGGCGACGGTTCATGCATGGGTTGCAGGGCTCTTTTCTCCAGCATAACTTCCATCTCTGCCTGTAGAGCTGCCTTCTTCTCAGAGTCGTTGGGAGCTAACCATACCCCTCGGTGATCGGGGATCAGCGGGGCGGCTCCGACAGGAAGGGAATCCTGTATCCCTCCCTGAGAACAGTAACTGGAACGCCCTTGAGAGGCAGCGGAGAGGGGGACAACTACGCAAAATTCTTGGTCGGTGATTGAGAGATTCCAGACTCTCCTAAGAAAGTTCGAGGTAAGTATTCTGTGTTGGAATTATTTCCATTTTTCATTATGAATTGTTAATTTTTTACTCGTATCTGATGTTTAGGAGTTACAATTTACACAATTAAGATTAAAAAACCTTTAAAATTTTGTGTACACTGTACTGTACGTGTACTGTATTCATAGACGTGAGGAACACATCGAGTGAATTCACTTTATTTCTTGAGGGAAAAGTTGTTTTAAGATAAAAGCTCACTCCCAGCAAGAAATAAACTCATAAACCCAAGGTACTATTGTAGTTTATTATTCCTTATAATCCTTCTAGTGATACCTTCATAGATTTAGTTTCCCTGTCATATTTACTACAATTTGCAATTTACCTCAAAATTATTTCATCCTGTGAGAATATATACTTGCTATACTTGATTACAGTACATTAGAGTACTAAAGAAAAGTATTTAAAAAGTAGATTCTAGGATAAAAATTTTTAAAAAAATGTTTCTAGAATAAAAAAACAACTTTTATAATTGTTGCTTACAGAGAAAATGATCATTCTTAATTTTTAGTTTGAAGCATTACTCTCAAAAAGATGTAATAACTGCTTCCTAAAGGAGGGAATCAGTACCGATGTCAGTAACATAATAGAACTAAATTTCTTTGAATGAGATACAATCCCTAATTTTAAAAAGTCAACATCTTTAACCAGGAAGGCGACATTTGTAAAGAGGATCTATACCAAAAGGGTTTTGAGTAAATATATAAGATCTTGCAAAGAGTTCTAGTTATGAGTTAGACCCTGCTAATACTAGTATGATCTAACCTAAATGCTTGTAGATTGGTCAAAATTTCTCAGTTGAGTTGTAATGCTGAGTGGAAAGTGATAGATGAAAGGGAGACTTTATTCAGAAGGTAATATTTTACCAAATTAGTATATTGCACATTCAACTTAACCAACAAATAAATTTTGAAAACAGGTTTTAAGAAGCAGCATAGTACCTATCTTTAACACACAACAGATCCCACCTATCTGAAGATGGTTGCAGTGGAATCTTGCCAATGAAAAGGTCAACACATATATTAGGTCTTATCATCCTTCTACCTAAGAAAGCAGGTAGCTTTGCAGTCGTTTGAAAAGATGCAATCTGACCTGACTAGTCCTTTGAAAAGTTGGGATGGGAGCAGTATCAAGTGAGAAACAGAAAAAACACACTAGAGATAGAGAACCGAAGATACAAGACTTAGAGAAAATAATCTATGGGTTTAAGAGTTTATCAATCTCGAATTGAGAGGTTGAAGCCTCAAAAGTGAATGAGTGGCTTTATGATACAGTACTCTGCAAGACCACATGGTTACCATCAACTTCATTTTAAATCAATGACCTTCAAAATTATGTCTTTGGTCACCTATGGAGAGCTTTCTCCCATAGCTTGTAAATGCCCATTCCAGTTGAACAAACTCATCTAGCAGCAAAAGACAAACAAGGATTGTAAACTACTGGGGCTTTATTTTTGTCAGGACAGATTTGAAATTCTATACTTAACATATATGTAACTGTCTACTTTTCATATCACCCGTTATCCTTTAAATCAATTATTGCACACAGGAATGCTGCTGCTCCCTACTTTGGAAGGTTTACAGGTTTTCCGCCCTACCCAGGGGTGACCTACATACGCACAGAATTTTGGACCAGCGTGGCCTTTCAGCACTATACAAATGTTAACCTCATTCTCCCCTTTAGCCACAGCAAAACTGCACTTCCAAAATTAGCAGGACCAGTATTCAACACAAAATAAGAGCTCCTGAATAAGTGGTTTGCCTTCATACTCAAAGTCATAACAGAACAATAACTGGTTCCAAACTTAACAAAATCCTTATAGCAGTAATGAACAGGAAACAAAGTGAACACAGAAAAGATGAATGGAAAAAAAAATGGCATGAGAAAAAGAGTAGCAAACAGAACCAGAGATGCAAAGACTACTAACCTATAAGAGAACATCGATAAGAATAAATAATCATCCTAAGAAATTCAAAAATATTGAGTTAAAGAAGTTGGTCAACCATATGGAAGGAGATCAAAAGGGATTGCATAAAACGCAAAATCGTGTAACCAATGAAACTGAAGATCAAAGTATGCATGGAAGCTCCTTCAGTTTAATTTAGTGTGCCATGCAGGGCATTTCATTTGTACTGTAATCCCTTTCTAGGTATAGTTAACCAACAAAGTAAGTGAATTGGTTGTACAGTGCAGTATTGTTTTCATTTGATTGTAGAGGTAGGTGGTTATTTTAATAAGAATATGGCACACTTTTGTCTGTATGTCAGTAGCCCTAGCAGTGACATTTACTAATAGATATTTGTATATACCAAGGCACTTCCCCGAATTTTGGGGGGTTGCTGACATCAAACAAATGAAACAGAAAAGGGGACCTCTCCTCTCTACATTCCTCCCAGCCTGACAAGGGACTCAACCGAGTTCGGCTGGTACTGCTATTTGTAGTAGTTGATAAACAAAACATGCTGGGAATATGGATAGAGAACTGATCTTTCTGAATTTTGAATTATTTGGAACAGGTTCGAAGCCAAATAACTGGACTACTGTACTGAATTGTTCTTCGTAAAATTGAGAAAAACTCCAAAACACTACGTTCCTTTACACTCATACTGAAATGAGAAAAAGAGAATAATGTAATAAGAAAAAACTTAAGGCCAGTTGGAGAGCATCAGGAACGTGTGTGCAACATGACAGCCAGAAACAGAATGGGGCTCCGAGTGGTGTCCGATTAGGACCACCACCGAATACTGGGTGGCGGTTACCAGAACCTCGATAATTCTTCATTGGCCGTTACCAACTTTCGACAGAATTATCGAGGACGAAGGTTTGTATTCGCATAGGAACAAATACTGAATCAGAGCAGCGGCAAAAACAGTGTTGAAAGAATAATGAACACCAGAACTACTGAGGTACACAAAATGGTTGAGGATACAGAGCAAAAGATTTTGCAGCAGCATAGACTGAAATGCTAGAAAATTACAAGAATTATACAGTACTGTGGGCTGTGGCACCCTAGCAGTACCAGCCGAACTCGGTTGAGTCCCTTGTCAGGCTGGGAGGAACGTAGAGAGGAAAGGTCCCCTTTTTTGTTTCATTTGTTTGATGTCAGCTACCTCCCCAAAATTGGGGAAAGTGCCTTGGTATATGTATGTATGTATATCTTACTTCAGGGGCAGCCTTTAACCAATGGACAAGCTTAACCATTACCTCAGGTAAGTTGCTATTTAGTTGACTCGTTGAATATCAAACGGTAGTAATAATAAAGTAATGGTTCTTACTGTTATGAACACAGATTTCAGTGTGAAACAGTACCTGAAATACAGTAATAGTACAGTATTCATATTTACAATCCTATAAACATTGAGATTAAGATGTGAAATTTTTTTAAGATAAATTATAACTAAATGGAATTTATAACAGAATTTGTTTTAGATTTAAGGAGTCGTAAACTTACGTATTTCCAGCCCAGGGTTGTCTTACAGCACTCGCAGTATATGTCTGCAACTGCATGCAACCCTGTTAGCAGCACCCGTTCTTCGGCCGGTCCACACCCCACATTCACCCTGCAAAATAACAGGTCTCATTAGATATTTGGAGCACACTATTCTATCTCGTTTCTCTTCCTCTTATTTTGTTAAACTTTTCAGTTTATATAGGAAATAATTATCTAAATGTCAATGTTCTTAAAATATATTATTTTTCCTTGTTTCCTTTCCTCACTGGGCTATTTTCCCTGTTGGGGCCCCTGGGCTTATAGCATCTTGCTTTTCCAACCAGGGTTGTAGCTTAGCAAGTAATAATAATAATAATAATGTCATAAAACCAATACATGCAAAAATAAATGCACCTCGTACTTAGCAGGAAAACATGAAATACAAGCAATGATAAAATCAGTAATGGAGAAGTACTGTACAGTATTATAGCACGTCATAAATAGACAAATCTATCGACTACTACTCTTCCATACCAATGAGTGTACAGTACAGTAATGCATTTATATATAATGACAATATATACTGTCCTAATATAATTAACTAACTTTCTAAGTTTACATATAGGTATTTAACAAGTAATATATTACTGTACTGTTAAAATTATTCTAAATTTCAGTTGCATAATTTAACATTACATGAAAAGGTTTTGTGTTCATATCCCATATTACATTTTCATGCAAAATATATGAACTGAAGACTACCCAGTTTTTCTTCATAATGACATTGACCTTTCAAGAGTTTTGACCTTTCTTTCTCACTGCTAAGCTTCCGTGTGAAGTACAGAACTTTATTATTTTACAACACATACATGAATGTAAGGTCGGGAAAAACGTCACGAGGATTTTATTTAATACTCGAGGACGAGGAACGTGAAGTACGAACTTACGTAGGGCGAACCATCGTAATGTGGGGTGTTACTGCATTTTCGTATTAGAAAAAAAAAAAAAAATTATGACCAAATCTCAGCAACAAAAAAAAATGTTTTGGGGGGGGGATGTCACAGCCCAAAACCTGCTAATACTTACAGTGCAAAATGGCCTATCTTACAACAATAGTGCTTAGGAGCACAATATTGTACCACTTTTTTCCAAATAATTTTGCCATAACTCCATCAATACTCTAAACCTACTCTAATACAAGTCATATTACTCCTTTTAAACTAATTGAGCATATTTTTAAATAAATTTTACATCAGGAAATACTCATAAAGTCTTGAGAAATGTTTGTTATGACTCCTTATGACTCCAACCAACTTGAAATTCACAGTACAATGTTAAGTCTCTCAATCTTGATTTATAATTGATCAAGGACATGCCGTAATGAATCTTTTCCTCTGACAATAACAACGCTCGATTTCTTTAAAGGCAAGCTCTTGGAAACATATTTGCTAAAAACTACAGAAAATTTTGAGAATTGTTATAGATTTTTACATATATGGATAGAATTTGGATACATCCACAGATGATGAAAAGAAAAATTTTGTTTTTTACATTTATTCGCCATTAATTATAGTATGCTTAGTAAATTTGAGATCCAATTCAAGTAATTTCTTTTTTACTGGAAATTTGAATTTTTAGTTATTATTTAGAGTGTAAATATCTTGAAGAAACAGAGTTCAATTAATTAATGTTTGATGAATGTTCCACAAATAACTGCCTTGTAGTCGGAAAAAAATCTTTAAGGAAGCCACAAAATGAAAAATAGAACAGCTGCTTGGTTTAAACTTTAAGTGATAATCTTTCAGTTAGTTTAGCATTCTCTAACTTGTCTGGAGTTGAAAGAAGTTTAGTACACCTGGCCTGTATAGGTAAAAGGGAGCATTTCAATGTAGGCCAGTTAATTCTAGGGGTCTATATCAAGGGCTCCCAATGCAAGAGCCCTTGTTTCACATAAGATAAGGCTGTCTAAAACGAATGAACTAGGGCTTTATATTAAGGGCTCCCAATGCAAGAGCCATTTTTTCACATAAGATAAGGCCATATAAAATGAATGAACTAGGGATTCATATTAAGGGCTCCCAATGCAAGAGCCCTTTTTCCACATAAGATATGGCTGTCTAAAATGAATGAACTAGGGCTTTATATCAAGGGCTGTCAATGCAAGAGCCCTTTTTTCACATAAGATAAGGCCATATAAAATGAATGAACTAGGGCTTTATATTAAGGGCTGCCAATGCAAGAGCCCTTTTTCCACATAAGGCCATATAAAATTAATGGACTAGGGTTTTATTTTAAGGGCTCCCAATGCAAGAGCCCTTTTTTCACATAAGATAAGGCCATAAAAAAGGAATGAACAAGGGCCCTTTAAATTATGAATAAAATTGGTCAATGGGGTAACATGTTGTGATCATTATTTTACAATGGTAAGTGGAATATCTCTTAGCTTATATTTAGTAATTTAATAGGAGCGGGGTGCATGAGAAGATACAATACCATACACCAAAGGGTGACTGATTACAATTACAGAATGGCTCTTTCAGAATATATACTCAGGTAATATATTTAAGATGAGATATGATTAGATAAATGAAACCAAAAATACTATAAAATTTAACAATTACCCTGACTACAGATATATATACCCAGGTAATATATTTGAGTTGTGATATGGTTAGACAAATAAAACCAAAAATACTATAAAATTTAACAATTACCCTGACTACAGATTCAACATAACCTCCCTGTCTTTATCAAAACACTTCTCCATTACAAAAAAAATAATGTATATATGAAATCATAACTAATCAGAGTGTGTGTGTGTGTGTGTGTGTCATCAACAAACCTTCATACTTACACTGAATTGAAGAGGTAGGCCCGGCCTTGACTACCTTGAAATGACTGTTGGAAGAAAGGAAAACAATTTGATTAATACCATGGAATTACAGCAATAGCAATTTTTTTTTTTAAAGAATTGTGTAATTACAAGAATAAGTGGACTGCACATTTAAGCATTTTATACATATAGAGGTTGATTCTCGAAAATATCATGAGTAAGACAGCCTCTTATGACTCGATGAGGAATGGAAGGTGCAACTCTTCTAGCAAACCCCCCCTGTCAAAAATGGAAAAGACTTTTGGAAATATTATATATATATATATATATATATATATATATATATATATATATATATATATATATTATATATATGTGTGTGTGTGTATATATACATATATATATATATATATATATATATATACACATATATATGTGTATATATACACATATATATGTATATATATACACATATATATGTATATATACTGTATATATATATATACATATATATATATATATATATATATATATGTATATATATATATATATATATATATATATATATATATATATTGCAATTTATCTATTTTACTAGAATCCTATAAATATGTACAATCGAATCCACAAATAACTCCTCCTTGGACAAAAATCCAATATTAATAAAAATATTACTAATTGCTTATTCCAATTATACATTGGAGAATGTTGTAGTTTGGTTTACATAAGTCTATGTACTAACACACATCTTAACCTAAAGGCACTGATCTGGAACTCTAGCCTCGTCTAATTCGTGTAACTGTTTAGTGGCTACTTTCCTCTTGTTCTCTAGTCTTGGGTAGTGCCATAGCCTTTGTACCATGGTCTACCACTGACTTGGGTTAGAGTTCTCTTGCTTGGGGGTACACTCAGGCACACTATTGTCTTATTTCTCTTCCTCTTGTTTTAATGTTGTTATTTTTCTTACAATATTTTATTTTGATTGTTCATTACTTCTCTTGTAGATTATTTATATCTTTGTTTCCTTTCCTCATTGGGCTATCTTTCCGTGTTGGAGCCCTTGGGCATAATTATAGCATCCTGTTTTTCCAACTAGGGTTGTCGTTTAGGTGGTAATAATAATAATAATAATAATAATAATAATAATCATAATAATAATAATTTGATTGCATTTTCAACATTCCTTCGTAACCAGAAACCGAATGTTGGTTTGATTTCATTACTAACTATTGGCCTCATCGTAATGTTTTTTGAACCAGAGTATTTCTATAAACCCTTTTATGTAATTTCATGTAATGATACCAAAGTATATGGAATAGCAGTTTGATTATGGAGTGTCCTTCTCCTAGAAAAGCTGCTTACCATAGCTAATGAGTCTCTTCTACCCTTACCAGGAGGAAAGTAGTCACTGAACAATTACCTTGCAGTAGTTAACCCCTTGACAGCAAAACATTTTTTGGTATTTAGAGCAAAAGATATCTCTCTCTCTCTCTCTCTCTCTCTCTCTCTCTCTCTCTCTCTCTCTCTCTCTCTCTCTCTCTCTCTTTTTGGCATACCGTTGCTGACGCAGGCTATCAACAATTTATACAAGTTCACAAACTTCAGAAGTCTCGGACCTGCAAACCAAGACTTGATAATAAAGTAAACGTAGAGAGAGAGAGAGAGAGAGAGAGGGGGGGGGGATTAAGGGATAGAGGGAGAGGGGGTATGAGGGAGGAAGAGAGAGAAATATTTGATCTTGTGATGCTATTTTCACGAGTTGGGGATCCTCCTCCGAAATGGTAGACTGGAACACATTACAGATTTAACCTGCACGTCAGTCACATAAATTCTATTTTTTCTATTGCCAAGAAGGGTTAAACACAGACTTCAAATTTGCTATTAAAGTATAAAAATTCCTCTTTTTCTATATAGAAGCGACCTGAAAAGCTATAACATTGAACAGTACATT